>NC_080038.1:47622267-47935507 GCF_030020395.1 Manis pentadactyla | reverse complement strand
ACAGCCCAACTGTATGCTGTCTATATATATATATATATATATGAATCTCACTTCAAACATAATGTGATATGTAGGGTGCAAAATATTGGAAAATGATATAATCTGAAAAAATAATTAAAAGAAAGCAGGAGTGGCTATATTAACATCAGATAGTCTTCTGAGCAAAGAAAGTTATTGAGGATAAAAAAATAGAGGTTACATACTGTTAAAGAGTTAATCTGCCAAGATGTAGCAATCTTAAATGGGGGTGCACCAAACAACAGAGCTTCAAAATACATGAGGTAAAAACACATAAAGCTGAAAATGGAAGTAGATAAATCTGCAGTTTCAGTTGGTGTCTTCAACATTCCCCTCTCAACAATTGATAGAACCACTAGGCAGAAAATTAGTAAAGATATAGAAAATCTCAACACCATCATCAACTAACAGGATCTAATGAGCATTAAAAGGAATACTCAACAATAGCAAAACACACTCTTGTTTCAGGTGTGAATGGAAAATTCACCAATATAGATCCTATCTTGATTCATAAAACAAATATTAACAAATATAAAGAATCCAAATCACATGAAAGCCTTAAAAAGTACAGAAATCTTGTCACATGTTACAGCATAGATGAATCTTGAGGAGTTTATGCTAAGTGAAATAATCCAGGCACAAAAAGACAAATACTATATGATTCCACTTACATGAGGTATCTAAAGTAGTAAAATCCATATAAAGAGAAAGTAGAATGGAGGTTACCAGGGCCTGGTGGGAAGAGGTAATGGGGAGTTGTTTAATGGGTATGGATTTTTGATTTTGCAAGGTGAAAAATTTCAGGAGATTCCTTTCACAAAGTAAATATAGTTAACACTATTGAAGTGTACACTTAAAATTGTTAAGATTGTGTTTAAAAAATCACAGGAAATATGTGTTCTGAGTATAGTAGAACCAAACTATAAATTAATAGCAGATAAACAGGAAAGTCTCCAAATATTTGGAAATCAACAGCACAGTTCCAAATAACTTGTGGTTCGAAGAGGAAGCATCAAAGAAAAAATTGTTAAACACATAGAACTTAATTAAAAGCATAACTTATCAAAATTTCTGGACCCAACTGAAACAATGCTGAGAGTGAGAGTTATAGCTTTGTGTTGCCTACATCAGAAAAGAGAAAAAGATACCAAATCAAAAATCCAAGTTCCTACTTCAAGAAAACAGAAAACAGAATAAACTGAAAGCAAGTAGAAGGAAGGAAATAATAAACAGAAGACAGGAAATCAATATAATTGCAACAATAAAAACAATAGAGAAACTAGTGTAACAAAAACCTGGTAGTAACTACACAAGTGGGGGTTAGGATTTAATAATATGGATAACTGCTGAACCACTGTGTTGTATACATGAAACCAATATTGAAGATTGTACATCAATAATACTTCAATTTTAAAAATCTGGTTTTTTAAATAAATCCATAAAATTCATAAAACTCTAGCAAGATTGATATAGACACAAAGGAAATAGCTATGTCACAAATATCAGGAATGAAATGGACATGATAACACATCCTGTAGCTATTAAAAATATAGTAAAAAGAACAGAGTTGGAGGTCTCACATTTCCTGACTTCCAAATGTATTACAAAGCTACACTAATCAAAATAGTGTGGTAGTGCATAAAGACAGAAATATAGACCAATGCATGGAATAGACCAGAAATAAACACGTGCATATATGGTCAAATGATTTTTGACTAGGGTACCAACACTACATAATGAAGAAAGGATAGTCTTTTAAGAATTGGTGATAGGAAAACGAGATAGTCATACACAAATGAATGATGTTGAACCCTTATCTTACACCACTACACAAAAATTAACTCAAAATGGACCAAAAACAGAAACATAAACATATCAAAGACTTAACTCTTTGAAGAAAACATGGGGAAAAACTCTCTGACATTGAATTAGATCAAAATTAAAACCTTCTGTGTATCAAAGGACACAATTAATAGAGTTAAAAGACAACCAACAGGATGGGATAATATATTTTCAAATACTGTATCTTGTAAAGGGTTATGTATTATTTTGCCAAGACTACCATACCAAAACACTGGAGACTGGTTATGTCTTAGTTTTTGCAGACTGCATAACAAAATTGTATTAATTGCATGGTTTTAACATCAGAAATTGATTTTAGAGGCTGAAATTCTGGAGGCTGGAAAACTGAGATCACGGTGCCAGCATGGTTGGATTCTAGTGAGAACTCTCCACCTGGCTTGCAGACTTTTCACTGTGTTTTCACATGGCCTTTCCTCAGTGTTTGCACATGAAGAAAGGGAGATCTCCCTCTATTCCTTTTCTTTAAAGGCCACCAATACTATCAGATTAAGACCCAATCTTATGACCTCATTTAAACTTATTTATCTCTGAGTCCTATCTCCAAATGCAGTCACACTGGGGGTTAGGACCTAAACATATTAACTTTGCCGGGAATATAATTCATCCCATAGCTGGGTGGCTTAAATAACACTAACTTATTTTCTCACAGTTCTGGAGGATGTAAGTCCAAGATCAGGATGCCAACAGGATTGTGGTATTCTAAAGTCTCTCTAATTGTATTGCAGATGGCCACCCTCTTTGGGTCTCTTCACGTGGTTGTTCTGTGCCCATGCACTACTGTGTCTTTGCATGTCCAAATTAACTTGTCTTATAAGGACACCAGTCAGATTGGATTAGGAACAACCCTAATGGCCTCACTTAAATTAATCACCTCTTTAAAGACCATATCTCTGAATACAGTCAGTCATATTCTAAGATATGGGAGATAGAATTTCAACATGAATTCTGGGGGACCCATTCCTATGACACATTATATTCAGAATATAAAAAGAGCTCCTACAACTCAACAACAAAAACAACCTGATTTTAGATGGACTAGAACAAACATTTCTCCAAAGAAGAAATACATATGCCCAACAATCACATGAAAAGATGCACGTCTCTAGTAACTAGAGAAATGCACTTCAAAACCATAATGAGCTACCACTTCATAGCCACTAGAACAATTGCTATTTTGAAGGAAAAAAAACCCCAGAAAATAACAAGATTTGTAAGGATTTGAAGGATTTGGAATCATGTACACTGTGGTGGGAATGTAAAATAGTGCAGCCTCTATGGAAACAGTATGGTGTGGTGGATCCTCCAAAACTGAAAAATAGAAATACCATATGATTCAACAACTCCATTTCTAGTATATATTCAAAACAATTGAAATCAAGGTCTCAAGGAGATATTTGTACCCATCTTCATTGCAGTATTTCCCACAATAACCAAAATGTGGAAGCAACCCAAGTGTCCATAAATGGATGAATGGATAAACAAAAGGTGGCATAGTCACACAGTGGAATATTATTCAACCTTAAAATGGAAAGAAACTCTGATCTATGCTATAAAGTGGATGAACTTTGAGGAGATTAAGCTAGGTGAAATATGCCAGTCACAAAGACAAATACTGTATGATTTCAATTACATGATGTATCTAGAGTAGTTAAATTCATAGAGACATAAAATGGAATGGTGGTTGGCAGGGTCTGGGGATAGTGGGCAATGAGCAATTTAATGGGTATAGAGTTTCAGTTTTGCAGGATGAAACAAGTTCTTGAATTGGTTATACTACACTGTGTGTTTACTTAATAATACTGAACTGTAAACTTAGGAATAGCTAAGAGAGTATCTTTTATGTTATGTATATTTTACAATTATAAAAAATTCAATGGAGGAGGGCAAAGGTGGAGGGTTAGGAATGCAAGGTGGAAACCTCCTCCCCCACACACACCAAGAAAGCAACAGAAGTAAATACAACTGATCCTGGAAATGACCTGAAGACTGCAGAACATACCACCTCCATCTGGTGAAGAAGAGAGGACCATACATATAAGGGTAAAGTAGCAGAGCCATGATCAATCAGGACCCTAGCCATCCCCCAAGCCCAACCCACAAGTGGAATGGAATGTGGTAGGAATGAGCACTTAGGGACTCTGAACACCTGGCCCTGGAGATCTCCTCTGGGATCATGAATCCATATTGCACCTGGCATTGTTGACTAGCAGGGCTGGACAGCAGGGAGAACTAGAGCACTCCCAGAGTGCTCCTGAGACTCCTGCCACTTGTGGAGGACAGACATGCTCCAGCAGTACTGCTAAGACCCCAAACAGAGTCACCAGTTTGAAAGATTTACCAGCAGTGGGAAGGGTGCCAGAGGGGTGAGGGTTGGACAGAGCACTCTCTACAGAAGAAAGGGCATGTGGGTGACACTTCTGAGCCCTCCCTCAGCCCAAACAGGTTGAACACATGAGAGCCCAAAATGCTCCAAACACGTCACTGATGGCTCACCCCTGAGGTGCTTTCCTGTACAGCACCTACCTACTCAGCCCAGCAGTGTTGGACTTTGCTTGCAGGCAGAGGGAGACTTTGCTGCCTGGAAGGCAAAATAAGGCTTTCCCAGATTTATCAGCCCTATCTCAGCCCAACTGGAGCTAGCTCTGAGCATTTCTTTCCACCCCACAGGTGGCTCAGTCCAATGCATTGTATCCACACACACTACCACTGCCATGCAACCACAAGCCCTCACATCCTGCAACCATACACACATGTGGCCCACAGCAGCACACCAAGTAGTGGCAAACCTGCATACCCCAGCACCACATAACCACTCTGCATACCCTGTTAGCCCAGTAGAACCACCATTGCTGAAGGGAAGGCAGGAGGAGGACTCACCCACAACAATCCCAGCAGAAGTGCTGTTGCTTGACTCACAAAGTGCTGGCTAAGGCAAATTTCTATCCATGGTGGACTGAGTTCCTCCACTGATGACAGAAAGGAGGTCCCGCCTATAGCCCACCAACTCAAATATGGCCCCACCACAAAGGAAAACCAGGCACTGGAGAGTAAAGAGTCTTCAGCTTCTGGGCACCAGAGGATGCCTTCTTCATAAAGCCATTACTCTCTAGACCAGGAAGCATAGAGAACCTACCTAACACAAAATAAGGAACATAGAAACCCTAACAAAATGAGCAGGCAGAGGAATATGTTCTAAACAAATCTACAGGATGACACAAGAAACAGAGATAAATGAAACAGCAATAACAAATCTTCTTGATAAAGATTTCAAAGGAACAGTCATAAATATGCTTACTGATCTGCAGAAAAGTATTGATGACTCAGGGAGGAGTTCAACAAAGAGATAGAAGAGTTGAAAAAGAGCCACTCATACCCGAAAAATATAATAACTGAAATGAAATATACAATGAAGGGAGTGAATAATAGATTGCTGCAAGTAGAGGAGACAATAAATGAGATGGAGATAAGGGAATAGGAATACAATGAAGCTGAGGAACAGAAAGAAAGAATCTCTAGAAATGAGAGTATACAAAGAGAGCTGTGAGAGAACTCCAAACAAAACAGTATTTGCATAATAAGGGTACAAGTAGGAGAAGAGAGAGAAAATGGATAGAAAGTCCAGCAGTTACTTCCACAACATGGGAAAGTACATAGACACAAAGGTTCTAGAAGAACAGTGGGCCCATAATAAAAGGAACCCCAGGAAGACAAGACCAAGGCAAATAATACTGAAAATGACAAAGATTAATGAGAATAAGAGAGTATTGAAAACAGCCAGAAAGAGAAAAAAGATCACTTGTAAGAAAAACCCCATCATGGTTCAGCAGATTTCTCAGCAGAAACACTACAGGCCAAAAGGGAGTGGCATGAAACATTTCCTGTATTGAAATAGAAGGACCATCAACCAAGAATCCTCTATCCAGAAAGAGTGTCATTCAAATTTACAGGTAGATTAAACATTTCCCAGATAAACAAAGCCTGAAGGAATTTATAACTACTAAACCAGCATTATAAAATATGTTAAAGGGGGTAGAAGCCAAGATGGTGGCATGAGTAGGGCAGTGGAAATCTCTTCCCAAAACCATATATATTTTTGAAAATACAACAAATACAACTATTCCTAAAAGAGAGACCAGAGAATACAGTAAAACAACCAGGCTATATCTACTTCTGTGAGAACTCAGCATCTCAAAAAGGGGGTAAGATACAAGCCACGAACCAGTGGGACATGAGCATTTCCCCCACCCCAGCTCACCAGCACAAGGAAAGGAGTCAGAGCAGGGAGGGAGTGGAAGCACAGGACTGCTAAATAACCAGCCCTAGTAACCCGCACTGGAAGCACAGACACACATTGCATGGTGTGCTGGATATTAGGGAAGCAGAAAAGTAAAATCTGCAAGAGGGTCCCCACAGCTGGCTTTCCTGGGACAAAAAAACAATTGAGTGCTTTTTGAAAGTCTTAAAGGGACAGGAGCCTCACAACTGGACAGAATTGTCCTGGCACACACAGCCCAGCAGGCTTGGAATCCTGAGGAACTTCAGGTGCCCTAACCCCCTGGGTGGCAATGCAGCTCTGAAGCCCCTCACAGTAATAAATGGCATGCTGTTCATTCCACCTTGGGCATGGCCCAGTCATAGCAGCTGAGCAGCTGGAGAGCAACTACACCCACAGCAGCTGCCCAGAGTCTCTTTCCAGTGTGTAGCTGACTGGGCCAGACCCAGAGGTTGCTGCCAGTGTGTGGCTGGCTGGCGCAGGCAGAGGAAGCCAGGCCAGGGCGTGAAGGGGCGCCATTCTCATAGGGGAGCACACCTGGTGTGCCTGCCACTCCCTGCAGGGCTCTGGGCTGCCCCGACTGTGGTGGTTCAGGGGATTAACTTGGACACTGCTGCCGGTGTGTGGGTAACCGACACAGGCAGCGGAGAGGGCAGGGTGACCAGCAAACAGGAAGGGAATTTGTCCTCCCAGCTGATGCACATGCCACCTGCCTATGACTACCTCTATCACAATGAAAAGGCAGAAGAATTTGGTCCAGTCCAGAATTACCCAGACAAACCTGAGAGAGGGCCTGGGGAGACAGATATAACCAATCTTCCTGCAAAAGAATTCAAAATAAAGGTCATAACCATGCTGATGGACCTGCAGAGAAATATGCAAGAGCTAAAGGGTCAAGTTAGGAGGGAGAATACAGAAATAAAATAATGTCTGAAAGGACTTAAGAGCAGACTGGATGAGCTGCAAGAGACCATTAATATAATAGAAATCAAGGATGAGGAATACAGAGAAGCTGAGGCAGAGAGAGATAAAAGGATATCCAGGAATGAAAAAATATTAAAAGAACTGTGTGAACAATCCAAATGGAACAATATTCACATTATAGGGGGACCAGAAGAAAAAGAGAGAGAAAAAGGTATACAAAGTGTCTTTGAAGAAATAATTCCTGAAAACTTCCCAAAACTGGGGAAAGAAATAGTCTCTCAGACCATGGAACCCCACAGATCTCCCAACAGAAGGGAGCCAAAAAGGACAACAACAAGACAAACAATAAATAAAATGGAAAAATCAAAGACAAGGACAGAGTATTCAAGGCAGCCAGAGAGATTAAAAAGGTCACCTACAAAGGAAAACCCATCAGGTATCATCAGACTTCTCAACAGAAACCTTACAGGCTAGAAGAGAATGGCATGATATTTTGATGCAATGAAATAGGGCCTTGAACCAAGAATACTGTATCCAGCACGATTATCATTTAAATACAGGGATTAAACAATTCCCAGAGAAGCAAAAGATAAGGGAATTTGCCTCCCACAAACCACCTCTACAGGGTATTTTAGAGGGACCACTCTAGATGGAAGCACTCCTAAGGTGAAATAGATGGCAACAGAGAAAATACAATCACAGCAAAGAAAGCAGACCAACCAAATACTAACTAAAGGCAAAAAATAAAATCAGCTTCTCACAAAAGAAATCAAAGGAAACACAAAAGAACACAGAATAAAACACCTAATATATAAAGAATGGAGGAGGAGGAATAAGAAGGGAGAGAAATAAAGAATCATCAGACTGTGTTTATAATAGCTCAACAGGTGAGCTAAGTTAGAGTGTTAGATAGTAAAGAAGCTACCCTTGAACCTTTGGTAACCACGAAACTAAAGCCTGCAGTGGCAATAAGTACATACTTTTCAATAATCACCCTAAATGTAAATGGACTGAATGCACCAATCAAGAGACACAGAGTAACAGAATAGATAAAAAGCAAGACCCATGTGCATGCTGCTTACAAGGGACTCACCTCAAACCCAAAGACATACACACACTAAAAGTCTAGGGATGGAAAAATATATTTCATGCAAGAAATAGGGAGAAAAAAGCAGGTGTTGCAGAACTAGTATCAGAGAAAATAGACTTCAAAACAAAGAAAGCCACAAGAGACAAAGAAGGACATTACATAATGATAAAGGGTCAGTCCAACAAGAGGATATAACTATTATAAATATATATGCACCCAATACAGGAGCACCAACATATGTGAAAAAAATACTAACAGAATTAAGGGAGGAAATAGAATGCAATGCATACGTTCTAGGAGACTTCAACACATCACTCACTCCAAAGGACAGATCCACCAGACAGAAAATAAGTAAGGACACAGAGGAACTGAACAACACACTAGAACAATGGATCTAACAGACATCTACAGAACTCTACACCCAAAAGCAGCAGGATACACATTCCTCTCAAGTGCACATGGAACATTCTCCAGAATAGACCACATACTAGGCCACATAAAGAGCCTCAGTAAATTAAAAAAGACTGAAATTCTACCAACAAACTTCACAGACCACATAGGTATAAAATTAGAAAAAAATTGTACAAAGAAAAGAAAAAGGCTCACAAACACATGGAGGGTTAACAACATGCTCCTAAATAATCAATGGATCAATGAGCAAATTAAAATAGAGATCAAACAATATATGGAGACAAATGACAACAACAGCACAAAACTCCAACTTCTGTGGGATGCAGAAAAGGCAGTTCTAGGAGGAAAGTGTATAGCAACCCAGGCCTATTTAAAGAAGGAAGAACAATCCCAAATGAATAGTCTAAAGTAACAATTATTGAAATTGGAAAAAGAAGAACAAATGAGGCGAAACATCAGCAGAAGGAGGGACATAATAAAGATCAGAGAAGAAATAAAATTGAGAAGAATAAAACAACAGAAAAAATTAGTGAAACTAAGAGCTGGTTCTTTGATAAAATAAGCAAAATAGATAAGCCCCTAGCCAGACTTATTAAGTGAAAAAGAGAATCTACACATAACAACAGAATCAGAAATGAGAAAGGAAAAATCATGACATACCCCACAGTCATACAAAGAATTATTAGAAAATCCTATGAAAATCTATATGCTAACAAGCTGGAAAACCTAGGAGAAATGGACAACTTCCTAGAAAAATACAAACTTCCAAGACTGACCGAGGAAGAAACAGAAAATCTGAACAGACTAATTACCAGCAATGAAATTGAATCAGAAATTTTAAAAACTACCCAATAAGAAACTCACTGGCCTGATGGGTTCACTGCTGAATTTTATCAGACGTATAGAAAAGACATAATGCCCATTCTCCTTAAAGTTTTCCCAAAAATAGAAGAGGAGGGAACACTTCCGAACTTATTCTATGAAGCCAACGTCACTCTAATACCAAAACCAGGCAAAGACCCCACCAAAATAGAAAATTACAGACCAATATGCCTGACGAACATAGTTGTCCAAATACTCAACAAATTATTAGCAACCGAATTCAAAAATACATCGAGGATAATACACCATAATCAAGTGGGATTCATCTCAGCGATGCAAGGATGGTACAACATTCAAAAAATCCATCAACATAATCAACCACATAAATAAAAAGGACAAAAACCACGTGATCATCTCCATAGATGCTGAAAAAACATTCAACAAAACTCATCATCCTTTCATGATAAAAACTCTCAACAAAATGGGCATAGAGGGCAAGTACCTCAACATAATAAAGGCCATATATGACAAACCCACAGCCAACATCATACTTAACAGCAAGAAGCTGAAAGCTTTTCATCTAAGATTGGGAACAGGGCAGTGATGCCCACTCTCCCCACAGTTACTAAACATAGTACTGGAGGTCCTAGCCATGGCAATCATGCAGAACAAAGAAATACAAGGCAACCAGATTGGTAAAGAAGAAGTCAAACTGTCACTATTTGCAGATCACATGATATTATACATAAAAAACCTAAACAGTCCACTCCAAAACTCCTAGAACAAGTATCTGAATTCAGCAGTTGCACAATACAAAATTAATACACAGAAATCTGTTTCTTTCCTATATACTAATGATGAAGTAGCAGAAAAAGAAATCAGAAAAACAATTCCATTCACAATTGCATCAAAAAGAATAAAATACCTAGGAATAAACCTAACCAAGGAAGTGAAAGACCTATATCCCGAAAACTACAAGACACACTTAAGAGAAATTAAAGAGGACACTAACAAATGGAAACTCTTCCCATGCACTTGGCTAGGAAGAATTAATATTGTCAAAATGGCCATCCTGCTAAAGCAATCTACAGATTCAATGCAATCCGTGTTAAAATACAAGCAGCGTTCTTCAAGGAAGTGGGACAAACAGTTCTAAAATTCATATGGAACTGAAAAGACCCTGAATAGCCAAAGCAATCCTGAGAAGGAAGAATTAAGCAGGGGTGATATCACTTCCCAACTTCAAGCTCTACTACAAAGGCACAGTAATTAAGACAATTTTGTACTGGCACAAGAACAGAACCGCAGACCAGTGGAATGGAATAGAGAGTCCAGATATTAACCCAAACATATATGGTCAATTAATATATAATAAAGGAGCCATGGGCATACAATGGGGAAATGACAGTCTCTTCAACAGATGGTGTTGCCAAACTGGACAGCTACATGTAAGCGAATGAAACTGGATCACTGTCTAACCCCATACACAAAAGTAAACTTGAAATGGATCAAAGACCTGAATGTAAGTCATGAAACCATAAAACTCTTAGAAAAAAATATACGCAAAAATCTCTTGGACATAAACATGAGCAAATTCTTCATGAGCATATCCTCCCAGGCAAGGTAAACAAAAGCAAAATTGAACAAGTGGGATTATATCAAGCTAAAAAACTTCTGTACAACAAAGGACACCACCAACAGAACAAAAAGGCATCCTACAGTATGGGAGAATATATACATAAATGTCAGATCAGATAAAGGGTTGACATCCAAAGTATATAAAGAGCTCAACCACCTCAACAAACAAAAAGTAAATAATCCAATTAAAATATGGTCAGAGAAGCTGAGCAGACAGTTCTCCAAAGAAGTTCAGAAAGCCAAGAGACATATGAAAAGATGCTCCACATCACTAGTCATCAGAGAAATGCAAATTAAAACCACAGTGAGATATCACCTCACACAAGTAAGGATCACCACCATCCAAAAGACAAACAACAACAAATGTTGGTGATGTTGTTGAGAAAGTGGAACCTTCCTACACTGCAGGTGGGAATGTAAATTAGTTCAACCATTGTGGAAAGCAGTATGGAGGTTCCTCAAAAAACTCAAAATAGAAATACCATTAGATCCAGGAATTCCACTCCTAGGAATTTACCCTAAGAATGCAGCAGCCCAGTTTGAAAAAGACACATGCACCCCACCCCTATGTTTATTGCAGCACTATTTATAACAGTCAAGAAATGGAAGCAACCTAACTGTCCATCAGTAGATGAATGGATAAAGAAGATGTGGTACATATTCACAATGGAATATTATTCAGCCATGAGAAGAAAACAAATCCTATCACGGGAAGATGGCGGCATGAGTAGTTCAGAGGAAATTTCCTCCCCAAAACATATATATT
Source organism: Manis pentadactyla (assembly GCF_030020395.1). Lineage (NCBI taxonomy): Eukaryota > Metazoa > Chordata > Mammalia > Pholidota > Manidae > Manis > Manis pentadactyla. The sequence continues at coordinate 47,923,702 of NC_080038.1, read as the reverse complement.
TATGAAAATACAGTAAATACAACTGTTCCTAAAAGAGACACCAGTGGATGCAGTACAACAGCCAGGATACATCTACATCTGCAAGAACTCAGCATCACATGAAGGGGGTAAGATAAAAGCCACGGCCAGGTGGGACCCGAACGCTCCCCCACCCCAAAACCCAGTGGGAATAAAGGAGTCAGAATGGGGAGGGAGAGAAAGCCCAGGACTGCTAAACAACCAGCTCTAGAAATCCGCACCCGGAATGCAGACACAAGGTGCACGGGGTGTTGGATATTAGAGAAACGGAAAAGCAAAACCTATGGGCAGGTCCCGCAACTGGCGTCCCTGAGACAAAAGGAAAGCGAGTGCTTTTTGCAAGTCTTAAAGAGACAGGGACCCCATAGGTGGATAAAGTAGTCCCGGCAGCTGGGAATACCAGGGAAACTTAGGCACCCTAAATGGAGGCAGTGCAGCTCTGGAGCCCCTCACAGGACTAGGCAGTCTGCCAGTCGTTCTACCAACTGGTGTGGACCCCGACACACAGGCCCAGTAGCAGGAGAGTGGGAGTGGGTGCCGGGGGTGTAAGTGCTAGAAGGAACTGAGAGCAGATCCGTGCACTGCAGAGCTAGCCTGCAGCGGCGCAACCAAAGAGCCCAGCTTGGCTTGCACGCACCAGCAGCAGTGAAGCCAGAGACTGGTAGAAGCCTGTGCAGAAAAGTCCCGGCGCACCGGCAGCACAGCCAGAGGGAGCAGGTGCGCTCCCAGGCGCTGACCAGAATCCCAACCCAACACACAGCTGCCCGGGCCAGATCCAAAGGCCGCTGCTGCCACACAGCTGCCAGGCAGGGTCACCGCTAGAAAGGTGGAGCGCACCTGGCATGCCTGTCACTCCCTGCAGGGCTCTGCGCTGCTCTGACGGACACCCCGCCCATAGCAACATAGGAGATTAATCTGTTGGCTGCTCCAGGAGTGCAGGTAGCCATCACAGGCAGCGGAGAAGGGCAAGGCATCCAGCAAGGAGGAAAGGACTTTCTTCTCCCAGCTGACAAACCCGCAACCTGCCTACAGCCACTGCAATCACCATGAGAAGGCAAAAAAATCTGGTCCAGTCCAAGATAGTTACACCTGAGAAAGGATCTGCAGAGGCAGACCTAACCAGTCTTCTTGAAAAAGAATTCAAAATAAAAATCATAAACATGCTGACAAGGCTGCAGAGAAATATGCAGGAGCAAAGGGATGAACTCCGGAGTGAGATTACAGACGTCCGGAGGGAGATTACAGAAGTGAAACAAACTCTGGAAGGATTTATAAGCAGAATGGATAAGATGCAAGCGGCCATTGATGGAATAGAAACCAGAGAACAGGAATGCATAGTAGCTGATGCAGAGAGAGATAAAAGGATCTCCAGGAATGAAACAATACTAAGAGAACTGTGTGACCAATCCAAAAGGAACAATATGTGAATTACAGGGGTACCAGAGGAAGGAGAGATATAAAAAGGGATAGAAAGTATATTTGAAGAAATAATTGCTGAGAACTTCCCCAAACTGGGGGAGGAAATAGTTGCTCAGACTACGGAGGCACACAGAACCCCCAAGAGATGGTATCCAAACAGGACAACACCAAGACACTTAAAAATTAAAATGACAAAGATCAAGGAAAAGGACAGAGTATTAAAGGCAGCCAGAGAGAGTAAAAAGGTCACCTACAAAGGAAAACCCATCAGGCTATCATCAGACTTCTGAACAGAAACCTTACAGGCCAGAAGAGAATGGCATGATATATTTAATGCAATGAAACAGAAGGGCCTTGAACCAAGGATACTGTACCAGCATGATTATCACTTAAATATGAAGGAGGGATTAAACAATTCCCAGACAAAAAAAAGTTGAGGGAATTTGCCTCCCACAAACCACCTCTACAGGGTATCTTAGAGGGACTTCTCTAGATTGGAGCACTCCTAAAAAGAGCACAGAACAAAACACCCAACATATGAAGAATGGAGGAGGAGGAAAAAGAAGGGAAAGAAATAATCATCAGACTGTGTTTATAACAGCTCAATAAGCAAGTGGGGTCAGACAGTAAGGTAGTAAACAAGCTAACCTTGAACCTTTGGTAACCACAAACTTAAAGCCTGCAATGGCAATAAGTACATATCTTTCAAAAATCACCCTAAATGTAAATGGACTGAATGCACCAATCAAAAGACACAGAGTAATAGAATGGATAAAAAAGCAAGACCCATCTATATGCTGCTTACAAGAGACTCACCTCAAACCCAAAGACACGCACAGACTTAAAGTCGAGGGATGGAAAAAGATATTTCATGCAAACAACAGAGAGAAAAAAGCAGGTATTGCAATACTAGTATCAGGCAAAATAGACTTCAAAATAAAGAAAGTAAGAAGAGATAAAGAAGGACATTACATAATGATAAAGGGCTCAGTCCAGCAAGAGGATATAACCATTATAAATATATATGCACCCAATACAGGAGCACCAATATATGTGAAACAAATAGTAACAAAACTAAAGGAGGAAATAGAATGCAGTGCATTCCTTTTTGGAGACTTTAACGCACCACTCACCCCAAAGGACAGATCCACCAGACAGAAAATAATTAAGGACACAGAGGCACTAAACAACACAGTAGAACAGATGGACCTAATAGACATCTATAGAACTCTACATCCAAAAGCAACAGAATACACATCCTTCTCAAGTGCACAGTGAACATTCTCCAGACTAGACCACATACTAGGCAACAAAAAAAACCTCAGTAAATTCCAAAATACTGAAATCCTAACAACCAACTTTTCAGACCAGAAAGGTATAAAACTAGAAATAAATTATACAAAGAAAACAAAAAGGCTCACAAACACATGGAGGCTTAACAACATGCTCCTAAATAATCAATGGATCAATGACCAAATTAAAATGGAGATCCAGCAATATATGGAAACAAATGACAACAACAACACAAAGCCCCAACCTCTGTGGGATGCCGTGAAAGCAGTCTTAAGAGGAAAGTATATAGCAATGCAGGCATATTTAAAGAAGGAAGAACAATCCCAAATGAGTAGTCTAATGTCACAATTATCGAAATTGGAAAAAGAAGAACAAACGAGACCTAAGGTCAGCAGAAGGAGGGACATAATAAAGATCAGAGAAAAAATAAATAAAATTGACAAGAATAAAACAATAGAAAAAAATCAATGAAACCAAGAGCTGGTTCTTCCAGAGAATAAGCAAAATAGATAAGCCTCTAGCCAGACTTATAAGAGAAAAAGAGAATCAACACACATCAACAGAATCAGAAATGAGAAAGGAAAAATCAAGACAGACCCCACAGAAATACAAAGAATTATTAGACAATACTGTGAAAACCTATATGCTAACAAGCTGGAAAACCTAGGAGAAATGGAGAACTTTCTGGAAAAATACAACTTTCCAAGACTGACCCAGAAAGAAACAGAAAATCTAAACAGACCAATTACCAGCAAGGAAATTGAAGTGGTAATCAAAAACTACCCAAGAAGAAAACCTCTGGGCCAGATGGATTTATCTCGGAATTTTATGAGACATACAGAGAAGATATAATACCCATTCTTCTTCAAGTTTTCCAAAAAATAGATGAGGAGGGAATACTCCCAAACTCATTCTATGAAGCTAACATCACCCTAATACCAAAACCAGGCAAAGACCCCACCAAAAATGGAAACTACAGACCAGTATCCCTGATGAACGTAGATGCAAAAATACTCAACGAAATATTAGCAAACCGAATTCAAAAATACATCAAGAGGATTATACACCATCACCATGTGGGATTCATCCCAGGGATGCAAGGATGGTACAACATTCAAAAATCCATCAACATCATCCACCACATCAACAAAAAGAAGGACAAAAACCACATGATCATCTCCATAGATGCTGAGAAAGCATTCGACAAAATTCAACATCCATTCATGATAAAAACTCTCAACAAAATGGACATAGACGGCAAGTATCTCAACATAATAAAGGCCATATATGATAAACCCACAGCTAACATCATACTGAACAGCGAGAGGCTGAAAGCTTTTCCTCTGAGATCGGGAACAAGACAGGGATGCCCACTCTTCCCACTGTTATTCAACGTGGTACTGGAGGTCCTAGCCACGGCAATCAGATAAAACAAAGAAATAGAAGGAATCCAGATTGGTAAAGAAGAAGTCAAACTGTCACTGTTTGCAGATGACATGATATTGTACATAAAAAAACCTAAAGACTTCACTCCAAAACTACTAGAAGTAATATCGTAATTTAGCCAAGTTGCAGGATAGAAAATTAACACACAGAAATCTGTAGTTTTCCTATACACTAACAATGAACTAATAGTAAGAGAAATCAGGAAAGCAATTCCATTCACAATAGCGTCAAAAAGAATAAAATACCTAGGAATAAACATAACCAAAGAGTTGAAAGACCTATACCCTGAAAACTACAAGACACTCTTAAGAGAAATTAAAGAGGTCACTAACAAATGGAAACTCATCCCATCCTCCTGGCTAGGAAGAATTAATATAGTCAAAATGGCCATCCTGCCCAAAGCCATATACAGATTCGATGCAATCCCTATCAAATTACCAACAGCATTCTTCAATGAACTGGAACAAATAGTTCAAAAATTCATATGGAACCGTCAAAGACCCCGAATAGCCAACTCAATCCTGAGAAGGAAGAATAAAGTGGGGTATCTCGCTCCCTAACTTCAAGCTGTACTACAAAGCCACAGTAATCAGGACAATTTGTACTGGCCCAAGAACAGACCCACAGTCCAGTGGAACAGAATAGAGACTCCAGACATTAACCCAAACATATATGGCCAATTAATATTTGATAAAGGAGCCATGGACATACAATGGAGAAATGACAGTCTCTTCAACAGATGGTGCTGGCAAAACTGGACAGCTACATGTAAAAGAATGAAACTGGGCCAATGTCTAACCCCATACCCAAAAGTAAACTCCAAATGGATCAAAGACCTGAATGTAAGTCATGAAACCATAAAACTCTTAGAAAAATACATAGGCAAAAATCTCATGGACATAAACATGAGTGACTTCTTCATGAACATATCTCCCCGGGCAAGGGAAACAAAGGCAAAAATGAACAAGTGGAACTATATCAAGCTAAAAAGCTTCTGTACAGCAAAGGACACCATCAGTAGAACAAAAAGGCATCCTACAGTATGGGAGAACATATTCATAAATGACAGATCCGATAAAGGATTGACATACAAAATATATAAAGAGCTCACACGCCTCAACATACAAATAGCAAATAATTCAATTAAAAAATGGGCAGAGGAGTTGAATAGACAGTTTTCTAAAGAAGAAATCCATATGGCCAACAGGCATATGAAAAAATGCTCCACATGGCTAATCATCAGAGGAATGCAAATTAAATCCACAATGAGATATCACCTCACACCAGTAAGAATCGCCATGATCGAAAAGACAACTACAAATGCTGGCAAGGTTGTGGAGAAAGGGGAACCCTCCTACACTGATGATGGGAATGTAAACTAGTTTAGCCATTGTGGTAAGCAGTATGGAGGTTCCTCAGAATGCTCAGAATAGAAATACCATTTGACCCAGGAATTCCACTTCTAGGAATTTACCCTAAGAATGCAGCACTCCAGTTTGAAAAAAACAAATGCACCCCTATGGTTATCACTGCACTGTTTACAATATCTAAGATATAGAAGCAACCTAAATGTCCATCAGTAGATGAATGGATAAAGAAGATGTGGTACATATACACAATGGAATTTTATGCAGCCATAAGAAAAAAAAGAGATCCTACCATTCGCAACAACATGGATGGAGCTAGAGGTTATTATGCTCAGTCAAATAAGCCAGGCAGAGAAGGACAAGTACCGAATGATTTCACTCATATGTGGAGTATAAGAACAGGGGAAAACTGAAGGAACAAAACAGCAGCAGATTCACAGATCCCAACAATGGACTGATAGTTACCAAAGGGAAAGGGACTGGGGAGGATGGGTGGGGAGGGAGGGAGAAGGGCGGGGAAAAAGAAAGAGGGAATTACAATTATCATGTATAGTGCGTGGGGGGCACAGAGAGGGCTGCGCAACACAGAGAAGACAATTAGTGATTTTGCGGCATCTTGCTACACAGATAGACAGTGGCTGTGAAGGGGTATGTGGGGGTGACTTGATGAAGGGGGGTACCTGGTAAACCTAATGTTCTTTCTCTAATTGTAGATTAATGATTCCAAAAGAAAAAAATAGAAATAAAAATAAATAAATAAAAATATAAAATAAAACATACAATTTCTACCATTTGCAACAACATGGATGTTGCTACATGGTATTATGCTCAGTGAAATAAGCCAGGCGGAGAAAGACAAGTATCAAATGATTTCACTCATATGTTGAGTATAAGAACAAAGAAAAAAACTGAAGGAACAAAATCGTAGGAGACTCACAGAACCGAAGAATGGACTATCAGTTCCCAAGGGAAAGGGACTGGCAAGGATGGGTTGGAAGGGAGGGATAAGGTGTGGGGAAAACTGGGGTGGCATTATGATTTGCATGTATAATGTGGAGGGGGAGGATGGGGAGGGCTGTACAACAGAGTGAAGACATGTAGTGATTCTACAGCATCTTACTACGCTGGTGGACATTGTCTGTAATGGGGGACGTGGGGGGGACTCGGTGATGGGGGGAGTAGTAAACATAATGTTCCTCATGTAATTGTACATTAATGATACCAAAAAAGTAAGGGTAAATGTAGTAACCACACGCACACACACAAAAAAACATATGCTAGACAGGTCCTGTAGATGGAATGTTCCTAAGCCTAAATAGTTTTCAGCAGTGAAAATAAATCCACAGTAAATGTAGCCGACCAATGATTGACCAAATGAGTATGAAATTCAAACAAAATAATAGTAGTAAAATCAATGATGCACAAAATCAGTGAAGGAATACACAAAAAGTGCAGATTATGACATCCAATACATAAAGTGTGGAGGATGAAGAAGAAAAAAGAAGTACTTTTAGATTGTGTTTGAAGTAGAGCAATCACCAACTTAATATAGACTGTTATAGAGGCAGAAAGCTATCCTGGACCTTATGTTAACCACAAACCTAAAGGCTATAATAGATACCAAAAAATTAAGAGAGAAATCCAATGAGAATCCTATAGAAAATCACCAAATACCAAGAAAAGTGTATAAGGGAGGAAGAAAGGAACAGAGAGGAACTACAAAAACACCCAGGAAACAATGAATAAAATGGCAGTAAGTACATACTTATGAATAATTATCTTAAATTAAATGGCTGAACGCACTAATCAAAAGATTTAGGGTGACAGAATGGATAAGGAAACAAGACCCCTCTAGATGCTGCCTACAAGAGACTCATTTCAGACCCAAAGACATACACAGACTGAATATGAAGGGATGGGAAAAGATATTTCATGCCACTAATAGTGAGAAAAAACCAGGTGTTGCAGAACTTGTATCAGACAAAATAGACTTCAAAACAGAGAAAGTCACAAGAGACAAAGAAGGACATTACATAATGATAAAGGGGTCAATCCAACAAGAAGATATAACCATTATATATATCTATGCACCCAACACAGGAGCACCAACTTGTAAAACTAATACTAACATAATTAAAGGAGGAAATAGAATGCAATGCACTCATTTTAGGAAACTTCACCCCTCCACTCACTGCAAAGGACAGATCCTCCAGACAGAAAATAAGTAAGGACACAGAGGCACTGAGCAACATACTAGAACAGATGGACTTAACAGACATCTACAGAACACTCTACCTAAAAGCAGCAGGATACACATTTTTCTCACGTGTACATGGAATGTTCTCTGGAATACATCATACACTAGGCCACAAAAAGAACCTAAATAAATAAAAATATATTTAAATTGTATCAAGCAACTTCACAGACCACAATGTTATGAAACTAGAAATAACTTAAACTCAGAAAACAAAGAGTCCACAATATGCTTCTGAATAGTCAATGGGTCAATGAGCAAATGGAATGAGAAATCAAGCAATATGTGGAGACAAATGAAAACTAAAATACAACAGTCCAAAATTTGTGGGATGCTGCAAAAGTGTTTCTAAGAGGGAAGTGCATAGCAATAGAGTAGCTCAAGAAAGAAGAACGATCTCAAATAAAGAGTCTAAACTCACAATTAAAGAAACCAAAAGAACCAATGAAACACAAAGTTAGTAGAAGAAGGGACATTATAAAGATCAGAGCAGAAATAAATAAAATAGAGAAGAAGAAAACCAAAAAACCAAAAGCTGGTTCTTTGAGGAGATGAACAAAATAGACAAATCTATAGTCAGAGTTATCAAGAGAAAAAGAGAGAGAACACAAATAAAGAATCAGAAATGAGAAAGGAATAGTGGTAACGGATACCACAAAAATATGAAGAGTTATTAGAGTATTCTATGAAAAACTATATGCCAATAAATTGGACAACCTAGAGGAAATGGGCAAATTTTTAGAAAATTACAACCTTCCAATACTGTCCAGGAGGAAACAGAAATTTGAACAAACCGATTACCAGTACTAACTTGAATTTGTAATTTAAAAAACTCCCAGCAAACAAAATTCCAGGACCAGATGACTTCACAGCTGAATCCTATCTAACATATAAAAAAAGAGCTAATGCCCATCCTTCTTAAAGTATTCCAAAACGTAGAAGAGGAGGGAATGCTTCCAAACTCATTCTATGAGGCTAGCATCACTCTAATACCAAAACAGGACAAAGACACTAGAAAAAAGAAAACTATAGACCAGTATCCCTGAGGAACATATATGGAAAAATTGTGAACAAAATATTAGCAAATCGAGTTAAAAATACATACATAAAAGAGATCATCCATCAGGACCAAGAGGGATTTATTCCAGGGATTCAAGGATGGTACAGCATTTGAAAATCCATAAACATCATCCACCACATCAACAAAAAGAAGGACAAAACCACATGATCATCTCCATAGATGCTGAAAAAGCATTTGATAAAATTCACATCCATACATGATAAAAACTCAACATAATGGGTATAGAGGGCACATACCTCAACACAGTAATGGCCATGTACAACAAACCAACAGCTAACATATGCTCCATGGCAAAAAGCTGAAAGCTTTTCCTCTAAGATCAGGAACAAGACAAGGATGTTCACTTTCACCACTTTTTTTTTCATTATAGTATTGTAGGTCCTACAAAGAGCAATTAGGAAAGATAAAGAGATAAAGGATATCCATTGGTAAGGAAGCAGTTAAGCTGTTACCATTTACAGATGACATGATATTGAACATACAAAGCTAGAGTTTTCTCCTAGACTACACCAAAATAAGTTAGAATGAATAACTGGATTGAGCAATGTTGCAGGTTACAAAATTAATACACAGAAATCTATTGTGTTCCTATATACTAACAAAAAACTAACAGAAATAAAAATCAGGAAAACAATTCCATTTATAATTAAATTAGAAAGAATAAAATAGGAGAGAGGGAGCCAAGATGGTGACATGAGTAGAGCAGCGGAAATCTCCTCCCAAAACCACATATATTTTTGAAAATACAACAAAGAAAAACTCTTCCTAAAAGAGAGACCAGAAGACACAGGACAACAGCCAGACTACATCCACACCTGTGAGAACCCAGTGCCTCATGAAGGGGGTAAGATACAACCCGCAGCCCGTTGGGACCCGAGCCCCTCACACCCCAGCTCCTGGTGGGAGGAGAGGAGTTGGATTGGGGAGGGAGAGGGAGCCCAGGACTGCTAAATAGCCAGCCCTAGCCATCCGCACTGGACAGCAGACACAGTGCATGCATGGGGTGCTGAAAACTAGGGAAACAGGACAGTAAGACCTGTGAGCGGGTCCCCACAGCCGGTGCCCCAGGGACAAAGAAAAGCGAGTGCTTTTTGGAAGTCTTAAAGGGACAGGGACCCCACTGCCTGACGGAAGCATCCCAGGACATTTTAGCCCAGCAGCAGGGAATCACGGGGAACTTCAGGCACCCTAAACCCCTGGATAACAGGGAAGCTCAGAGGCCCCTCACAGAGATAAACAGCCTCCCGGCCATTTCCCTTCCAACGTGGCTCCGCCATATCGGAGCACCAGCCTGAGGCAGGCTATGCCCACAGCAACAGTGGAGATGAACTCCATAGCAGCGAGGAAAGAATCAGAAGCCCCATCTGCATGCAGCTGCCCAGGACAAGCCACTAGAAGTCGCTGTTCTCCCAGGAGAGGAAGGCCACAAACCAACAAAAAGGGACGTTCTCCCAGCCGTCACTCGTGCCAGCTCCACAAACTATCTCTATTGCCATGAAAAGGCAAAATTTGAGGCAAAGATCACAGAGACAAAACCTGAAAAGGAGACAGACCTAACCAGTCTTCCTGAAAAAAAAATTAAGATAAACATCATAAACATGCTGACGGAGATGCAGAAAAATATACAAGAGCTAAGGGATAACATCTGGAGGGAGATTACAGATGTCCGGAGGGAGATTACAGAAGTGAAACAAACTCTGGAAGGATTTATAAGCAGAATGGATAAGATGCAAGAGGCCATTGATGTAATAGAAACCAGAGAACAGGAACGCATAGAAGCTGACCCAGAGAGAGATAAAGGGATCTCCAGGAATGAAACAATATTAAGAGAACTGTGTACCAGAAGAAGAAGAGATAGAAAAAGGGATAGAAAGTGTCTTTGAAGAAATAATTGCTGAGAATCTCCCCAAACTGGGAGAGGAAATAATCGATCAGACCACGGAAATACACAGAACTCCCAACAGAAAGGACCCAAGGAGGACAACACCAAGACATAAAATAATTAAAATGGCAAAGATCAAGGACAAGGACAGAGTTTTAAAGGCAGCTAAAGAGAAGAAAAATGTCACCTATAAAGGAAAACCCATCAGGCTATCATCAGACTTCTCAACAGAAACCTTACAGGCCACAAGAGAATGTCATGATTTATTTAATGCAATGAAACAGAAGGACCTTGAACCAAGAACACTGTATCCAGCACGATTATCATTTAAATATGGAGGAGGGATTAAACAATTCCCAGAAAAGCTAAAGTTGAGGGAATTTGCCTCCCACAGATCACGTCTACAGGGTATTTTAGAGGGACTATTCTAGACGGGAGCACTCCTAAGACTAAACAAATGTCACCAGAGAAAATAAAATCACAGCAAAGAAAGCAAACCAACCAAATACTAACTAAAGGCAAAAAATAAAATCAACTACCCACAAAAAGCAGTTAAAGAAAACACGAAAGAGCACAGAATAAAATAACCAACATATAAAGAATGGAGGAAGAGGAATAAGAAGGGAGAGAAGAAAAGAATCTTCAGACAGTGTATATAACAGCTCAATAAGCGAGCTAAGTTAGGTAGTAAGATACTAAAGAAGCTAACCTTGAACCTTTGTCAACCACGAATCTAAAGCCTGCAATGGCAATAAGTACATATCTTTCAATAGTCACCCTAAATGTAAATGGACTGAATGCACCAATCAAAAGACACAGAGTAAGAGAATGGATAAAACAGCAACACCCATCTAGATGCTGCTTATAAGAAACTCACCTCAAATCCAAAGACATGCACACACTAAAAGTCAAGGGATGGAAAAACATATTTCAGGCAAACAACAAAGAGAAGAAAGCAGGGGTTGCACTACTTGTATCAGACAAAATAGACTTCAAAACAAAGAAAGTAACAAGAGATAAAGAAGGATATTACATAATGATAAAGGTCTCAGTCCAACAAGAGGATATAACCATTATAAATATATATGCACCCAAAACAGGAGTACCAATATATGTGAAACAAATACTAACAGAACTAAAGGAGGAAAAAGAATGCAATGCATTCATTTTAGGAGACTTCAACAAACCATCCACCCCAAAGGATAGACCCACCGGACAGAAAATCAGTAAGGACATGGAGGCACTGAACAACACACTAGAACAGATGGACCTAATAGACATCTACAGAAATCTACATCCCAAAGCAATAGGATACACATTCTTCTCAAGTGCACATGGAACATTCTCCACAATAGACCACATACCAGGTAACAAAAAGAGCTTCAGTAAATTCCAAAAGACTGAAATTCTACCAACCAACTTTTCAGACCACAAAGGTATGAAACTAGAAATAAATAGTACAAAGAAAACAAAAAGGCTCACAAACACATGGAGGCTTAACAACATGCTCCTAAATAATCAATGGATCAACGAACAAATTAAAATAGAGATCCAGCAATATAGGGAAAAAAATGACAACCACAACACAAAGCCCCAACTTCTGTGGGATGCAGCGAAAGCAGTCTTAAGAGGAAAGTATATAGCAATCCAGGTACACTTAAAGAAGGAAGAACAATTCCAAATGAATAGCCTACAATCACAATTATCGAAACTGGAAAAAGAAGAACAAATGAGGCCTAAAGTCAGCAGACAGAGGGACATAATAAAGATCAGAGAAGAAATAAACAAAATTGAGAAGAATAAAACACTAGAAAAAATCAATGAAACCAAGAGCTGGTGATTCTCTGAGAAAATAAACAAAATAGATAACCCTCTATCCAAATTTATTAAGAGAAAAAGAGAATCAACACACATCAACAGAAACAGAAATGAGAATGGAAAAATCACGACAGACTCCACAGAAATACAAAGAATTTTTAAAGACTATTATGAAAACCGATATGCTAACAAGCTGGAAAACCTAGACGAAATGGACAACTGCCGAGAAAAATATAACCTTTCCAAGACTGACCAAGGAAGAAACACAAAAGTTAAACAAACCAATTACAAGCAAAGAAATTGAAGCGGTAATCAAAAAATTACCCAAGAACAAAACCCCCGGGCCAGGCAGATTTACCTCAGAATTTTATCAGACATACAGAGAAGACATAATACCCATTCTCCTAAACGTTTTCCAAAAAATAGAAGAGGAGGGAATACTCCCAAACTCATTCTATGAAGCCAACATCACCCTAATACCAAAACCAGGCAAAGACCCCACCAAAAAGAAAATTACAGACCAATATTCCTGATGAAGTTAGATGCAAAAATACTCAATAAAATACTAGCAAACCAAATTCAAAAATATATCAAAACGATCATACACCATGACCAAGTGGGATCCACCCCAGGTATGCAGGGATGGTACAACATTCAAAAATCCATCAACATCATCCACCACATCAACAAAAAGAAGGACAAAAACCACATGATCATCTCCATAGATGCTGAGAAAGCATTCGACAAAATTCAACATCCATTCATGATAAAAACTCTCAACAAAATGGACATAGAGGGCAAGTATCTCAACATAATAAAGGCCATATATGATAAACACACAGCTAACATCATACTGAACAGCGAGAGGCTGAAAGCTTTTCCTCTGAGATCGGGAACAAGACAGGGATGCCCACTCTTCCCACTGTTATTCAACGTGGTACTGGAGGTCCTAGCCACGGCAATCAGATAAAACAAAGAAATAGAAGGAATCCAGATTGGTAAAGAAGAAGTCAAACTGTCACTGTTTGCAGATGACATGATATTGTACATAAAAAAACCTAAAGACTTCACTCCAAAACTACTAGAAGTAATATCGTAATTTAGCCAAGTTGCAGGATAGAAAATTAACACACAGAAATCTGTAGCTTTCCTACACACTAACAATGAACTAATAGTAAGAGAAATCAGGAAAACAATTCCATTCACAATAGCATCAAAAAGAATAAAATACCTAGGAATAAACCTAACCAAAGAAGTGAAAGACCTATACCCTGAAAACTACAAGACACTCTTAAGAGAAATTAAAGAGGTCACTAACAAATGGAAACTCATCCCATCCTCCTGGCTAGGAAGAATTAATATAGTCAAAATGGCCATCCTGCCCAAAGCCATATACAGACTCGATGCAATCCCTATCAAATTACCAACAGCATTCTTCAATGAACTGGAACAAATAGTTCAAAAATTCATATGGAACCGTCAAAGACCCCGAATAGCCAACTCAATCCTGAGAAGGAAGAATAAAATGGGGTATCTCGCTCCCTAACTTCAAGCTGTACTACAAAGCCACAGTAATCAGGACAATTTGTACTGGCCCAAGAACAGATCCACAGTCCAGTGGAACAGAATAGAGACTCCAGACATTAACCCAAACATATATGGCCAATTAATATTTGATAAAGGAGCCATGGACATACAATGGGGAAATGACAGTCTCTTCAACAGATGGTGCCTGCAAAACTGGACAGCTACATGTAGGAGAATGAAACTGGACCATTGTCTAACCCCATATACAAAAGTAAACTCAAATGGATCAAAGACTTGAATGTAAGTCATGAAACCATTAAACTCTTGGAAGAAAACATAGGCAAAAACCTCTTAGACATAAACATGAGTGATCTCTTCTTGAACATATCTCCTCGGGCAAGGAAAACAACAGCAGAAATGAACAAGTGGGACTATATTAAGCTGAAAAGCTTCTGTACAGCAAAAGGCACCATCAATAGAACAAAAAGGAACCCTACAATATGGGAGAATATATTTGAAAATGACACATCCAATAAAGGCTTGAAGTCCAGAATATATAAAGAGCTCACACGCCTCAACAAACAAAAAACAAATAACGCAATTAAAAAATGGGCTGAGGAACTGAACAGACAGTTCTCCAAAAAAGAAATACAGATGGCCAACAGACACATGAAAAGATGCTCCACATCGCTAATTATCAGAGAAATGCAAATTAAAACTACAATGAGGTATCACCTCACACCAGTAAGGATGGCTGCCATCCAAAAGACAAACAACAACAAATGTTGGCGAGGCTGTGGAGAAAGGGGAACCCTCCTACACTGCTGGTGGGAATGTAAGTTAGTTCAACCATTGTGGAAAGCAGTATGGAGGTACATCAAAATGCTCAAAACAGACTTACCATTTGACCCAGAAATTGCACTCCTAGGAATTTACCCTAAGAATGCAGCAATCAAGTATGAGAAAGATCAGTGCACCCCTATGTTTATCGCAGCACTATTTACAATAGCCAGGAATTGGAAGCAACCTAAATGTCCATCAGTAGATGAATGGATAAAGAAGATGTGGTACATATACACAATGGAATACTACTCAGCCATAAGAAAAAGGCAAATCCTACCATTTGCAGCAACATGGATGGAGCTGGAGGGTATTATGCTCAGTGAAATAAGCCAAGCGGTGAAAGAGAAATACCAAATGATTTCACTCATCTGTGGAGTATAAGAACAAAGGAAAAACTAAGGAACAAAACAGCAGCAGAATCACATAACTCAAGAATGGACTAACAGGTACCAAAGGGAAAGGGACTGGTGAGGATGGGTGGGTAGGGAGGGATAAGGGGGGGAGAGGTAGGGGGGTATTAAGATTAGCATGCATGGGGGGGTGGGAGAAAGGGGAGGGCTGTACAACACAGAGAAGGCAAGTAGTGATTCTACAACATTTTGCTATGCTGATGGACAGTGACTGTAAAGGGGTTTATAGTGGGGATCTGGTATAGGGGAGAGCCTAGTAAACATAATATTCATCATGTAAGTGTAGATTAGTGATACAAAAAAAAGGCAGTTCCTGTGTGGTAACCTCCAACGAGTTCTACACAAGGGTATAAAGGGCATATAAAAGTATAGGCAAAGGGTCTGTTTGTGTTTATACAGAGGATCAAAGCCTAATTGGGCTACCCCGAAAATGAACTAAGATACGATATGAAAAAGAACTTCCAACATCAGCACTCTCTGGAAGACTCATGCCAGAAGATGATCATCAAAAAACCCCAACAAAGATCCACGCACTGCTACAGCTGTAGATGCACTCATCCCACCAGTTCCTGGACTTGCCATGGGAATGAGGAAGGAGATATCTAAGCTGGCCTGTGCATACAGTAAAACAACAAATTTGACTGGATCTATACTGTTGGAACTCAACCAAGAATTAGGAGAAGTGCAAATTGTAGCACTCCAAAATCTTACAACTACAGACTATTTACTGTTAAAGAACATATGGGATGTGAACAGTCCCCAGGAATGGGTTGTTTTAATTTGTCTGATTTCTCTCAGACTGTTCAAGTTCAGTTGGACAATATCCACCATATCATAGATAAGTTTTCACAAATGCCTAAGGTGCCTAACTGGTTTTCTTGGTTTCACTGGAGATGGCTGGTAATTACAGGTATGCTTTGGTTATGTAACTATACTCCTATTATGTTAATGTGTGTGCACAATTTAAGTAGTAGCTTAAAACCTATACATGCTGAAGTTACTCTACAAGAAGATATGTCAAAGAAATAATCAATCTTCCCATGTTTTCTTCTGCCTGCTACTTCTATAGCTTTTCTTCTTCCTTCCTAATTACAACCCTTAAATAGAATTCGTGTCTCATATCAAATTTACCGAGTATCATAATTCTTCCAAGTGGTAAAGATACCTCAAGACAAATGCTGGGCATAGAAGCCACAGGGCAGAAATATGCAAAGAAGTAAAAAGCTAACCGTTTCAAGCAATAAGGCTTCTCTCTCACTTACCGACTTTGCATTTCCCTGTATGGCCCCGGAAGATGACTGATTAGCCAGAGACGGGTAAGATTCCTCAAGGGAGGAACAACCTAAGACAGGCACAGTCGCAGGGGGGTCATCAGGTGAGAAACTGTGGATCAACAGAGGTGAGGCTTAGAACCTCACTCCCCCTGTTCTGTGAGAAATCTTCTGCACATGTGGATGTTTTATTGCCCTTGTCTAGCTTGGATTAACACATAGTCTACAGGCACACACCTGATCATCTACATTTGCTCTCTTACAACACTAAACTATGTTCTCTACCTTTATCTTGTATTTACCTACCACTTTAGCATTTTATTAAAAATAATAATAATAAAGAGAGAAATGTGGTATCCACATATAAATCAAGTATAAAAATCAAATGAGTATTCATATTTGAACTGACTGTTTATAGTTCATAATGCATGAGCAAAACCGAAAGTTTCTGTGATGACTGCCCTTGTACTGTTCACCATGTAACTTATTCACTATGTAAGAATTTGTTCTCCATGTAAGAACTTGTTTGTTATGCTTCAGAAGATTGGAGACTGACAAAAATTAGGCTTGGGGTGGATTAATGATTGTGCATTGAGCATTGACTCCCTATACAGAATTTTATTGTTGTTAACAACCATTTGATCAATAAATATGAGAGATGCCCTCACAACAACAACAACAAAAAAGTACATACTTCCAATTGTAAAATAAGTAAGTAACCGGGATGTAATGTATAGCATAAGGAATATAGTCAAAATATTGTAACAACTTGGTATGGTGATAGCTGGTACCTAGAATTATCATGTATATAAATGTTGAATCACTGTGTTGTACACCTGAAACTAATGTAATGTAATACTGTGTGTCAACTACCTTTCAATAAAAAATTATTATCTAAAAACAAAAACAAAATAAAACCATATGCACCCCTATGTTCATTGCAAAACCATTTACAATAGCTAAGATATGGAAGCAACCTAAGTGTCCATCAGTAGATGAATGGATAAAGATGTGGTACATATACACAATGGAATACTATTCAGCCATAAGAAAGAAGCAAATTATACAATTTGCAACAACATGGATGGAGCTGGAGGATATTATGCTCAGTGAAATAAGGCAGGCAGAGAAAGACAAGTACAAAATGATTTCTCTCATTTGTGGAGTATAACCACGAAGTAAAACTGAAGGAACAAAACAGCAACAGACTCACAGACTCCAAGAAGGAACTAGTGGTTACCAAAGGGAAGAGGTGTGGGAAGGTGGGTGGGGAGGGATGGAGAAAGGGATTCAGAGGTATTACAATGGTACACATGATGTAGAGGAGATCAGGGGGAAGACAGTGTAGCACGGAGAAGGCAAATAGTGACTCTGTTGCATCTTAGTACACTGATGGGCAGTGACTGTAATTGGGTTTGGGGGGTCATAGTAACAGGGGTGAATGTAGAAACCACATTGTTTTTCATGTGAAACCTTCATAAGAATGTTTATCAATAATACCTTATTTAAAAACTAAAAAAATAAAAGATAATAAAAATAAATTTATATTCATTTAATTGGACAGAGAGCAAAAATGGACCAATGCCAAAACCCACAAACTACAAAAATGCAGCCAAGAAGATATAGCCAATCTGAAAATACATATAACCATTAAAGAAAGTGAATATGTATTAAAATTTCCCCCAAAGAGAACTTCAGGTCCAGATAATTACACTGGATAACTTGACCAAACATTCAAAAATAATAATACCAATTTTACATATACATGGAAGAAGCAGGAACATGTTCTTTTTTTGTAACTTTTTAAAAATTTTGGTATCATTAATGTACAGTTACTTGAACAACATTATGGTTACTAGACTACCCCTATTATCAAGTCCACCCCACATACCCCATTTCAGTCACTGTCCGTCACCATAGTAAGATCCTATAGAATCATTACTTGTCTTCTCTGTATGTACTGCCTTTCCCATGTTCCCCTCCACTACATTATGTATGCTAATCATAATGCCCCCTTTTCCCCTTATCCCTCCCTTCCCACCCATCCTCCCCAGTCCCTGATTGTCCATTCTTGGGTTCTGTGAGTCTGTTGCTGTTCTGTTCCTTCAGTTTTTCCTTTGTTCTTGTACTCCACAGATGAGTGAAATCATTTGGTACTTGTCTTTCCCTGCCTGGCTTATTTCAATGAGCATAATACCCTCTAGCTCCATCCATGTTGTTGTGAATGGTAGGATTTGTTTTCTTCTAATGGCTGAATAATATTCCATTGTGTATATGTACCACATCTTCTTCATCCATTCATCTACCTATCAGCACTTAGGTTGCTTCCATTTCTTGGCGATTGTAAATAGTGCTGTGATAAACATAGGGGTGCATATGTCTTTTTCAAACTGGGCTGCTGCATTCTTAGGGTAAATTCCTAGGAGTGGAATTCCTGGGTCAAATGGTATTTCTATTTTGAGTTTTTTTAGGAACCTCCACACTGCTTTCCACAATGGTTGAACTAATTTACATTCCCACCTGCAGTGTAGGAGGGTTCCCCTTTCTTCACAACCTCACCAACGTTTGTTGTTGTTTGTCTTTTGGATGGTAGCCATCCTTACTGGTGTGAGGTGATATCTCATTGTGGTTTTAATTTGCATTTTTTTAATGACTAGTGATGTGGAGCATCTTTTCATGTGTCTTTTGGCCATCTGAATTTCTTCTTTGGAGAACTGTGTTGAGATCCTGTGCCCATTTTTTAATTGGATTATTTGCTTTTTGTTGAGATGCATGAATGAGCTCTTTATTTATTTTGGATGTCAACCCTTTATCGGATCTGTCATTTATGAATATATTCTCCCATAGTGTAGGATGCCTTTTTGTTCTATTGATAGTGTCCTTTGCTGTACAGAAGCTTTTTAGCTTGATATAGTCCCACTTGTTCATTTTTGCTTTTATTTCCCTTGCCCGGGGAGATATGTTCATGAAGAAGTTGCTCATGTTTATGTCCAAGAGATTTTTGCCTATGTTTTTCTCTAAGAGTTTTATGGTTTCATGACTTGCATTCAGGTCTTTGATCCATTTCAAATTTACTTTTGTATATGGGGTTAGACAATGATCCAGTTTCATTCTCTTACATGTATGTACCACATCTTCTTTATCCATTCATCTACTGATGGACACTTAGGTTGAGAAGCAGGAACACTTTCAAACTCATTTTAGGATGTCAGAATTACCCTGGTACCAACCAAGACAAAGAATGCATACAAAAAAGAAAACTACAGACCAATATCCTTCCAAATTCAATAATGTAGAAAAAGAACAGTATGCTACAACCAAGTAGGCTTTACTGCAGGCATGCAAGTCTGGTTCAATGTTCAAAAATCAGTCAATGTGATCCAGTATATCAATAGGATAATGAAAAATAATATTTTTCTTATTTATCCTGTTGATATGTGGGATTGGGACATCAATTACACAGAAAAAGAACTCAACAAAATCCAACATCCATTCATGATTACAAGAAGAGAAAACTCACGTGAGAAACAGGGAGGAACTTCTTCAACCTGAAAAAAAATCTTGTAAAAAGAAAATCTGCAGGCAACATCATACTTAATGGTGTAAGTCTAAATGCTTTTCCTCTAAGATTGGGAACAAAGCAAGGACATCTATACTTATAATAGTACTGAAAAATCTAGTTAATGCAATAATTCAAGACAAAGAAAAGTATTACAAATCAGAAAAGAAGAAATTAAACTATTCACAGATGACATGACTGTGTATGTAGAGAATGTAAGGAATCCACAAAAAAAACCCTAGACTAACAAGTGAGTTCAGAAAGATGACACAAGATCAGCACACAAAAGTAATTTTCATTTCTAGATACTATCAACAAATGGAAAAGAAAACATAGAAAGGCAATGAAATACTTTGAAAAGAAAAGGAATACTTATATATAAATCTAACAAAAACTGTACAACATCTGCTTATCTGTATTATGAAAATTAGGCATTGATGATCAAAGGAATCAAAGAAGATCTAAATGCCAAGAGCTGGGGGGAGAACAATCCAGGCCAACCATCTCATCAACATTCAACTAACAAGAAGGGAGAAGGATAGAACCATGTTGCCACTCCCTTCCACATGAAAAAGAGCACACCACAAACTAGAGAATATTGACCAAAAGAGACCAATATTAAAACTTTTCTAGCAAAATTAATGAACCCTTATTTAAGGGTATTTAGGGAAAAAAAGAACTTGTGACTTACAAAGTTAAGAAATTTACATTATCATCAGTCTTTTCAACAGAAACATTTCATACCAGAAGAAAATGGGGTCACATATTTAATATAAAGAACAAAAATGTGAGTTCAGTATTTTATATCTATCAAAACTGATTTTCAGCTGGGAGGCGGAGCCAACATGGCGGCGTGAGTAGGACAGTGGGAATCTCCTCCCAAAAACATATGTACTTTTGAAAATACAACAAACACAACTAGCCCTAAAAGAGAGACCAGAAGACGCAGGACAGTGGCCAGACTGCAGCTACACCAGCGAGAACCCAGCGACTGGTGAAAGGGGTAAGATACAAGCCCCGGCCCTGCGGGACCCGAGCGCCCCTCCCCCCAGCTCCCGGCGGGAGAACAATAGGCAGAGCGGGAGGGAGACGGAGCCCAGGACTGCCGAACACCCAGCCCCAGCCATCCGGGCCAGAGCGCAGACACAGTATATGCCCAGGGGGCCCTGGATACTGGGAGAACAGGGGGTAAGACCTCAGAGCGGGTGCTGAAGCTGATGCCCCTGTGACAAAGAAAAGCGGGGGCTTTTTGAAAGTCTTAAAGGGACAGGGACTTAACAGCTTGACGGAAACAACCCAGGTCACAGTACAGCAGCTGGAAATTACAGGGAAAACCGGGTGCACTAACCCCCTGGGCAACAGCTCTGAGACCCCTCACGGAGGCAAACAGTCAAGCAGCCCCCCCATCCATCACCCCACCGGGCGCTGCAAAAGCAGAGAAGCAGCCTGAGACAAATTCTGCCCACAGAAAGGGAAATTTCTCCCTCCCGGCCAGGCAAGACACAAAGACCCACTCTACACGCAATTACCCAACACAAGCCACTAGGGGTCGCAGTTGCCCCAGTAAAGAAAGGCCAGTAGTAAGTGAAAATTTTGGCCCTCCCAGCTGACAGTCAATAGCACCTGTCAACATGAAAAGGCAAAAAAATATGATCCAGACAAGACTAACCCAGACAGCTTCGGCATCTGCTACATCTTCCCCTGAGAAGGAACCTGGGGAGATAGATCTAACCAGTCTACCTGAAAAAGAATTCAAAACAAAAGTCATAACCATGCTGATGGACTTGCAGAGAAATATGCAAGAACTAAGGAAGGAGAATTCAGAAATAAAACAAGCTCTGGAAGGACTTCAAAACAGAATGGACGAGATGCAAGAGACCATTAATGGACTAGAAAACAGAGAACAGGAACGCAGAGAAGCTGATGCAGAGAGAGATAAAAGGATCTCCAGGAATGAAAGAATTTTAAGAGAGCTGAGTGATCAATATAAAAGAAATAATATAAGAATCATAGGCATTCCAGAAGAAGTAGAGAGAGAAAAGGGGATAGAAAATGTCTTTGAAGAAATAATTGCTGAAAATTTCCCCAAACTAGGGGAAGAAATGGCCTCTCAGACCACAGAGGTACACAGAACTCCCATGACAAGGGATCCAAGGAGGGCAACACCAAGACACATAATAATTAAAATGGCAAAGATCAAAGACAAGGACAAAGTATTACAAGCAGCCAGAGAGAAAAAAAAGGTTACCTACAAAGGAAAACCCATCAGGCTATCATCAGACTTCTCAACAGAAACCCTACAGGCCAGAAGAGAATGGCATGATATACTTAATGCAATGAAACAGAAGGGCCTCGAACCAAGACTACTGTATCCAGCACGAATATCATTTAAATATGAAGGAGGGATTAAACAATTCCCAGACAAGCAAAAGTTGAGGGAATTTGCCTCCCACAAACCACCTCTACAGGGCATCCTACAGGGACTGCTCTAGATGGGAGCACTCCTAAAAAGAGCACACAACAAAACACCCAACATATGAAGAAGGGAGGAGGAGGAATAAGAAGGGAGAGAAATAAAGAATCATCAGATTGTGTTTATAATAGCTCAACAAGCGAGTTAAGTTAGACAGTAAGACAGTAAAGAAGCTAACCCTAAACCTTTGGTAACCACAAACTTAAAGCCTGCAATGGCAATAAATTCATACCTTTCAATAATCACCCTAAATGTAAATGGACTGAATGCACCAATCAAAAGACACAGAGTAATAGAATGGATAAAAAAGCAAGATCCATCCATATGCTGCTTACAAGAGACTCACCTCAAACCCAAAGATGCGCACAGACTTAAAGTCAAGGGATGGAAAAAGATATTTCAAGCAAACAACAGAGAGAAGAAAGCAGGTGTTGCAATTCTGGTATCAGACAAAACAGACTTCAAAATAAAGAAAGTAACAAAAGACAAAGAAGGACATTACATAATGATAAAGGGCTCAGTCCATCAAGAGGATATAACCATTATAAATATATATGCACCCAATACAGGAGCACCAACATACCTGAAACAAATATTAACAGAACTAAAGGAGGAAATAGAATGCAATGCATTCATTCTAGGAGACTTCAACACACCACTCACTCCAAAGGACAGATCCACCAGACAGAAAATAAGTAAGGACACAGAGGCACTGAACAACACACTAGAACAGATGGACCTAATAGACATCTACAGAACTCTACATCCAAAAGCAACAGGATACACGTTCTTCTCAAGTGCACATGGAACATTCTCCAGAATAGACCACATACTAGGACACAAAAAGAGCCTCAGTAAATTCCAAAAGATTGAAATCCTACCAACCAACTTTTCAGACCACAAAGGCATTAAACTAGAAATAAACTGTTCAAAGAAAGCAAAAAGGCTCACAAACACATGGAGGCTAAACAACACGCTCCTAAATAATCAATGGATCAATGACCAAATCAAAATGGAGATCCAGCAATATATGGAAACAAATGACAACAACAACACTAAGCCCCAACTTCTGTGGGACGCAGCAAAAGCAGTCTTAAGAGGAAAGTATATAGCACTCCAAGCATATTTAAAAAAGGAAGAGCAATCCCAAATGAACGGTCTAATGTCACAACTATCAAAATTGGAAAAAGAAGAACATATGAGGCCTAAGGTCAGCAGAAGGAGGGACATAATAAAGATCAGAGAAGAAATAAATAAAATTGAGAAGAATAAAACAATAGCAAAAATCAATGAAACCAAGAGCTGGTTCTTCAAGAAAATAAACAAAATAGATAAGCCTCTAGCCAGACTTATTAAGAGGAAAAGAGAGTCAACACAAATCAACAGTATCAGAAATGAGAAAGGAAAAATCACAACAGATCCCGCAGAAATACAAAGAATTATTAGAGACTACTATGAAAACCTATATGCTAACAAGCTGGGAAACCTAGGAGAAATGGACAACTTCCTAGAAAAATACAACCTTCCAAGACTGACCCAAAAAGAAACAGAAAATCTAAACAGACCAATTACCAGCAACGAAATTGAAGCGGTAATCAAAAAACTACCAAAGAACAAAACCCCCGGGCCAGATGGATTTACCTCGGAATTTTATCAGACATACAGGGAAGACATAATACCCATTCTCCTTAAAGTTTTCCAAGAAATAGAAGAGGAGGGGATACTCCCAAACTCATTCTATGAAGCTAACATCACCCTAATACCAAAACCAGGCAAAGACACCACCAAAAAAGAAAACTATAGACCAATATCCCTGATGAACGTAGACGCAAAAATACTCAACAAAATTTTAGCAAACCGAATTCAAAAATACATCAAAACCATCGTACACCATGACCAAGTGGTATTCATCCCAGGGATGCAAGGATGGCACAACATTCGAAAGTCCATCAATATCATCCACCACATCAACAAAAAGAAAGACAAAAACCACATGATCATCTCCATAGATGCTGAAAAAGCATTTGACAAAGTTCAACATCCATTCATGATAAAAACTCTCAGCAAAATGGGAATAGAGGGCAAGTACCTCAACATAATAAAGGCCATCTATGAAAAACCCACAGCCAACATTATATTGAATAGCGAGAAGCTGAAAGCATTTCCGCAGAGATCGGGAACTAGACAGGGATGCCCACTCTCCCCACTGTTATTTAACATTGTACTAGAGGTCCTAGCCACGGCAATCAGACAAAACAAAAAAATACAAGGAATCCAGATTGGCAAAGAAGAAGTCAAACTGTCACTATTTGCAGATGACATGATACTGTACATAAAAAACCCTAAAGACTCCACCCCAGAACTACTAGAACTGATATCGGAATACAGCAAAGTTGCAGGATACAAAATCAACACACAGAAATCTGTGGCTTTCCTATATACCAACAATGAACCAACAGAAAGAGAAATCAGGAAAACAACTCCATTCACAATTGCATCAAAAAAAATAAAATACCTAGGAATAAACCTAACCAAAGAAGTGAAAGACTTATATTCTGAAAACTACAAGTCACTCTTAAAAGAAATTAAAGGGGACACTAACAGATGGAAACGCATCCCATGCTCATGGCTAGGAAGAATTAATATCGTCAAAATGGCCATCCTGCCCAAAGCAATATACAGATTTGATGCAATCCCTATGAAACTACCAGCAACATTCTTCAATGAACTGGATCAAATAATTCAAAAATTCATATGGAACCACCAAAGACCCCGAATAGCCAAAGCAATCCTGAGAAAGAAGAATAAAGTAGGGGGGATCTCACTCCCCAACTTCAAGCTCTATTATAAAGCCATAGTAATCAAGACAATTTGGTACTGGCACAAGAACAGAGCCACAGACCAATGGAATAGACTAGAGAATCCAGACATTAACTCAGACATATATGGTCAATTAATATTTGATAAAGGAGCCATGGACATACAATGGCGAAATGACAGTCTCTTCAACAGATGGTGCTGGCAAAACTGGACAGCTACATGTAGGAGAATGAAACTGGACCATCGTCTAACCCCATATACAAAAGTAAACTCAAAATGGATCAAAGACCTGAATGTAAGTCATGAAACCATTAAACTCTTGGAAGAAAACATAGGCACACACCTCTTAGACATAAACATGAGTGACCTCTTCTTGAACATATCTCCCCGGGCAAGGAAAACAACAGCAAAAATGAACAAGTGGGACTATATTAAGCTGAAAAGCTTCTGTACAGCAAAAGACACCATCAATAGAACAAAAAGAAACCCTACAGTATGGGAGAATATCTTTGAAAATGACACATCCGATAAAGGCTTGACGTCCAGAATATATAAAGAGCTCACACGCCTCAACAAACAAAAAACAAATAACCCAATTAAAAAATGGGCAAAGGAACTGAACAGACGGTTCTCCAAAAAAGAAATACAGATGGCCAACAGACACATGAAAAGATGCTCCACATCGCTAATTATCAGAGAAATGCAAATTAAAACTACAATGAGGTATCACCTCACACCAGTAAGGATGGCTGCCATCCAAAAGACAAACAACAACAAATGTTGGTGAGGCTGTGGAGAAAGGGGAACCCTCCTACACTGCTGGTGGGAATGTAAACTTGTTCAACCATTGTGGAAAGCAGTATGGAGGTACATCAAAATGCTCAAAACAGACTTACCATTTGACCCAGGAATTGCACTCCTAGGAATTTACCCTAAGAATGCAGCAATCAAGTATGAGAAAGATCAGTGCACCCCTATGTTTATCGCAGCACTATTTACAATAGCCAAGAATTGGAAGCAACCTAAATGTCCATCGATAGATGAATGGATAAAGAAGATGTGGTACATATACACAATGGAATACTACTCAGCCATAAGAAAAGGGCAAATCCAACCATTTGCAGCAACATGGATGGAGCTAGAGGGTATTTTGCTCAGTGAAACAAGCCAAGCAGAGAAAGAGAAATACCAAATGATTTCACTCATCTGTGGAATATAAGAACAAAGGAAAAACTGAAGGAACAAAACAGCAGCAGAATCACAGAACTCAAGAATGGACTAACAGGTACCAAAGGGAAAGGGACTGGTGAGGATGGGTGGGTAGGGAGGGATAAGGGGGGGAGAAGTAGGGGGGTATTAAGATTAGCATCCATAGCGGGGTGGGAGAAAGGGGAGGGCTGTACAACACAGAGAAGACAAGTAGTGATTCTACAACAGGTTGCTACGCTGATGGACAGTGACTGTAAAGGAGTATATAGGGGGGACTTGGTATAGGGGAGAGCCTAGTAAACAAAGTATTCGTCATGTAAGTGTAGATTAATGATTAAAAAAAAAAATGCAGTTCCTATGTGGTGACCTCTAATGAGTTCTACACAATGATATAAAGGACATATAAAAGTGTAGGCAAAGGGTCTGTTTGTGTTTATACAGAGGATCAAAGCCTAATTTGGCTACCCCGAAAATGAACTAAGAAACGATATGAAAGAGAACTTCCAACATCAGCACTCTCGGGAAGACTCATGCCAGAAGATGATCATCAAAAAACCCCAACAAAGATCCACGCACTGCTACAGCTGTAGATGCACTCATCCCACCAGCTCCTGGACTTGCCATGGGAATGAAGGAGATATCTAAGCTGGCCTGTGCATACAGTAAAACAACAAATTTGACTGGATCTATACTGTTGGAACTCAACCAAGAATTAGGAGAAGTGCAAATTGTAGCGCTCCAAAATCTTACAACTACAGACTATTTACTGTTAAAAGAACATATGGGATGTGAACAGTGCCCAGGAATGGGTTGTTTTAATTTGTCTGATTTTTCTCAAACTATTCAAATTCAGTTAGATAATAACCATCATATCATTGATAAGTTTTCACAAATGCCTAGGGTGCCTAACTGGTTTTCTTGGTTTCACTGGAGATGGCTGGTAATTACAGGTATGCTTTGGTTATGTAACTATACTCCTATTATGTTAATGTGTGTGCGCAATTTAAGTAGTAGCTTAAAATATATACATGCTGAAGTTACTCTACAAGAAGATATGTCAAAGAAATAATCAATCTTCCCATGTTTTCTCCCGCCTGCTACTTCTATAGCTTTTCTTCTTCCTTCCTAATTACAACGAATTCTTAAATAGAATTCGTGCCTCATATCAAATTTACCGAGTATCATAACTCCTCCAAGTGGTAAAGATACCTCAAGACAAATGCTGGGCATAGAAGCCACAGGGCATAAATATGCAAAGAAATAAAAAGCTAACCATTTCAAACAATAAGGCTTCTCTCTCACTTACCAACTTTGCATTTCCCTGTATGGCCCCGGAAGATGACTGGTTAGCCAGAGACGGGTAAGATTCCTCAAGGGAGGAACAACCTAAGACAGGCACAGTCGCAGGGGGGTCATCAGGTGAGAAATTGGGGATCAACAGAGGTGAGGCTTAGAACCTCACCCCCCCTGTTCTGAGAGAAATCTTCTGCATATGTGGATGTTTTATTGCCCTTGTCTAGCTTGGATTAACACATAGTCTACAGGCACACACCTGATCATCTACATTTGCTCTCTTACAACACTAAACTATGTTTTCTACCTTTATGTTGTATCTACCTACCACTTCAGCATCTTATTGAAAATAATAAAGAGAGAAATGTGGTATCCACATATAAATCAAGTATAAAAATCAAATGTGTATTCATATTTGAACTGACTGTTTATAGTTCATAATGCATGAGCAAAACCAAAAGTTTCTGTGATGACTGCCCTTGTACTGTTCACCATGTAACTTATTCACTATGTAAGACTTTGTTCTCCATGTAAGAACTTGTTCGTTATGCTTCAGAAGATTGGAGACTGACGAAAATTAGGCTTGGGGTGGATTAATGATTGTGCATTGAGCATTGACTCCCCTATACAGAATTTTATTGTTGTTAACAACCATTTGATCAATAAATATGAGAGATGCCCTCACAACAACAACAACAAAAAAGTACACACTTCCAATTGTAAAATAAATAAGCAACCGGGATGTAATGTATAGCATAAGGAATATAGTCAAAATATTGTAACAACTTGGTATGGTGATAGCTGGTACTTAGAATTATCATGTATATAAATGTTGAATCACTGTGTTGTACACCTGAAACTAATGTAATGTAATACTGTGTGTCAACTACCCTTCAATAAAAAATAATTATCTAAAAAAAAAAACTGATTTTCAAGTATAAATGACACAGAGAAACTGTTATCAATATGCAAGACTCAGAGAATATCACTCCCACGAGCCCCTCCTAAAAAAAAATCTACCAGAGAACCAGCTCTAGAAAAGTAGATATATGTTTATAGCCAGACTTAAGGACTGGTTCTGAGCATTAAATATGTAATTATTTTAGAACTAAGAATCAATATGGGTTAAGTGGGAGAAAGTGTATTGTAGGGTATGTGCTCTGACAATAAAAATATAACTATTTTAAAAATTGGTGGTGGAAGAAAATGGGGAGAATATGTGCCAAAAATGCTTTAATATCTCTAGTAATTATGCTCATAGTTCCTATAAATACAAATGGTAAGGAAGTGAAAAAGATGAAGGGATCTATTAAATTGTGGGCAATATTCAACTATAGTGTCTAGCGATTCACATTTGGATGATGAAACTATAAAAAAATTATAAGACAGTACTTACTATAAGTCAGGATAGTTGTTTCTTACTGAGGGCAGTGGAGAGGTCTGTTATATGGATGTCGCACATGGGAGTGGTTTCTAGAGTGACTGGAAAAGTTCTTTTTCATACCTGGGTGGTTTTCCCCTTATAATAATTAATTAATCCATACATTTTATTCATGTGACTTTCTGTATCTATGTTTTATTTTACAATAAAAGATTATTTTTTATTGAGGTATTGTTGATACACAGTTTTATGTTTCAAATGTACAACATTTGGTTTCAAATGTACAACACAGTGGTACAACAGTTACCCACATTAGCAAATCCTCACTCCCTCTAGTGTGGTTACTATCTATCAATGTAGAAAGATGATACAGAATCACTGACAATATTTTCCATGCTGTACTACTGTCCATATGACTAACTTATATTGTGATTGTGAATTATTGTGCCCCTTTGTCCCCATCACCCTCCCTCCATCCCACCCCCTCTCCCTTGGTAACCACTAGTCACTTCTCTATATCTATTAGTCTACTGCTGTTTTGTTCATTCTATTTTGCTTTGTATTTATATTTCACAAATAAGTTAAATTATATGGTATTTGTCTTTCTCCACCGGGCTTATTTCACTGAGCATAATACCCTCTAGCACTGTCCATGTTGTTGCAGATGGTAGGATTTGTTTTCTTCTTATGGCTGAATAATATTCTATTGTGTATATGGACCACCTCTTCTTCATCAATTCATCTATTGATGACACTTTGGTTGCTTCCATATCTTGGCTATTGCAAATAGTGTGGCATAAACATAGGGGTGCATTTTTCAAATCAGGGGGTTTATTTTCTTTGGGTAAATTCCTAGAAATGGGATTACTGAATCAAATGGTATTTTTATTTTTAGTTTTTTTGAGGAAACTCCATACCGCTTTCCACAGGGGTTTCAACAATTCACATTCCCACCAACAGTGTAGGAGGGTTCCCATTTCTCTGCATTCTCACCAGCATTTGTTATTTCTAGTCTTTTGGATAATGGCCATCCTAACTTGTGTGAGGTGATATCACATTATGGCTTTTTTAAAGTTAAAGTATCATTACTGTACAATCTTATGTTGGTGGCAAATGTACATCACAGTGTTCTTGTGATCAACTTATTTGTGATTGTGAATTATTGTGCCCTTTTATGCCCCTCTGACCAGCACCTGCCCTAACCCTCCCCCTTGGTAACCAATAGTCACTTCCCAGTGTTTATGAATCTACTGCTGTTCCTTCAGTTTTGCTTTGTTTTTATATTCCACAAATAAATGAAATTATGTGGTATTTATTTTTCTTCACTTGGCTTATTGCACTGAACATAATACCCTCTAGATCCATCCATGTTGTTGCAAATGGGAGGTTTTTTATGGCTGAGTAATACTCCACTGTGTATATATATATGAAATCTTCTTTATCCATTCATCTATTGATGAACACTACGTTGCTTCCATATCTTTGCTATTGCAAATAGTGTGGCAATAAACATAGGGATGCATATATCTTTTTTAATCAGGGATCTTGTTTTCCTCAGGTAAATTCCTAGGAGTGGAATTCCTGGGTCAAATGGTATTTCTATTTTTAGTTTTTTGAGGAACCTCCATACTGCTTTCCACACTGGTTGCAGCAATCTGAATGACCCCCAACTGTGTAGTAGGGTTCCTGTTTCTCAACATCCTTGCCAGGGTTTGTTGTTTCTTGTCTTTTGGATAGTGGCCATTCTAACTGGTGTAAAGTGATATCTCACTGCAGTTTTAATTTTCATTTCCCTCGTGATTGCTTATGTGGAACATCTTTTCATGTACCTGTTGGCCAGTTGTATTTATTCTTTGGAGAAGTGTCTGTTCATGTCCTCCACCCATTTTTTAATCAAGATATTTGTTTTTGTGTGTTGAGGTGTATGGGTTCTTTATATATTTTAGATGTTAACCCCTTATCAAATCAGTCATTTAGGAATATATTCTCCCATACTATAGGATGTCTTTTTGTTCTGCTGATGGTGTCCTTTGCTGTACAGAAGCTTTGTAGTTTGATGTAATCCCACTTGTTAATTTTTGGTTTTGTTTCCCTTGCCCAAGAATATGTGTCCAGGAAAAATTGCTTATGCTTATATTCAGGATATTTTTGCCTATGTTTTCTTCTAAGAGTTTTATGGTTTCATGACTTACATTCAGAACACTGATCCATTTCTAATTTACTTTTGTGTATGGAGTTAGGCAGTAATCCAGTTTCATTCTCTTAGGTGTAGCTGTCCAATTTTGCCAACACCGGCTGTTGAAGAGACTGTCTTTTCCCCACTGCATATTCATGGCTCCTTTATTGTATATTAATTGACCGTATATGTTTGGGTTAATATCTAGACTCTTTGTTCTGTTCCATTGATCTATGGGTCTGCTGGTATGCCAGAACCAAATTGTTTTGATTACTGTGGCTTTTTAGTAAAGCCTGAAGTAAGGAAGTATAATCCCCCCAGTTTTCTTCTACTTCTAATATCAAAACCAGACAAAGACACCACAAAGATTACAGACCAATATCCCTGATGAACATAGATGCAAAAATCCTCAACAAAATATTAGCAAACCAATTCCAAAAATACGTCAAAAAGATCATCCATCACAATGAAGCAGGATTTATCCCAGGGATGCAAGGATGATACAATATTTGAAAATCCATCAACGTCGTGCACCACATCAACAAAAAGGATTGCTTTGGCTATTTGGGGTCTTTTGTGGTTCCATATGAATTTTAGAGCTATTTACTCTAGTTCATTGAAGAATGTTGTTGGTATTTTGATAGGAATTGCATTGCATTGAATCTGTAAATTGCTTTGGGCAGGATGGCCATTTTGACTATATTAATTATTCCTATCCATGAGCAAAGGAAAGATTTCCATTTATTGGTGTCTTCTTTAATTTCTCATGAGTGACTTGCAGTTTTCAGAGTACAGGTCTTTCACCTTCTTGGTTAGGTTTATTCCTAAGCATTTTCTTCCTTTTAATGTAATTGTAAATGGAATTGTTTTCCTGATTTCTCTTTCTGTTAGTTCATTGTTAGTATATAGGAATACAACAGATTTATGTGTATTAATTTTGTATCCTTCAACTTTACTGAATTCAGTCATTAGTTCTGGTAGATTTTGGGTGCAGTCTTTAGAGTTTACTATTTATAATATCATATCTGAAAGCACTGAGTTTAACTTCTTCCTTACCAGATTGGATGCCTTTTATCTCTTTGTGTTGTCTCATTGCTGTGACTAGGACCTCCAGTACTCTGTTGAGTAAAAGTGGTGAGAGTGGGCATCCTTGAAATGCTCCCTATCATAGAGGAAGAGTTTTCAGCTTTTCACAGTTAAGTATAATTTTGGCTGTGAGTTTGTCATATATGGCATTTATTATGTTAAGGTATGTCAACTCTAAGACCATTTTTAAGACCTTTTATCATGAATGGTTATTGAATTTTGTCAAATGCTTTTTCAGCGTCTTTTGAGATGATCATGTGACATTTTTCCTTTTTGTTGATGTGGTGCATGACGTTGATGAATTTTCAAATATTGTATCATCCTTGCATCCCTGGGATAAATCCTGCTTCATCGTGATGGATGATCTTTTTGACGTATTTTTGGAATTGGTTTGCTAATATTTTGTTGAGGATTTTTGCATCTATGTTCATCAGGGATATTGGTCTGTAATCTTTTATTTTTGTGGTGTCTTTGTCTGCTTTTGATATTAGATTAATGCTGGCCTTGTAAATTGAGTTTGGAAGTATTCCCTCCACTTAAACTTTTTGGAATACTTTAGTAAAGATGGGTATTATCTCTTCCTCAAAATGTTTGATAAAAATCAGCCGTGAAGGAGCCAAGATGGCAGCATAAGTAGAGCAGCAGAAATCTCCTCCCAAAACCATATATATTTTTGAAAATACAACAAATACAACTGTTCTTAAAAGAGAGGCCAGAAGATACAAGACAACAGCCAGACTACATCCACACCTGCAAGAACCCAGTGCCTCGTGAAGGGGGTAGGATACAAGCTGCAGCCCAGCGGGACCTGAGCACCCCTCACCCCAACTCCCGGCAGGAGGAGAGAAGTTGGAGCGGGGAGGGAGAGGGAGCCCAGGACTGCTAAATAGCCAGCTGTATCCATCCACACAAGAGCGCAGACACACAGTGCATGTGTGTGTTGCTGGAAACTAGGGAAACAGGACAGTAAGACCTGTGAGCAGGTCCCCGCAGCTGGTGCCCCTGGGACAAAGAAAAACGAGAGCTTTTTGAAAGTCTTAAGGGACAGGGACCGCACAGTTGTATACAGGTATCCTGGAACACTTAGCCCAGCAGCTGGGAATCCTGGGGAAATCTGGGCATCCTAACCCCCAGGGCAGCAGCGCAGCTTGGAGGCCCCTCATGGAGATAAATAGCCTCCCAGCCGTTAGCCCACTGATGCAGCCCCGCCATATCGGAGCAGCAGCCTGAGGCAGGCGACACCCACAGAAATGGCAGAGCTAAACTCCACAGAGGCCAGGCAAGAATGAAGCCCCATCTGCATGCAGCTCCCCAGCACAAGCCACTAGAGGTCGCTGTTCTCTCAGGCGAGGAAGGCCACAGACCAGCAAGAAGGGACGTTCCCCCAGTGGTCGCATTCACCAGCTCTGCAAACTATCTCTATCGCCATGAAAAGGCAGAAGAATTTGATACAGACCAAAATCACAAACCCTAAGAAGGTGATAGACCTAACCAGTCTTCCTGAAAAAGAATTCAAAATAAAGGTCATAACCATGCGGATGGATCTTCAGAGAAATATGCAAGAGCTAAGGGATGAACTCCGGAGGGAGATTACAAAAATGAAACGATCTCTGGAAGGATTTATAAGCAGAATGGATAAGATGCATGATGCCATTGATGGAATAGAAACCAGAGAGCAGGAATGCATAGAAGCTGACGCAGAGAGAGAAAAAAGGATCTCCAGGAATGAAACAATATTAAGAGACCTGTGTGACCAATCCAAAAGGAACAATATCTATATTATAGGGGTACTAGAAGAAGAAGAAGAGAGAAAAAAGGATAGAAAGTGTCTTTGAAGAAGTAATGGCTGAAAACTTCCCCAAACTGGTGGAGGAAATAATCAGACCACAGAACTACACAGATATCCCAACAGAAGGGACCCAAAGAGGACAACACCAAGACACATAATAATTAAAATGGCAAAGATCAAGGACAAGGACAGGGTTTTAAAGGCACCTAGAGAGGAAAAAGGTCACCTACAAAGGAAAACCCATCAGGCTATCATCAGACATCTCAAAAGATACTTTAAAGGCCAGAAGAGAATGGCATGATATATTTAATACAATGAAACAGAAAGGCCTTGAACCAAGAATACTGTATCCAGCATGATTATCATTTAACTATGAAGGAGGGATTAAACAATTCCCAGACAAGCAAAGTTGAGGGAATTTGCCTACCACAAACCACCTCTACACGGTATGTTAGAGGGACTATTCTAGACGGGAACACTCCTAAGACTAAACAGATGTCAACAGAGAAAATAAAATCACAACAAAGAAAACAGACCAACCAAATACTAACTGAAGGCAAAAAATAAAATCAACAACCCAGAAAAGCAGTTAAAGGAAACACAAAAGAACACAGAATAAAATAACCAGCATATAAAGAAGGAATGAGGAGGAAATAAGAAGGGAGAGGTATGAAGAATGAAGAGACAGTGTTGATAACAGCTCAATAACTGAGTTAAGATAGACAGTAAGATACTAAAGAAGCTAACCTTGAACATTTGGTAACCACGAATCTAAAGCCTGCAATGGCAATAAATACATATCTTGCAATAGCCACCCTAAATGTAAATGGACTGAATGCACCAATCAAAAGACACAGAGTAATAGAATGGATAAAAAAGCAAGACCCATCTATATGCTGCTTACAGGAAACTCACCTCAAACCCAAAGAAAGCACAGATTAAAAGTCAATGGATGGAAAAACATATTTCAGGCAAACAACAGAGAGAAAAAAGCAGGTGTTGCAATACTAGTATCAGACAAAATAGAATTCAATACAAACAAAGTAAGAAGAGATAAAGAAGGACATTACATAATGATAAAGGGCTCAGTCCAACAAGAGGACATAACCATTATAAATATATATGCACCCAAAACAGGAGCACCAGCATATGTGAAACAAATACTAACAGAACTTAAGGATGAAATAGAATGCAATGCATTCATTTAAGGAGACTTCAACACGCCACTCACCCCAAAAGATAGATCCACCAGACAGAAAATAAATAAGAACACGGAGGCACTGAACAATACTCTAGAACAGATAGACCTAATAGACATCTATAGAATTCTACATCCAAAAACAACAGGATACACATTCTACTCAAGTGCACATGGAACATTCTCCAGAATAGACCACATAATAGGCCACAAAAAGAGCCTCAGTAAATTCAAAAAGATTGAAATTCTACCAACCAACTTTTCAGATGACAAATGTATAAAACTAGAACTAAATTGTACAAAGAAAACAAAAAGGCTCACAAATACATGGAGGCTTAACAAAATGCTCCTAAATAATCAATGGATCAATGAACAAATTAAAATAGAGATCAAGGAATATATGGAAACAAATGACAACAATAACACAAAGCCCGAACTTCTGTGGGAAGCAGCAAAAGCAGTCTTAAGAGGAAAGTATATAGCAATCCAGGCATATTTAAAGAAGAAATAACAATCCCAAATGAATATTCTAACGTCACAATTATCAAAACTGGAAAAAGAAGAACAAATGAGGCCTAAAATCAGCAGAAGGAGGGACATAATAAAGATCAGAGAAGAAATAAACAAAATTGAGAAGAATAAAACAATAGAAAAAAACAATGAAACCAAGAGCTGGTTCTTTGAGAGAATAAACAAAATAGATAAGCCTCTAGCCAAACTTATTAAGAGAAAAAGAGAATCAACACACATCAACAGAATCAGAAACGAGAACAGAAAAATGAGACGGACTCCACAGAAATACAAAGAATTATTAAAGATTACTATGAAAACCTATATGCTAACAAGCTGGAAAACCTAGAAGAAATGGACAACTTCCTAGAAAAATACAACCTTTCAAGACTGACCAAGGAAGAAACACAAAAGTTAAACAAACCAATTATGAGCAAAGAAATTGAAGCGGTAATTTAAAAACTAACCAAGAACAAAACCCCCAGGCCAGATGGATTTACCTTGGAATTTTATCAGACATACAGAGAAGACATAATACCCACTCTCCTTAAAGTTTTCCAAAAAGCAGAAGAGGAGGGAATAAGCCCAAACTCATTCTATGAAGCCAACATTACACTAATACCAAAACCAGGCAAAGACCCCACCAAAAAAGAAAATTACAGACCAATATGCTTGATGAACATAGATGTAAAAATACTCAATAAAATATTAGCAAAAAAAATCAAAAATATATCAAATGAATCATACACCATGATGAAGTGGGATTCATCTCAGGGATGCAAGGATGGTACAACATTCAAAAATCCATCAACATCATCCACCACATAAACAAACAGAAGGACAAAAACCACATGATCATCTCCATAGATGCTGAAAAAGCATTTGACAAAATTCGACATCCATTCATGATAAAAACACTCAGCAAAATGGGTAAAATGGACAAGTATCTCAACATAATAAAGGCCATGTATGATAAACCCAAAGCTAACATCATACTGAACAGTGAGAAGCTGTAAGCTTTTCCTCTGAAATTGGGAGCAAGACAGGAAAGCCCACTCTACCCACTGTTATTTCACATAGTACTGGAGGTCCTACCCATGGCAATTAGACAAAACAAAGAAATACAAAGAATCCAGATTGGTAAAGAAGAAGGTAAACTGCCACTATTTGCAGATGAAATGATATTGTATATAAAAAACCCTGAAGACTCCACTCCAAAACTACTAGAACAGATATCGGAATACAGCAAAGTTGCAGGATACAAAATTAACACACAGAAATATGTGTCTTTCCTATACACTAACAATGAACCAATAGAAAGATAAATCAGGAAAACAATTCCATTCACAATTGCTTCAAAAAGAATAAAATACCTAGGAATAAACCTAACCAAGGAAGTGAAAGACCTATACCCTGAAAACTATAACACACTCTTAAGAGAAATTAAAGAGGACACTAACAAATGGAAACTCATCCTATACTCTTGGCTAGGAAGAATTAATATAGTCAAAATGGCCATCCTGCCCACAGCAATATACAGATTTGATGCAATCCCTATCAAGTTACCAACAACATTCTTCAACAAACTGGAACAAATAGTTCAAAAATGCATATGGAAACACCAAAGACCCCGAATAGCCAAAATAATCCTGAGAGAGAAGAATAAAGTGTGTGTGTGGGATCTCACTTCCCAAATTCAAGCTCTACTACAAAGCCATAGTAATCAAGACAATTTGGTACTGGCACAAGAACAGAGCCACAGACCAGGGGAACAGATTAGAGACTCCAGACATTAACCCAAACATATATGGTCAATTAATATTCGATAAAGGAGCCATGGACATACTATGGGGGAAACGACAGTCTCTTCAGCAGATGGTGCTGGCAAAACTGGACAGCTACATGTAAGAGAATGAAACTGGATCACTGTCTAACCCCATACACAAAAGTAAATTCTAAATGGATCAAAGACCTGAATGTAAGTCATGAAGCCATAAAACTCAGTAAATAAACATAGGCAAAAATCTCTTGGACATAAACATGAGTGACTTCTTCATGAACATATCTCCCCAGGCAAGGAATACAAAAGCAAAAATGAACAAGTGGGACTACATCAAGCAGAAAAGCTACTGTACAGCAAAGGACACCATCAATGGAACAAAAAGGTACCCTACAGTATGGGAGAATATACTCATAAATGACAGATCCGATAAAGGCTTGACATCCAAAATATATAAAGAGCTCATGCACATTAACAAACAAAAAGCAAATAATCCAATTAAAAAATGGGCAGAGGAACTGAACAGACAGTTCTGCAAAGAAGAAATTCAGATGGCCAACAGACACATGAAAAGATGCTCCACATCACTAGTTATCAGAGAAATGAAAATTAAAACCACTATACCTCACACCAGTAAGGATGGCTACCATCCAAAAGGCAAACAACAACAAATGTTGGCGAGGTTGTGGAGAAAGGAGAGCCCTCCTACACTGCTGGTGGGAATGTAAATTAGTTCAACCATTGTGGAAAGCAGTATGGAGGATCCTCATAATGCTCAAAATAGACTTACCATTTGATCCAGGAATTCCGCTTCTAGAAATTTACCCTAAGAATGCAGCACTCCAGTTTGAAAAAGACAGATGCGTCCCTATGTTTATTGCAGCACTATTTACAAAAGCCAAGAAATGGAAGCAACCTAAGTGTCCATCAATAGATAAATGGATAAAGAAGATGTGGTTCATATACACAATGGAATATAATTCAGCCATGAGAATAAAACAAATCCTACCTATTGCAACAACATGGATGGAGCTAGACAGTATTATACTCAGTGAAACAAGCCAAGTGGAGGAAGACAAATACCAAATGATTTCACTCATCTGTCGAGTATAAGAACCAAAGAGAAACTGAAGGAACAGAACAGCAACAGAATCACAGAAGCCAAGAATGGACTAACAGTTACCAAAGGGAAAGAGACTGGAGAGAATGGGAGGGTAGGGATGGATAAGAGAGGGGAAGAAGAAAGGGGGTATTATGATTAGCATGTATAATGTTCAGGGTGGGGGAAAGGGGAGGGCTGTGCAACACAGAGAAGACAAGTAGTGATTCTACAACATTTTGCTATGCTGATGGACAATGACTGCAAGGGGGTTTGTGGGGGGGACTTGGTGAAGGGGAGAGCCTAGTAAACATAATGTTCTTCATGTAATTGTAGATTAATGATAACAAAATAAAAAAATATATATATATTTAAAATAATAAAAATAAATAAATAAAATCAGCCATGAAGCCATCTGGGTCAGAAGTTTTCTTCTAGAGAGTTTTTTGTTTTCCAATTCGATTTCATTGCTGGTAATTGGTCTGTTCAGATATTCTCTTTCTTACTGGGTCAGTATTGGGAGGTTCTATTTTTCTAGAAGTTGTCCATTTATTCTAGGACATCCAACCTATTGGCATGTATTTTTTCATAGTATTCTCTGATAATTCTTTGTATTTCCATGGTGTCTGTTGTGATTTCTCCTTTTTTGTTTCTGATTCTGTTTATTTGTATACACTTTTTTCCTTGAGAAGTCTGGCTAGGGGTTTATCTCTTGTGTTATTTGAAGGAAGAAACAGCTCCAGGTTTCATCAATTGTTTCTATTTATTTA
Source organism: Manis pentadactyla (assembly GCF_030020395.1). Lineage (NCBI taxonomy): Eukaryota > Metazoa > Chordata > Mammalia > Pholidota > Manidae > Manis > Manis pentadactyla. The sequence continues at coordinate 47,883,930 of NC_080038.1, read as the reverse complement.
TTCTTCTGAATTTTATTTGTTTCTCCTCTGGTCTTTATTATGTCCCTCCTTCTACTGACTTAGGACCTCATTTTTTCTTCTTTTTCTAATTTCCTTAATTGTGAGTTTCAACTGTTCATTTGGGATTGTTCTTGTTTCTTGAGGTAATCCCAAATTGCTATATACTTTCCTCTTAGAAGTGCCTTCACTGCATCCCACAGGTTTTGGGGTGTTGAGATGTTTTCATGTTTCTCCATTTATTGCTTGATGTCTCTTTTAATTTGGTCATTGTTCTGTTGATTATTTAGGAGCATGTTGTGAAGCCTCCATGTGTTTGTGAGCCTTATTGTTTCTTTATACAATTTATTTCTAGTTTCATACCTTTGTGATCTGAGAAATTTGTTGGAACAATTTCAATCCTTTTTAATTTGCTGAGGCTCTTTTTGTGGCCTAGTATGTGGTCTCTTCTGGAAGATGTTCCATGTGCACTTGAGAAGAATGTGTACCCTGCTGTTTTGGGTGGAGTGTTCTGTAGATGTCTGTTAGTTCCATCTGTTGTAATGAGCTGTTCAATGCCTCTGTGTCCTTACTTATTTTCTGTCTGGTTGGTCTGTCCTTTGGAGTGAGTGGAGTGTTGAAGTCTCCTAAAACGAACACATTGCATTCTATTTTCCCTTTTAGTTCTGTTGGCATTTGTTTAATATATGTAGGTATTCCTGTGTTGTGTGCATATATACATATATATATTTAATTTTGGTATTAATCTCCAACTACATGATGAACATTATGTTTACTAGACTCCCCCCATCACCAAGTCTCCACCACAAACCCCATTATAGTCACTTTCTATCAGCGTAGTAAGATGCTATAGAATCACTACTTGTCTTCTCTGTGTTACACAGCTCTCCCCGTGCCCCCCCCAACATTATACATGCTAGTCTTAATGCCCCCTTGCTTCCCCGTCCCTTATCCCTCCCTTCCCACCTCTCCTCCCCAGTCCCTTTCCCTTTGGTAACTGTTAGTCCATTCTTGGCTTCTATGAGTCTGCTGCTGTTTGGCTCCTTCAGTTTTTTTCTTTGTTCTTATAATCCACATATGAGAAATCATTTGGTACTTGTCTTTCTCCTCCTGGCATATTTCACTGAGCATAATATCCTCTAGCTCCATCCATGTTGTTGCAAATGGTAGGATTTGTTTACTTCTTATGGCTGAATAATATTCCATTGTCTGTATGTACCATATCTTCTTTATCCATTGATCTACTGATGGACACTTATGTTGCTTCCATTTCTTGGCTATTGGAAATAGTGTTGTGATAAAAATAGCGGTGCATATGTCTTTTTCAAACTGGGATGCTGCATTCTTAGGGTAAATTCCTAGGAGTGGAATTCCTGGGTCAAATGGTATTTCTATTTCGAGTTTTTTGAGGAACCTCCATACTGCTTTCCATGATGATTGAACTAATTTACATTCCCACCAGCAGTGTAGGAGGGTTCCCCTTTCTCCACAACCTCGCCAACATTTGTTGTTGTTTGTCTTTTGGATGGTAGCCATCCTTACTTGTGTGAGGTGATATCTCATTGTGGTTTTAATTTGCATTTCTCTGATGACTAGTGATGCGGAGCACCTTTTCATGTGTCTGTTGGCCATCTGAATTTCTTCTACAGAGAACTGTCTGTTCAGCTCCTCTGACCATTTTTCGATTGGATTATTTGCTTTTTGTTGAGATGCATGAATGAGCTCTTTATATATTTTGGATGTCAACCCTTTATCAGATCTGTCATTTATGAATATATTCTCCCATACTACAGGATGCCTTTTTGGTGTGTGTCCTTTGCTGTACAGAAGATTTTCAGTTTGATGTAGTCCCACTTATACACTTTTGCTTTTGTTTCCCTTGCCCAGTGAGATATGTTCATGAAGAAGTTACTAATGTTTATGTCCAAGAGATTTTTGCCTATGTTTTTTCCTCAGAGTTTTATGGTTTCACGACTTACATTCAGGTCTTTGATCCATTTCTAATTTACTTTTGTGTATAGGGTTAGACAATGATCCAGTTTCATTCTTTTACATGTACCTGTCCAGTTTTGCCAACACCAGCTGTTGAAGCGGCTGTCATTTCCCCATTGTATGTTCATTGCTCCTTTATCATATACTAATTGACCGTATATGTTTGGGTTATCTGGAGTCTCTATTCTGTTCCACTGGTCTGTGGCTCTGTTCTTGTGCCAGTACCAAATTGTCTTGATTACTGTGGCTTTGTAGTAGAACTTGAAGTTGGGGAGTGAGATCCCCCCTCTTTATTCTTCCTTCTCAGGATTGCTTTGGCTATTCGGGGTCTTTGGTGTTTCCATATGAATTTTAAAACTATTTGTTCCAGTTCATTGAAGAATGCTGTTGGTATTTTGGTAGGGATTGCATTGAATCTGTAGATTGCTTTAGGCAGGATGGACACTTTGACAATATTAATTCTTCCCAGCCAAGAGCATGGGATGAGTTTCCATTTGTTAGTGTCCTCTTTAATTTCTCTTAAGAGTGTCTTGTAGTTTTCAGTATATAGGTCTTTCACTTCCTTGGTTATGTTTATTCCTAAGTATTTTATTCTTTTTGATGCAATTGTGAATGGAACTGTTTTCCTGATTTCTCTCTCTGCTACTTCATCATTAGTGTATAGGAAAGCAACCAAATTCTGTGTATTAATTTTGTATCCTGCAAATTTTCTGAATTCAGATATTAGTTCTAGTAGTTTTGGAGTGGAGTCTTTATGGTTTTTTATATACAATATCATGTCATCTGCAAATAGTGACAGTTTGACTTTTTCTTTACCAATATGAATGCCTTGTATTTCTTTGTGTTGTCTGATAGTCGGGGCAAGGACCTCCGTACTGTGCTGGATAATAGTGGAGAGAGTGGGCATCCCTGTCTTGTTCCCAATCTTAGAGGAAAGCTTTCAGCTTCTCACTGTTAAGTATGATGTTGGCTGTGAGTTTGTTGTATATGGCCTTTATTATGTTGAGGCACTTGCCCTCTATACCCATTTTATTGAGAGTTTTTATCATGAATGGATGTTGAATTTTCTCGAATGATTCTTCAGCATCTGTGGAGATGATCATGTCGTTTTTGTCTGTCTTTTTGTTGACGTGGTGGATGATGTCGATGGATTTTTGAATGTTGTACCATCTTTTCATCCCTGAGATGAATCCCACTTGATCATGGTGTATGATCTTCTTTACGTATTTTTGAATTTGGTTTGCTAATATTTTGTTGAGTATTTTTGCATCTATTTTCATCAGGGATATTGGTCTGTAATTTTTTGTGTGTTGGGGTCATTGCCTGGTTTTGGTATTCGAGTGATTCTGGCTTCATAGATTGTGTTTGAAAGTATTCCCTCCTCTTCTATTTTTTGGAAAACTTTAAGGAGAATGGGTATTTTGTCTTCTCTATATGTCTGATAAAATTTAACTGTGAATCCATCTGGCCCAAGGGTTTTGTTCTTGGGTAGTTTTTTGATTGCTGGTTGAATTTCTTTGCTGATCATTGGTCTGTTAAATTTCTGTTTCTTCCTTGATCAGTTTTGGAAGGTTGTAGTTTTCTAGGAATTTGTCCATTCCTTCTAGGTTTTACAACTTGTTGGCATATAGATTCTCATAGTATTCTCTAATATTTTTTTGTATTTCGGTGGGACCCATCATGATTTTCCTTTCTCTGATTCTGTTAATGTGTGTAGACTCTCTTTTTCTCTACATAAGTCTCTCTGGGGCTTACCTATTTTGTTTATTTTCTCAAAGATCCAGCTCTTGGTTTCATTGATTTTTTTCTATTGTTTTATTCTTCTCAATTTTATTTATTTCTTCTCTGATCTTTATTATGTCCCTACTTCTGCTGACTTTGGGCCTCATTTGTTCTTCTTTTTCCAATTTCAGTAATTGTGACTTTAGACTATTCATTTGGAATTGTTTTTCCTTCTTTAAATAGGTCTGGATTGCTATATACTTTCCTCTTAAACTGCCTTCACTGTGTCCCACAGACGTTGGGGCTTTGTGCTGTTCCTGCCATTTGTCTCCATATATTGCTTGATCTCTGTTTTAATTTGGTCATTGATACATTGATTATTTAGGAGCATGTTGTGAAGCCTCCATGTGTTTGTGAGCCTTTTTGCTTTCTTTGTACAATTTATTTCTAGTTTTATGCCTTTGTGGTCTGAGAAGTTGGTTGGTAGAATTTCAATCTTTTTTGAATTTACTGAGGCTCTTTTTGTGTCCTAGTATGTGGTCTATTCTGGAAAATGTTCCATGTGCTCTTGAGAAGATTGTGTATCCTGCTGCTTTTGGGCGTAGAGTTCTGTAGATGTCTGTTAGGCCCATCTGTTCTAGTGTGTTGTTCAGTGCCACTGTCTCCTTATTTATTGTTTGTCTGGTTGATCTATCCTTCAAAGTGAGTGGAGTGTTGAAGTCTCCTAGAATGAATGCATTGCATTCTACTTCCTCCTTTAATTCTGTTAATATTTGTTTCACATATATAGGTGCTTCTGTGTTGGATGCATAGGTATTTATAATGGTTATATCCTCTTTTTGTACTGACCCCTTTATCATAATGTAATGTCCTTCTTTGTCTCTTGTGACTTTCTTTGTTTTGAAATCTATTTTCTCCAAGTACTGGTACTTCTGATTTTTCCCCATTATTTACATGAAATGTCTTTTTCCATCCCTTCACTTTTAGTCTGTGTATGTCTTTCTGTTTGAAATGAGTCTCTTGTAGGCAGCAAATAGATGGTTCTTGCTTTTTTATCCATTCTGTAATTCTATGTCTTTTGATTGGTGCATTCCATCCATTTACATTTAAGGTGATTATCAATAAATATGTACTTATTGCCATTTTTGGCTTTAGATTTGTGGTTACCAAAGACTCTTCTCTGTATATCTGATAAAATTCTGAGGTAATTCCATCTGGCCCGGGGGTTTTGTTCTTGGGTAGTTTTTTGATTACTGATTCAATTTCATTGCTGGTAATTGGTCTATTTAGATTTTCTATTTCTTTCTGGGTCAGTCTTGGAAGGTTGTATTTTTCAAGACATACAGAGAAGATATAATACCCATTCTCCTTAAAGTTTTCCAAACAATAGAAGTGGAGAGAATACTCCCAAAATCATTCTATGAAGCCAACATCACCCTAATACCAAAACCAGGCAAAGACCCCACCAAAAAAGAAAACTACAGACCAATATCCCTGAGGAACGTAGATGCAAAAATACTCAATAAAATATTATCAAACCGAATTCAAAAATATATCAAAAGAATTATACACCACGACCAAGTGGGATTCATCCCAGGGATGCAAGGATGGTACAACACTCGAAAATCCATCAACATCATCCACCACACAAACAAAAAGAAAGACAAAAACCACATGATCATCTCCATAGATGCTGAAAAAGCATTTGACAATATTCAACACCTATTCATGATTAAAAATTCTCAGCAAAATGGGTATAGAGGGCAAGTACCTCAACATAATAAAGGCCATATATGATAAACCCAAAGCTAACATCATACTGAACAGCGAGAAGCTGAAAGCTTTTCCTCTGAGATTGGGAACAAGACATGGATGCCCACTCTCCCCACTGTTATTTAACATAGTAATGGAAGTCCTAGCCATGGCAATTAGACAAAATAAAGAAATACAAGGAATCCAGATTGGTAAAGAGGAAGTTAAACTGTCACTATTTGCAGATGACATGAAATTGTACATAAAAGCTCTAAAGACTCCACTCCAAAACTACTAGAACTGATATCGGAATACAGAACAGTTGCAGGATACAAAATTAACACACAGAAATCTGTGGCTTTCCTATACATTAATAATGAACCAATAGAAAGAGAAATCAGGAAAACAATCCCATTCACAATTGCATCAAAAAGAATAAAATACCTAGGAATAAACCTAATCAAGGAAGTGAAAGACCTATACCCTGAAAACTATAAGACACTCAAGAGAAATTAAAGAGGTCACTAACAAATGGAAACTCATCCCATGCTCTTGGCTAGGAAGAATTAATATCATCAAAATGGCCATCCTGGCCAAAGCATTATAGAGATTTGATGCAATCCCTATCAAATTACCAACAACATTCTTCAATGAACTGGAACACATAGTTCAAAAATTCATATGGAAACACCAAACACCCCGAATAGCCAAAGCAATCCTGAGAAAGAAGAATAAAGTTGGGGGGGGATCTCACTCCCCAACTTCAAGCTCTACTACAAAGTCACAGTAATCAAGACAATTTGGTACTGGCACAAGAACAGAGCCACAGACCAGGGGAACAGATTAGAGACTCCAGACATTAACCCAAACATATATGGTCAATTAATATTCGATAAAGGAGCCATGGACATACAATGGGGAAATGACAGTCTCTTCAACAGATGGTGCTGGCAAAACTGGACAGCTACATGTAAGAGAATGAAACTGGACCAGTGTCTAACCTCATACACCAAAGTAAATTCTAAGTGGATCAAAGACCTGAATATAAGTCATGAAACCATAAAACTCTTAGAAAAAAATATAGGCAAAAATCTCTTGGACATAAACATTAGCGACTTCTTCATGAATATATCTCCCTGGGCAAGGAAAACAAAAGCAAAAATGAAAAGGTGGGACTATATCAAGCTGAAAAGCTTCTGTACAGCAAAGGACACCATCAATAGAACAAAACGGTACCCTACAGTATGGGAGAATATATTCGTAAATGACAGATCCAATAAAGGCTTGACATCCAAAATATATAAAGAGCTCATGCACCTCAACAAGCAAAAAGCAAATAATCCAATTATAAAATGGGCAGACGAGCTGAACAGACAGTTCTCCAAAGAAGAAATTCAGATGGCCAACAGACACATGAAAAGGTGCTCTGCATCGCTAGTTATCAGAGAAATGCAAATTAAAACCACAATGAGATATCACCTCACACCATTAAGGATGGCTACCATCCAAAAGACAAACAACAACAAATGTTGGCGAGGTTGTGGAGAAAGGGGAACCCTCCTACAGTGCTGGTGGGAATGTAAATTAGTTCAACCATTGTGGAAAGCAGTATGGAGGTTCCTCAAAATGCTCAAAATAGACTTACCATTTGTTCCCAGAAATTCCACTTCTAGGAATTTACCCTAAAGATGCAGCACTCCACTCTGGAAAAGACAGATGCACCCCTATGTTTATCACAACACTATTTCCAATAGCCAAGAAATGGAAGCAACCTAAGTGTCCATCAGTAGATGAGTGGATAAAGAAGATGTGGTACATGTACACAATGGAATATTATTCAGCCATAAGAAGAAAACAGATCCTACCATTTGCAACAACATGGAAGGAGCTAGTGGGTATTATGCTCAGTGAAATAAGCCAAATGGAGAAAGACAAACACCAAATGATTTTACTCATCTGTCGAGTATAAGAACCAAAGAGAAACTGAAGGAACAGAACAGCAGCAGAATCACAGAAGCCGAGAATGGACTAACAGTTACCAAAGGGAAAGAGACTGGGGAGAATGGGAGGGGAGGGGAAGAGTGGGGAAGAAGAAAGGGGGTATTATGATTAGCATGTATAATGTGGGGGGTGGGGGAAAGGGGAGGGCTGTGCAACACAGAGAAGACAGGTAGTGATTCTGCAACATCTTACTATGCTGATGGACAGTGACTCTAATGGGGTTTGTGGGAGGGGACTTGGGGTAGGGGAGAGCCTATTAAACATAATGTTCTTCATGTAATTGTAGGTTAATAATAACAACAGAAAAGGTAAAAAGAATTATAGTGGTAATCTTGCCGGGTAGAATATTCTTGGTTCTAGACCCTTCTGTTTCATTGCATTGACTATATCATGCCACTCCCTCTGGCCTGTAAGGTTTCTGCTGCAAAGTCTGATTATAGCCTGATGGGTTTTCCTTTGTAGGTGATATTTTCTCTCTGGCTGTTTTTAATACTCTGTCATTGTCTTTGATCTTTGCCATTTTAATTATTATATGTCTTGGTGTTGTCATCCTTTGGTCCTTTGTATTGGGAGATCTGTGGACTTCCGTGGTCTGAGAAACTATTTCCTTCCCCAGATTGCGGAAGTTTTCAGCAATTATTTCTTCAAAAACACTTTCTATCCCTTTTTCTCTCTCTACTTCTGGTATCCCTATAATGCAAATATTTTCCATTTGGATTGCTTGCACAGTTCTCTTAATATTCTTTCATTCCTAGAGATCCTGTTATATCTCTCTCTGCCTCAGCTGCTCTATATTCCTGTTCTCTGATTTCTATTCCATTAGCAGTCTCTTCCACCTCATTCAGTGTTATTTTAAATCCTTCCATTGTTTGTTTCATTTCTGTTATCTCCCTCTGGAATTCACCCCTTAGCCCTTGTATATTTCTCTGTAGCTCCATCAGCATGCTTATGACTTTTATTTTGAATTATTTTTCAGGAAGATTGGTGATTTCAGTCTCATGGGGTCCTCGCTCTGGTGATTGGGGAATTTTGGACTGTACTAGTTTCTTCTGCCTTTTCATGACAATTGAAGTGATTATCTGCAATTGGTGTGTGTGTCAGCTGGGAGAACAAAGTCCCTTCCTGTTTGCTGGTCATCTTGCCCATCTCTGCTGCCTGTACTGATCTACTACATAGAGGTGGCAGTCTCTGTGTTAATCCCCTGAGCTTCCGTGGGCAGGGCCACCCTTGCGATCGCCCAGGGCACTGGTGTGGGTCACAGGTGAGTGGCACATGTTCTTCCATTAGAAATGTACCCCTTTGTGCTTACAGACTCTGTGCAGGTTGCTGTCTGTGCCAGTCAACCCAGTGCAGGGGGCCACCTCTGGGTTAATCCTCTGAGCTGCTGTGGTCAGGGCATCCCTCAGGATGTTCTAGGGCAGTGGTGGGGGTTGCAGGCTAGCAGCACCTGTTTGCCATGAGAATAAAGCCCTTTTGTGCCTCCCAGACTCTGCGCCAGTCTCCACTGTCTGTGCTGTTCAACTGCAGGCAGGGTGCAGCCTCTGGGTCTGGCCCAGTTAGCCATGCCCTTGGAGAACCCTCTGTGTGGTTTCTGTGGGTAGGGCTGCTCCCCAGCTGCTCTGCAGCAATGCCGTGTCAGCTGGTTCACTTGCAGTGCCAGCATGGGGGAATGAATGGCAGGCTGCTTTGAGGGACTTCAGAGCTGCATTGCCACCCAGGGTGTCAGGGCACCTGAAGTTCCTTAAATTTCCCAGCCTACTGGGCTGAGTGTGCCAGGACGATTGTCCACCTCTTAAACCCTTGTCCCTTTAAGACTTTTAAAGTGCCCACTTTTCTTTTGTCCCAGTGAAGCAGCCTGTGGAAACCTGTTTGCAGTCTTAGCCTCAGATTTTGCTTTTCCCTTCCTCTAATATCCATTACACTATGCAATGTGTCTCTGTGCTCCTGGTGCAGATTAGTAGGGCTGGTTATTTATCAGTCCTGTGCTTCCACTCTCTCCCCACTCTGATTCTTTTCCTCCTGCTGGTGAGCTGGGGTCTGGGGAGTGCTCATGTCCTGCCAGGACATTGATTTGTGTATCTTACCCTTTTCATAAGATTTTGAGTTCTCACAGATATAGAGGTAGCCTGGCTGGTGTATTGTATCTTCTGGTCACTCTTTTAGGAATAGTTGTATCTGCTGTATTTTCAAAATATATATGGTTTTGGGAGGAGATTTCCACTGCCCTACTCATGCCGCCATCTTGAGAATCTTCTGGGATACCATATTATTAAACAATTGAATCTCATTCCTGAATTCTTCCCTGAGTTCTTGAATATTGTTCTTCACCTCAGTGAGCATATTTATGATTTTTATTTTGAAATCACCTTCAGGGAGATTAATGAGTTCAGTTTCACATGGCCCTCTTTTTGGTGTTTCTGGGATTTTGGTTTGAACCAGGTTCCTTTGACATTTCATACCTTTGACATTTCATATTTGGAGGTGCTCTAGTGCCCAGAAGCTCTACTCTATGGAGCTGCTCACCCCCCAAAAGGATGGCGGGAGTCACAGGAGAGCGGTGCTTGTGCCTGTCTGGAGAAGAGAGTTGTCTCTTGCTTCCCAGCTGCAGTGCCCATTTCCACTGCCAAGGCCAGTGGGCCAAGTGTGCAGGGAGAAGCCTCTTTGCTTTGCTCTTGTAGTTTCCATAGGCGGTGCCTCCCTCTGGCTTGTCTGGCTCAATGGCGGGTGCAGTCAGTTTTCGAGCTAGTGCCGGCCAGTAGAAAGGTGCAGCAGGCTATGTACATGGTGGGGGACCTTGGAGCTGTGTAGCCAGCCAGTGGGATGGAGTACCTGAAGCTCCTGAAAATTCCCAACCTGCTGGGCAGAGTGCACCCAGACAATTTTGTCTGCCTGTCCTTTCTTCTGAGCAGCAATCTCTGTGTGATCTTTGCCCCTTTAGGAGCCTTCTCACTTTTAGGAAGTCTCTCATACTGCATGCCTTTATTTTGTCCCAGAGTGGCCAGATGTGGATCCCTGTTTTCTACAAGTGGCTGGAACCTCAGTCTCTTTGAGTATTCTGCCTGTCTTAGGTTTCCAACCCCACCAATCTCCAGAACACCATGTAGTGTAGGTTCATGCTCCCAGAGCAGATCTCCAGGGCTGGGTGTTCTACAGTCCTAGGCCTCCATCCCCTCCCTACTCTGTTTCTCTTCCTCCCACCAGTGAGCTGGGGTGGGGGAAGGGCTTGGGTCCCACTGGGCCATAGCTTTGGTACGTTACCTTGTTCTGTGAGGTCTGCTCTTTTCTCCAGGTGTATGCAGTCTGGTGCAGCCTTTTTTCCTGTTGCTCTTTCAGGATTAGTTGTATTAACTATATTTTCATATTATATGTGGTTTTGGGAGGAGGTTTCTGTCTTACCTCTCATGCCACCATCTTTAATCCTCCTCCCCAGAAGGCGTAGCAATTATACATATATGTGCACACAGTATCAGAGCACCTAAATTTATAAAGCAAATATTGACAGATCTGAAGGCAGAAAGTGACAGCAACATAATAGTAGGGAATTACTTTCTCAGAAAGATTGTGTAGGAGATAGACTTCCTGAGTCTTTGCGTAATGAAAAATATTTGTATTCCATCCTCACATTTGGTTTTATTATAATAATAATAATAATAATTATTATTATTATTAAGATATCATTGATACACAATCTTATGAAGGTTTCACATGAGCAACATTGTGGTTACTACATTCACCCCAATTAACAAGACGTTCCCCCACCACATCCCATTGCAGCCACTGTCCATCAGTGTAGTAAGATGCTATAGACTCACATTTGGTTTTAAAGTTTAAGGATCAATGTCATTTTCCCATAGAATTTTGAAGGCAGTGCTCCATTTTCTTCTAGAATCCAGTAGTATGATAATTCTCATAAGCAGTCTGAGTTTCATTGTTTATAGGTAAGTTGCCACAGCTCTTTTTCTCTTCTCCTTCTGGGACCCCAAAGATACGAATTCAAATGTTTTGCTAAAGTCTCACAGGTCTCTGTGCTACACACCCCAATTCTGTTCTTATTTGTTTTTCTTGCCATTCTGTTTTCTTTCTGTTTGGATTGATTAATTTTTATTGTTCAATCTTCAAGTTCACTGATTCTTTTCTGTTCTTTCCATTTTATTGTTTAGCCCATCAGTTGATGTTCTTATGTTGGTTACTGAGTTTTTCAGTTGCAAATTTCCATTTGGCTCTCCTTTATATATTCTGTTTCTTTGCTGAAGGTTCTATTTTTTCATTTGTTTTAAGCAAGTTTCTAATTACCTATTGCGGCATTTTTATGATAGCTCCTTAAAAACTCTTATCAGATAATTTAAACTTTTCTGTCACCTTGCTGTTGGAGTCTGTAGTCTTTTCTCCTTCTATTTGACATTTTCTTGGTTCTTGGTGTGATGACTGATTTTCTGTTGAAAATGGGGCATTTGGGGTATGGTGTTATGTGACTCTAGGTCTTCTGTTTTAGCTTTCCTCCTCAGACACTACTCCAACAGTAGAGGAGGGAACATTGCTATTGCCAAATGAGCATGGAAGTCCAGAATCCCCACTCAGTCTCCATTCAATACCCCAGGGGGAGGCTTCCCCATTAGTTCTGGGTGAATGGCAGTTCCTGCTCCCCACTCAACAACCTCTCATACCACCCCAGCAGGAAGGGAGAGATGTGACTATTTACAGCTAGTGAGGATGAAAGTCTAGGCTGCCCACATGGTCTTTGCTGGTGGAGCCACAGTTTTTTCTGTGGTGGTTGACTGGAATAGTGGTTATTATCTATGGCCACCTTCTTCAACTCCAAGTTTATGATATGTGACGGGAAAAGTACAACCAGGGAAATCACCACAGTTTTGCTCCTCTGTTGCTGAGTTCCCCAGATGCTTTGCCTTTTCCTCTCCACATTTCAGAGATTTCTCCTATTTGTTTTATATAGAATGCCCCAGGATTTTAACTCTACTTGGTGGAAGGAATAGGGGAAAGAACTTCTACTCCATTCCTCCCCATTTTTGGTTATTTATAAAATATTTTATGATTGGTTGTTGTAAAATTTCATAATTATATGTATAGGGTAGAGTCTTTTGTTGTTAATTATGCTGGTTATTTGTTAATTCCCTTCATTTTGAAGTCCTTTAACCCTGGGAAAATCTCTTATATTATTTTTTTATACATTCCCCTCCAATTTCTTTGTTCTCTCTTTCTAGAACTCCTTTAAGTTGATGTTAGACCTCCTGAATTGATCTTTTATAGTTTTTATCATTTCTCTCCTGTTTTCCATCTTTCTCTCCCTCCCCACTTTCTCCCTGCCTCCCATTTACCTCCCTTCATAGTTGTCTTTGTGTCTTATTTTTGTTTTTGTTTATTTTCTGAGAGAAAATTTAACTTTATCTTCCAACTTTTCTAATGCATTTACTTTCATTTTGGAAATCACACATATAATTTCCAAGTATTCTTTAATGTTCTCTTTTCCTTTCTTAGAGCATCCTGTTCATGTTTTATAGATACACTATCACCTTGAATCTCTCTGATAATAATAATGAGACATTTTTGTATTTCCTTCTTTTCTTTGAAATACGTATTTCCTTTGGGATTATTTTTCCCCTGTTGCTTATTTTGATCTCTCTTTCATGTTGCAGTCTTTTCTCAAATGCTTAGTGATCCATGGTTGTTGACTAATATTTAAGGATGCAACAATACAAGTCTTACTGGAAGCTCTTATGAGAAAATATCTAGGCAACTGGTGGCTTTCCTTCAGGATAACTGGAGGAAAACCGACTACTATGCTGTAGAATCCTTGACTGTCAGCATGAAAAAAAATCTTCTCTGAGGTTGTTCATCTTGTTTAGAGCAGAAACCTTTGGTTTTAGCCTAATGAGGAGACACCTGCCTGCTGTGAATTGTGCATAAGGAGGTGTGTCAGTGGTTTTATATACACAGCTTTTCAATTAAACTGTTTGCAGCCCCAAAACTCACTTCCATGTTTTATCACACCCAGCATGGTCAAGACCCAAGACACACCAGAATTCTGTAGAGAAAGATTAGCTCCTTCCTTTGTGATATCATCTGCATGCATACTCGAGGCTATAGCTTCCTCAACCAAGCTTCATCAGTCACTATTCCTCCGATTACTTCCTATCCTTAAGAAATGTGTCGAAATCTTTCCTATGCTGGTAGAGCTTCTCCCATTCACTTCATCACTGTGTTTTTATAACTTATTTTTTTTTGGTATCATTAACCTACAATTACATGAGGAACATTATGTTTACTAGACTCCCCCCATCACCAAGTCTCCCCCACAAATGGCATTTCAGTCACTGTCCATCAGTATAGTAAGATGCTGTAGAATACCTACTTGTCTTCTCTGGGTTGCACAGCCCTCCACATGCCTCCCTCCACATTATACATGCTAATCTTAATGCTCCCTTCCTTTCCCCCATTATCTCTCCCTTCCCACCCATCCTCCCCAGTACCTTTCCCTTTGGTAACTGTTAGTCCATTCTTGGGTTCTGTGATTCTGTTGTTGTTTTGTTCCTTCAGTTTTTTCTTTGTTCTTATACTCCACATATGAGTGAAATCATTTGGTACTTGTCTTTCTGTGCCTGGCTTATTTCACTGAGCATAATACCCTCTAGCACCATCCATGTTATTGCAAATGGTAGAATTTGTTTTCTTTTATGGCTGAATAATATTCCATTGTGTATATGTACCACATCTTCTTTATCCATTCATCTACTGATGGACACTTAGGTTGCTTCCATTTCTTGGCTATTGTAAATATTGCTGCAATAAACATAGGGGTGCATGTGTCTTTTTCAAACTGGGCTGCTGTATTCTTAGGGTAAATTCCTAGAAGTGGAATTCCTGGGTCAAATATTTTTCTATTTTGAGATTTTTGAGGAACCTCCATATTGCTTTGCACAATTTTTGAATTAATTTACATTCCCACCAGCAGCATAGGAGGGTACCCCTTTCTCCACATCATCGCCAACATTTGTTGTTGTTTGTCGTTCAGATGGTGGCGATCCTTACTGGTGTGAGGTGATATATCATTGTGGTTTTAATTTTCATTTCCCTGATGACTACTGATGAGGAGCATCTCTTCATGTGTCTGTTGGTCATCTGAATTTCTTCTATGGACAGGTGTCTGTTGACATCCTCTGACCATTTTTTAGTTGGGTGATTTGTTTTTTGTTTGTTGAGCTGCATGAGCTCTTTATATATTTTGGATGTCAACCCTTTATCGGATCTGTCATTTATGAATATATTCTCCCATACTGTAGGATGCCTTTTTGTTCTGTTGATGGTGGCCTTTGCTGTAAAGAAGCTTTTCAGCTTGATATAGTCCCACTTGTTCATTTTTGCTTTTGTTTCCTGTGCCCGGGGAGATATGTTCATGAAGAAGTCACTCATGTTTATGTCCAAGAGATTTTTGCCTATGTTTTTTCTAAGAGTTTTAGGGTTTCGTGACTTACATTCAGGTCTTTGATCCATTTAGAATTTTCTTTTGTGTATGGGGCTCAACAATGGTCCAGGTTCATTCTCTTACATGTAGCTGTCCACTTTTGCCAACACCAGCTGTTGAAGGTGCTGTTATTTCTGCATTGTATGTCCATAGCTCCTTTATTGTATATTAATTGACCATATATGTTTGGGTTAATGTCTGGAGTCTCTGTTCTGTACCACTGGTCTGTGGGTCTGTCCTTGTGCCAGCACCAAATTGTCTTGATTACTGTGGCTTTTTAGGAGATATTGAAGTTGGGGAGCGAGATCACCCCCCCAGTTTATTCTTCCTTCTCAGGATTGCTCTGGCTATTCGGGGTCTTTGGTGGCTACATACGAATTTTTGAACTATTTGTTCCAGTTCATTGAAGAATGCTGTTGGTAATTTGATAGGGATTGCATCAAATCTATATATTGCTTTGGGCAGGATGGCCATTTTGACGATATTAATTCTTCCTAGCCAGGAGCATGGGATGAGTTTCCATTTGTTAGTGTCCTCTTTAATTTCCCTTAAGAGTGTCTTGTAGTTTTCAGGGTATAGGTCTTTCACTTCTTTGGTTATGTTTATTCCTAGGTATTTTATTCTTTTTGCTGCAATTGTGAATGGAATTGTTTTCCTGATTTATCTTTCTATTGGTTCATTATTAGTGTATAGGAAAGCTACAGATTTCTGTGTGTTAATTTTGTATCCTGCAAATTTGCTGAACTCCAATATTAGTTCTAATAGTTTTGGAGTGGAGTGTTTAGGGTTGTTTAGATACAATATCATGTCATCTGCAAATAGTGACGGTTTGACTTCTTCTTTACCAATCTGAATTCCTTGTATTTCTTTGTTTTGTTTAATTGCCATGACTAGGATCTCCAGTACTGTGTTGAATAACAAGGAGGAGAGTGGGCATCCTTGTCTTCTTCCCGATCTTAGAGGAAAAGCTTTCAGCTTCCTGCTGTTAAGTATGAAGTTGGCTGTGGGTTTATCATATATGACCTTTATTATGTTGAGGTACTTGCCCTCTATACCCATTTCGTTGAGAGTTTTTACCATGAATGGATGTTGAATTTTGTCGAATACTTTTTCAGCATCTATGGAGATGATCATGTAGTTTTTGTCCTTCGTTTTGTTTCTATGGTGGATTATGTTGATGGATTTTCAAGTGCTGTGACATTCTTGCATCCCTGAGATGAATCCAACTTGATCATGGTGTAAGATCCTCTTGATGTATTTTTGAATTCAGTTTGCTAACGTTTTGTTGAGTATTTTTGCATCTATGTTCATCAGGGATATTGGTCTGTAATTTTCTTTTTTGGTGGGGTCTTTGCCTGGTTTTGGTATTAGGTTGATGCTGGCTTCATAGAATGAGTTTGGGAGTATTCTCTCCTCTTCTATTTTTTGGAAAACTTTAAGTAGAATGGGTATTATGTCTTCTCTGTATGTCTGATAAAATTCCGTGGGAAATCCATCGGACCTGGGGGTTTTGCTCTTTGGTAGTTTTTTGATTATCGATTCAATTTCGTTGCTGGTAATAGGTCTGTTTAGATTTTATGTTTCTTCCTTGGTCAGTCTTGGAAGGTTGTATTTTTCTAGTAAGTTGTCTATTTCTTCTAGGTTTTCCAGCTTGTTAGCATATAGGTTTTCATAGTATTCTCTAATAATTCTTTGTATTTCTGTGGGGTCCATCGTGATTTTTCCTTTCTCGTTTCTGATTCTGTTGATGTGTGTTGTTTCTCTTTTTCTCTTTATAAGTCTGGCTAGGGGCTTATCTATTTTGTTTATTTTCTCAAAGAACCAGCTCTTGTTTTCTTTGATTTTTTCTATTGTTTTATTCTTCTCAATTTTATTTATTTCTTCTCTGATCTTTATTATGTCCCTCCTTCTGCTTCCTTTAGGCCTCATTTGTTCTTCTTTTTCCAATTTCTATAATTGTGACATTAGACTATTCATTTGGGATTGTTCTTCCTTCTTTAAATGTGGCTGGATTGCTATATACTTTCTTCTTAAAACTGCTTTTGCTGCGTCTCACAGAATTTGGGGACTTGTATTCTTGTGATTTGTCTCCATATATTGCTTGATCTCTATTATAATTTGGCCATTGATCCATTCATTATTTAGAAGCATGTTGTTAACCCTCCATGTGTTTGTGAGCCTTTTTGTTTTCTTTGTACAAATTATTTCTAGTTTTATCCCTTTGTGGTCCAAAAAGTTGGTTGGTAGAATTTCAATCTTTTGGAATTTACTGAGGCTCTTTTTGTGGCCTGGTATGTGGTCTATTCTGGGAAATGTTCCATGTGCCCTTTAGAAGAATGTGTATCTGCTGCTTTTGGGTGTAGATTTCTGTAGATGTCTGTTAAGTCCACCTGTTCTAGTGTGTTGTTCAGTGCCTCTGTGTCCTTACGCATTTTCTGTCTTATGGATCTGTCCTTTGGAGTGAGTGTTGTGTTCAAGTCTCCTAAAATGAGTGCATTGCATTCTATTTCCTCCTTTAATTTTGTTAGTATTTGTTTCACATATGCTGGTGCTCCTGTGTTGGTGCACATATATTTATAACGGTTATATCCACTTGTTGGACTGACCCTTTACCATTATGTAATATCCTTTTTTATCTCTATTTACATTCCTTTTTTTCTCAGTTTTGTCAGATTTATTAAAGCGGTACAACCACAGGAAAGGCAAAACAAAACAGTATAATGACCTTGGAGAACAATCTGGCATTATCTACTCACATTTAAAGAGGGCATACTTTACAGCATGGCATTTTCCACTTCTCCATACCTGCCCTAGAGAAACACATGAGTATGCAAGTAGTACAGGTGTACAAGATGTCCATCGCAGCACTTTTGCAACAGTGAGGACAGAGCATCTACCCAACAGCTCAACAGGTAAATCTGAAATAAAAGATGATCAGTTCATAGCAAGAAATATCAGGCACCAGTTTAAAAGAATGAGCTAGATAATAATAAGGCATATGTAGCAAATACTTTATGTAGCACTTTGAAGTGCTTTACATATATTAACTCATTAACTTTTCAAAACAACACCAGAGATAGATACTACTGTTCTCTCTTTATATTATTTTGATTATTTTTATTTTTTTATTTTGATTTTTTTATTTTGGTATCATTAATCTACAATTACAGAAAGAACATTGTTTACTAGGTTCCCCC
Organism: Manis pentadactyla; assembly: GCF_030020395.1. Taxonomy (NCBI): domain Eukaryota; kingdom Metazoa; phylum Chordata; class Mammalia; order Pholidota; family Manidae; genus Manis; species Manis pentadactyla. The sequence goes on along the minus strand of NC_080038.1, from coordinate 47,865,792 downwards.
CTTCACCAAGTCCCCAACACATAACCCTTCACAGTCACTGTCCATCTGCATAGTAAGATGCTATAAAATCACTCCTTGTCTTCTCTGTTGCAAAGCCCTCCCCGTGCCCCCCACGCACTATATATGCTAATTGTAATGCCCTATTTCTTTTTCCCCGCCCTTATCCCTCCCTTCCCACCCATCCTCCCCAGTCCCTTTCCCTTTGGTAACTATTAGTCCATTCTTGGGTTCTGTTATTCTGCTGCTGTTTTGTTCCTTCAGTTTTCCTTTGTTCTTATACTCCACATATGAGTGATATCATTTGGTACTTGTCTTTCTCCACCTGGATTATTTCACTGAGCATAATACCCTCTAGCTCCATCCATGTTGTTGCAAATGGTAGGATCTGTTTTTTCCTTATGGCTGAGTAATATTTCATTGTGTATATGTACCACATCTTCTTTATCCATTCATCTACTGATGGACATTTAGGTTGCTTCCATATCTTGGCTATTGTAAATAGTGCAGCAATAAACATAGGGGTGCATCTGTCTTTCTCAAACTGGAGTGCTGCATTCTTAGGGTAAATTCCTAGAAGTGGAATTCCTGGGTCAAATGGTATTTCTATTTTGAGCATTCTGAGGAACCTCCATACTGCTTTCCACAATGGTTGAAATAAATTACATTCCCACGAGCAGTGTAGGAGGGTTCCCCTTTTTCCACACCCACTCCAACATTTGTTGTTGTTTGTATTTTCGATGATGGTGATCCATACTGGTGTGAGGTGATATTTCATTGTGGTTTTAATTTGCATTTCTCTGATGATTAGCGATGTGGAGCATCTTTACATTTGCCTGTTGGCCATCTGGATTTCTTCTTTAGAGAACTGTCTATTCAGCTCCTCTGCCCATTTCTTAATTGGATTATATTTCCTTTTTGTTTGTTGAGGTGTGTGAGCTCTTTATATATTTGGATGTCAATCCTTTATTGAATCTGTCATTTATGGATACATTCTCCCATACTGTAGGATACCTTTTTGTTCTATTGATGGTGTTCAGTGCTGTACAGAAGCTTTTTAGCTTGATATACTCCCACTTGTTCATTTTTGCCTTTGTTTCCCTTGCCCAGGGAGATATGTTAATGAGAAGTCACTCAAGTTTATGTCTATGAGATTTTTGCCTATGTTTTTTTCTAAGAGTTTTATGGTTTCATGACATACATTCAGGTCTTTGATCCATTTGGAGTTTACTTTTGTGTATGGGGTTAGACAGTGATCCAGTTTCATTCTCTTACATGTAGCTGTCCAGTTTTGCCAGCACCATCTGATGAAGAGACTGTCTTTTCCCCATTGTATGTCCATGGCTCCTTTATCAAATATTAATTGGCCATATATTTGGGTTAATTTCTGGAGTCTCTATTCTGTTCCACTGATCTGTTACTCTGTTCTTGTGCCAGTACCAAATTGTCTTGATTATTGTGGCTTTGTAATAGAGCATGAAGCTGGTGAGTGAGATCCTCCCTACTTTATTCTTCTTTCTCAGGATTGCTTTGGCTATTCAGGGTCTTTGACGGTTCCATATGAATTTTTGAACTATTTGTTCCAGTTCATTGAAGAATGCTGTTGGTAATTTGATAGGGATTGCATCGAATCTGTATATTGCTTTGGGCAGGATGGCCATTTTGATGATATGAATTCTTCCTAGCCAGGAGGAAGGGATGAGTTTCCATTTGTTAGTGACCTCTTTAATTTCTCTTAAGAGTGTCTTGTAGTTTTCAGGGTATAGGTCTTTCAATTCCTTGGTCAGGTTTATTCCTAAGTATTTTATATTCTTTTGATGCAATTGTGAATGGAATTGTTTTCCTGATTTCTCTTTCTATTAGTTCATTGTTAGTGTATAGGAAAGCTACAGCTTTCTGTGTGTTAATTTTGTATCCTGCAACATTGCTGAATTACGATATTAGTTCTAGTAGTTTTGGAGTGAAGTCTTTAGGTTTTTTTATGTATAATATCATGTCATCTGCAAATAGTGACGGTTTGACTTCTTTACAAATCTGGATTCCATGTATTTCTTTGTTTTGTCTGATTGCTGTGGCTAGGATCCCCAGTACCACGTTGAATAACAGTGGGGAGAGTGGGCATCCCTGTCTTGTTCCCGTTCTCAGAGGAAAAGCTTTCAGCCTCTCGCTGTTCAGCATGATGTTAGCTGTGGGTTTATCGCATATGGCCTTTATTATGTTGAGGTACTTGCCCTCCATGCCCATTTTGTTGAGAGTTTTTATCATGAACGGATGTTGAATTTTGTCGAATACTTTTTCAGCATCTATGGAGATGATCATGTGGTTTTTGTCCTTCTTTTTTTTTGATGAGGTTGATGATGTTGATGGATTTTCGAATGTTGTACCATCCTTGCATCCCTGAGATAAATCCCACTTGGTCATGGTGTATGATCCTCTTGATGTATTTTTGAATTTGGTTTGCTAATATTTTGTTGAGTATTTTTGCATCTATGTTCATCAGGGATATTGGTCTGTAGTTTCCTTTCTTGGGGGGGTCTTTGCCTGGTTTTGGTATTAGGTTGATGTTGGCTTCATAGAATGAGTTTGGGAGTATCCCCTCCTCTTCTATTTTTTGGAAATCTTTGTGGAGAATGGGTATTATGTCTTCTCTGTATGTCTGATAAAATTCCGAGGTAAATCCATCTGGCCTGGGGGTTTTGTTCTTGGGTAGTTTTTTGATTACTGATTCAATTTTGTTGCTGGTAATTGGTCTGTTTAGATTTTCTGTTTCTTTCTGGGTCAGTCTTGGGAGGTTGCATTTTTCTAGAAAGTTGTCCATTTCTCCTAGGTGTTCCAGCTTGTTAGTATACAGGTTTTCATAGTATTCTCTAATAATTCTTTGTATTTCTGTGATGTCCGTCGTGATTTTTCCTTTCGCATTTCTGATTCTGTTGATGTGTGTTGACTGTCTTTTTCTCTTAATAAGTCTCGCTAGGGGCTGATCTATTTTGTTCATTTTCTCGAAGGACCAGCTCTTGGTTTCATTGATTTTTCCTATTGTTTCATTCTTTTCTACTGTATTATTTCTCCTCTGATCTTTATTATGTCCCTCTGTCTGCTGACCTTTGGCCTCATTTGTTCTTCTTTTTCCAATTTCTATAATTGTGACATTAGACTATTCATTTGGGTTTATCCTTCCTTCTTTAAATATGCCTGGATTGCTATATACTTTCCTCTTAAGACTGCTTTTGCTGCGTCCCACAGAAGTTGGGGCTTTGTGTTGTTGTTCTCATTCATTTCTATATATTGCTGGATCCTCATTTTAATTTGGTCATTGATCTATTGATTATTTAGTAGCATGTTGTTAAGTCTCCATGTGTTTGTGAGTCTTTTTTCATTCTTTGTACAATTTATTTCTAGTTTTATACCTTTGTGGTCTGAAAAGTTGGTTGGTAGGATTTCAAACTTTTGGAATTTACTGAGGCTCTTTTTGTGACCTACTATGTGGTCTATTCTGGAGAATGTTCCATGTGCACTTGAGAAGAATGTGTATCCTCTTGCTTTTGGATGTAGAGTTCTATAGATGTCTATTAGGTCCATCTGTTCTAGTGTGTTGTTCAGTGCCTCTGTGTCCTTACTTATTTTCTGTCTGGTGGATCTGTCCTTTGGAGTGAGTGGTGTGTTAAAGTCTCCCAAAGTGAATGCATTGCATTCTATTTACTCCTTTAATTCTGTTAGTATTTGTTTCACATATATTGGTGCTCCTGTACTGGGTGCATATATGTTTATAATGGTTATATTCTCTTGTTGGACTGAGCCCTTTATCATTATGTAATGTCCTTCTTTATCTCTTGTTAGTTTCTTTGTTTTGAAATCTATTTTGTCTGATACTAGTATTGCAACACCTGCTTTTTTCTCTCTGTTGTTTGCATGGAATATCTTTCTCCATCCCTTGACTTTTAATCTGTGCGTGTCTTTGGGTTTGAGGTGAGTCTCTTGTAAGCAGCATATAGATGGGTTTTGCTTTTTTATCAATTCTATTACTCTGTGTCTTTTGATTGGTGCATTCAGTTCATTTACATTTAGGGTGATTATTGAAAGATATGTACTTATTTCCATTGCAGGCTTTAGTTTCGTGGTTACCAAAGCTTCAAGATTAGCTTGTTCACTCCCTTACTGTCTGACTTAACTCGCTTATTGAGCTGTTATAAACAAAGTCTGATAATTTTTTCTTTCCTGTCTTTTTCCTCCTCCTCCATTCTTCATATGTTGGGTGTTTTGTTCTGTACTCTTTTTAGTAGTGCTCCCATCTAAAGAAGTCCCTCTATGATACCCTGTAGAGGTGTTTTGTGGGAGGCAAATTCCCTCAACTTTTGCTTGTCTGAGAATTGTTTAATCTGTCCTTCATATTTAAATGATAATCGTGCAGATACAGTATTCTCGGTTCCAAGCCCTTCTGTTTCATTGCATTAAATATATCATGCCATTCTCTTCTGGCCTGTAAGGTTTCTGTTGAGAAGTCTGATGATAGCCTGATGGGTTTTCCTTTGTAGGTGACCTTTTTTCTCTCTCTAGCTGCCTTTAAAACTCTGTCCTTGTCCTGATCTTTGCCATTTTAATTATTACGTGTCTTGGTGTTGTCCTCCTTGGGTCCCTTCTGTTGGGAGTTCTGTGTACTTCCATTGTCTGATTGATTATTTCCTTCCCCAGTTTGGGGAAGTTTTCAGAAATTATTTCTTCAAAGACACTTTCTATCCCTTTTTCTCTCTCCTCTTCTTCTGGTACCCCTATAATGCAAATATTGTTCCTTTTGGATTGGTCACACAGTTCTCTTAATATTGTTTCATTCCTGGAGATCCTTTTATGTCTCTCTGCATCAGCTTCTATGCGTTCCTGTTCTCTGGTTTCTATTCCATCAGTGGCCTCTTGCATCTTATCCATTCTGCTCATGAGTCATTCCCGAGATTGTTTCATTTCTGTAATCTCCTTCTGGACGTCATCCCTTAGCTCTTGCATATTTCTCTGCAGCTCCATCAGCATGGTTATGACCTTTATTTTGAATTCTTTTTCAGGGTGAGTGGTTAGGTCTATCACCCCAGATTCCTTCTCAGGGGAGTATGTCTGGGTTAGTCTGGTCTGTATCAAATTCTTCTGCCTTTTCATGGCGATAGAGGTAGTTGTGGGGAGCTGGCGTGTGTGTTGGCTGGGAGAACCTCCCTTCTTGCTGGTTTGTGGCCTTCCTTTCCTGGGAGAATGGCGACCCCTAGTGGCTTGTGCTGGGCAGCAGCATGCAGACAGGGTCTCTGATTCTTGCCCAGCCACTGTGGAGTTAAGCTCCATGGTTGATGTGGGCATGGCTGGCCTCAGGCTGCTGCTCCACTATGGCAGAGCCGTGTTGGAGGGGAAATGGGCATCCACTGGTGTCTCTTTTAGGAATAGTTGTATTTATTGTATTTTCATAAATATATATTTTTGGGGGAAGAGATTTCCTCTCAACTACTCATGCCACCATCTTCCCATGATCCCCTCTTGTTACTTTCTTTGTTTTGAAGTCTATTTTGTCTGATACTACTACTGCAACACCTGCTTTTTTCTCCCTGTTGTTTGCATGGAATATCTTTCTCCATCCCTTGACTTTTAATCTGTGCGTGTCTTTGGGTTTGAGGTGAGTCTCTTGTAAGCAGCATATAGATGGGTTTTGCTTTTTTATCCATTCTATTACTCTGTGTCTTTTGATTGGTGCATTCAACCCATTAACATTTAGGGTGACTATTGAAAGATATGTACTTATTGCCATTGCAGGCTTTAAATTCGTCATTACCAAAGGTTCAAGGTTAGCCTCTTTATTATCTTACTGCCTAACTTAGCTCACTTATTGAGCTGTTATATACACTGTCTGGAGATTCTTTTCTTCTCTCCCTTCTTGTTCCTCCTCCTCGATTCTTCATATGTTGGGTGTTTTGTGCTGTGCTCTTTCTAGGAGTGTTCCCATCTAGAGCAGTCCCTGTAAGATGTTCTGTAGAGGTGGTTTGTGAAAAGCAAATTCCCTCAGCTTTTGTTTGTCTCGGAATTGTTTTATCTCTGCGAGGGGCCTCAGCGCTGCATGGCTGTCCATGGGGTTAGGGCGTCTGGAGCTCCCTGGGTTTCCAGCTGCTGGGCTAAGTGTCCCAGGATGTTTCTGCCCATCTGTGGGGTCCCTGTCTCTTTAAGTCTTTCAAAAAGCACTTGCTTTTCTTTGTCCCAGGGGTGCTGGCTGCGGGGACCCACTTGCAGGTTTTACTGTCCCATTTCCATAGTATCCAGCACCTCATGCACTGTGTGTCTGTGCTCCGGTGTGGATGGTTAGGGCTGGGTGTTTAGCAGTCCTGGACTCCCATTCCCTCCCTGCTCTGACTCCTCTCCTCCTGCTGGAAGCTGGGGTGAGGGGCGCTTGGGTCCTGCCAGGTCACAGTTTGTATCTTACCCCCTTTGTGAGGTGCTGGCTTCTCACAGGTGTGGATGTAGTCTGGCTGTTGTCCTGTGTCTTCTGGTCTCTCTTTTAGGAAGAGTTGTCTTTGTTGTATTTTCAAAAATACATGTGGTTTTGGGAGGAGATTTCTGCTGCTCTACTCATGCCGCCATCTTGGCTCCTGCTTGCTAGTATTCTGTTGAAATTTTTTGCATCAATATTCATCAGTGATATTGGCCTGTACTTTTCTTGTAGTGTCTTTGTCTGACATTACCAGGGTAATACAGGGCTCTTAGAAAGAGGTTGGAGGTGTTCCCTCTTCCTCAATTTTTGGTAAGAATTTGACAAGGAATCGTGTTTGTTCTTAAATATTTGGTAGAATGCACCTGTGAAGACTTCTGGTTTTGGAATTTATTTTGTTGGGACGTTTTTATTACTGATTAACTCTACTTGTTAGTTATAGATCTGCTCAGATTTTCTATTTCTTCAGGACTCAGTCTTGGTAGGTTGTATGTTTCTAGGAATTTTTCCATTTCATGTAGGTTATCTGATTGCTTGATGTACAATTGTTCATAATATTCTGTATAATCCTTTTCATTTCTTTAAAATCTATTGTAATATCTGCACTTTTATTTCTGATTTTAATTATTTGAAATCTCTTTCTTCTAGTTAATGTAGCTTAAAAGTTTGCCTGTTTTGTTGATCTTGTCAAAGAACCAAAACTTGGTTTGGTCGATTTTCTCTTATTGGCGTTTTATTCTCTGATTCATTTGCCTCTGCCCTGGTCTTTATTATTTTTTTCCTTTTGCTTGTTTTGGGCTTAGTTTGTTCTTTTCCTTTGTGCCTAAGTTGTAACTGATAATTTGAGATCATTCTTTTTTACGTAAGTGATTACACCTATAAATTTTTCTCTTCATACTGCTTTTGCTGCAGCCCATAAGGTTTTTGTTTTTTTTTTTCATTTTCATTTGTCTCAAGGTATTTTAAAATTTCCCCTGTAATCTCTTCTTTGATCCACTGGCTTTTGAAGAGTGTATTGTTCAATTTCCACAAATTTATGGATTTTCCATTTTTATTCCTGTTGATTTCTAATTTCATTCCAGTGTAATTAGAGAAATACTTTGTATGAGTTTAATAATTTTAGACATATTAAAATTTGTTTTGTGACCTAACATATGGTCTACCCTGGAGAATGTAACTTTAGCACTTAAGAAAAATATGTATTCTACTATTGTTTGAGGGAGTGTTCTGTATTTGTCAGTTAGGTCTAATTGGTCTATAGTATTGTTCAAGTTCCCTATTTCTTTATTGATCTTTTTTCTATGGTTGTTCTTTCCATAATTGAAATTGGGTCATTAAAGTCTCCTACTATTACTGTAGATCTATTTCTCCCTTAAATTCTGTCAATGTTTGTTTTATATATTTAAGAACTCTGATGTTTGGTGCATATATATTTATAAATGTTCTGTCTTCCTGGTGAATTGACCCTTTTATCATTATAAATGTCCTTCTTTGTCTCTTGTTCTCTATTGATGTGATTAATTAAATTGACTGATTTTCAAATGTTGAACCAGCCTTGTATATCTAGAATAAATCCCACTTGGGCATTGTATATAATTTTCTACATTATTTGATTCTATTTTCTAATACATTGTTGAGGATTTTTATATCTATGTTTATGGTAGATACCAGTCTGAAATTTTCTTTTCCTGTAATATCTTTGCCTCGTTTTGATATTAGGATAATGCTGGCCACATAGAATGACTTTGGAATTATTCTCACTGCTTCTCTGTTCTGGACTAAATTGTAAATAAATAGCTGGTATAACATCTTCCTTAAATATTTGGTAGAATTAACTAGCTCATCTACCTGGACCTGGTGCTTTCTGTTTTAGAGGATTATTGATTATTGATTCAATTTCTTAATCAATATAAGTCTATTCAAATTGTCTATTTTTCCTTGTGTAGGCTTGGATGCACTGTGTCTTTATAGAATTGGTCCATTTCAAAAACTAAATTACAAAATTTTTTGTTCATAATATTCATTTATTATCTTTTCAATGTCAATAGGATCAGTAATGATGGCCCCTCTTCCATTTCTGAAATTAGTAATTTTTATACCAGTAATCAGTAATGTCTTGATTCTTTTCCCTGTTAACCTGGCTAGACATTAATGCACTTTAACAATCTTTTCAAAGAATCAGCTTTTGCTTTCATTGGTATTTACTGTTGATTACCTATTTTCAATTTATTTGATTTCTGCTATAATTTTTATTATATATTTTCTCATGCTTTGATTGGGTTTTGTTTGTTCTGCTTTTCTAGTTTCCTAAGATAGAATGTTAGATTGTTTTTAGCTCCTTTTTCTTTTCTGATATGTGCATTCACTGCTATGAGTTTCCATCTATGCACTGCTTCCATTAGTGTTTCTTCAAGATCACTGATTTCTTTTTCATCCAAGGACAGTCAATGGGTGAGCCCATTGAAAGCATTCTTCATTTTGGTGTATTGACATCTTGTGTTTCCTTTTGATGCTTTCTGAGACTTTCCATCTCTCTAATTACATTGCCTATCTGTTCTTGCACATTGTCTACTTTTTCCATTAAAGCTCTTAGCATATTAATCAGTTATTTAAAGTTCCAGATCTTTACTGTATCTGATTCTGGTTCTGAAGCCTTGCTGTGCCTCCTCAAAGTGTGTTTTTGTCTTTTAGTGTGCCTTGTAATTTTTGTTGACAGCCAGACACAATGTGCTAGGTAAAATAAACTGAGATAAATAGGCCTTTAGTGTGGTATTGTGTTTACCTGGTTAGGAGTTAACCTGTGTTTATAGGGTTTACTGTGGCCGTAGATTTCAGAGGCTACAGTTTCCTCTGGTGCTCTTGTTTTCATCTCTCCTGTTGTCTTTGGGTTTTCCTTGAGATCTCTTCATAGATAACATCTGAGATGCATAGTTCTTTCAATTTTATTCTTCTATTATTACATAGGAGCCCTGTTCTTCTATGGTGTGATGGGAGGGAATTATTCTATAGTCCTATGATGAGTCTCTATTAGTTGGCCTGGCCCCTAGACTGTGAACTTCAAAAGTGCTTCTCCATTATGTTTCTGCATTCCCCTTCAGGTGAGACAGTAAGGCTAGAAAGGGCTGGAGTTGGGCATTTTCATTCTCCCAGTTCAGTTAGTGTCTGGTAAAACCCCAATCAGAATATGGTAAAATCATTCCTCTTATGAGCAGACCTTCTTTAGGAGAACACAATGTTGTTGGTGTATTTTAAATGACCACTGTCCCCTCCCCTTCCCCCATCTTCAATATTAGAATTTGGTAGGATGCCTGGAATTAAAGCATGTGAGTGTCAGAGACCACTAACACTAGGTTACCCTAGGGTTTTTAACTTTCAAACTTGTCCATACTTCCAGCAATTATCAGAGTGTAGGTTTGCCTAACCTGGCACTGTTTCCTGGAGAGCTTTCTGCTCCTGTACTTTGCTCCAGACAACTATGACTCTTGTTAACTGTTTGGCTGTCTCTTCAATTTGGGAGGCAGAAGTTTGCCCTATGGCCACAGGTCTCTGAGGGTTCTAAGCAGAGTTGTTGATTTTCAGTTTGTTTAGCTTTTTTCTTCTTCTGTATATGGAATGATGACTTCCAATTTCTTACATGCCAAATCAGAAACTGGAAGTATCCATGTCTTGGTTTCTTATTCTGCATTCTGGGACATTTCTCCACTTTATTTTCTATTGACTTTTTTATTTTAGAAATTGTTTTAAATGTCTAACCACTCTTCTTTAGTCCCCAAAGGTGCTTTTTTTCATAGCATCCTTTTATTCTTTTTGTGTGGATACAATATCTTCTGTGTATGTGTGCTTAATAGAACTTTACTGGAGTTGTCAGGATAACAGAAGAAAATCACCAGGCCAGAAAGTAAAAATTTAAATGGCTATCAGATATTGCCTCTCCAAAAGACTATCACTCATGCCCCTTTGAAGGGGTTTGCTTTCTGGCTTTCCTTCTTTGCCTCCTAGCCTGATATCATGTGTGGGAAAGATTATCATCCCCAAACTAGATGGGTTTTGGTCACACGCTCCCTACCTGGAGTGCTGATCTCCAGCTCTCACCTTGATAGAGAGAGGAGGTCATCGTTCTGTTCCCCACTCTAAGGCCAGCATAATACTCCACAAATCCATTTTCTCCCTGAGACATTCTCACACCTGCTTCCTACAGTGCTGACCTGGTCCCCATGGCCCACATAAGGCAGTCACAGTAGTCAGCAGCATATTTCACAGAGTGGATTGTTTTTAATGTTAAATGACAATATATGTAGCAGAAACAATAATCCAGTCTAGTTCCTTTTTACAATCTTTACTCCAACAGAAGTCAGCAGCAATCCAAGCCTGCTTATCTCTTGATGTGGTCCATACTGAGTACCTGCTGAGACCAAAGGCCTGGGCAAAAATATGCACACACATTTCTCAAGACCAAATAATAATTTGCAGGGGCAGCTCAGCTCAAACCTATGTTTAGTATAAAAAAGCAAACTCATTGGGAGCATAATAATGTTAAAGGACACCCAACTTATGTCACTGCTCAGAACATTTAACATTTTAATCAGAGTGAATAACATTTGTTGAGTGCTTATACACTGTACTAGGCATTTGAATTACCTGAATTTTTCATTGAAATAGCACTGATTTACAATTTTATACTAGTTTCAACTATACAATACAGTGGTTCAACAGTTACCTACATTATTAAATCCTTAACCCCATTATTGCAGTTACTATCTATCAACATAAGATGTTGCATAATCTTTCACTATTTTATCCATGTTGTACTACTATCCCTGTGACGAACTTATGTTGTGATTGTGAATTATTGTGCCCTTTTATACCCATCACCCTCCCCCCCATAACAAGCCCAAACCCCTCCCCCTCAGTTACCACTAGTACCATCTCAGTGTCTATGACTCTACTGCTGTTTTGTTCTTTCTGTTTTGATTTATTTTTAAATTTTGTAAAAATGTAAAATCATATAGTATTTGTCTTTCTCCACCTGGCTTATTTCACTGAGCATAATACCCTCTATATCCACCCATGTTGTTGCAAATGGCAGGATTTCTATTTTTTTTAATGGCTGAATAATGTTGCACTGTGTATCTGTACCACATCTTCTTTATCCATTCATCTACTGATGGACACTTAGGTTGCTTCCATATCTTGGCTATTGTAAATAATGCAGCAATAAGCATAGGGGTGCATATATCTTTTTGAATCAGGGATTTTGTTTTCTTTGGGTAAATTCCTGTAAGTGGAATTACTTAACTGAATGGTATTTTTATTGGTATTTTTTGAGGAACCTCCATACTGCTTCCCACAGAGGCTGAACCAATTTACATTCCCACCAACAGTGTAGGAGGGTTCCCATTTCTTGGGATCCTCCCCAGCATTTGTTGTTTCTTATCTTTTGGATAGTGGCCATGCTAACTGTTGTGAGGTGATATCTAATTGTGGTTTTAATATGTATTTTCCTGATGATTAGTAATGTGAAGTATATTTTTTCATGTGCTTGTTGGCCATTTGTATTTCTCCTTTGGAGACATGTCTGTTCCAGTCCTCTGCCCATTTTTTAATCAGGTTTCTTTTTTATTAGCTCTTTATGTGTTTTGGATGTTAACCCCTTATCAGATAAATCATTTATGAATTCATTCTCTCATACTGTAGCTAGCCTTTTAGTTCTGCTATGGTGTCCTTTGCTGTACAAAAGCTTTTTGTACAGCAGTTTGATGTATTCCCACTTGTTCATTTTTTATATTGTTTCCTTGCCTGAGGAGATTTGTCTAGGAAAAAATAGCTCATACTTTTGTTAAAGAGATTTTTGCCTATGTTTCCACCAAAGAGTTTTATGGTTTCATGTCTTAATTTCAGATCTTTGATCTATTTCGAGTTTACATTTGTGTATGGAGTTAGAGAATAATCAAGTTTAATTATCTTGCATGTAGCTGTCCAGTTTTGCCAATACCAGTTGTTAAAGAAGCTGTCTTTTCCCCATTGTATATACATGGCTCCTTTATTGTATATTAATTGACCATATATGCTTGGGTTTATGTCTGGGCTCTCTATTCTATTCCATTGATCTATGGGTCTGTTCTTGTGCCAGTACCAAATTATTTTGATTACTGTAGCTTTGTAGTAGAGCTTCAAGTCAGGGAGTGTAATCGCCCCAGCTTTGTTCTTCTTTCTTAGGATTGCTTTGGCTATTCAGGTTCTTTTGTGGTTCCATATGAATTTTAGAACTATTTATTCTAGTTCATTGAAGAATGCTGTTGGTATTTTGATAGGGATTGCTTTCAATCTGTAAATTGCTTTGGACTGTATTGCCATTTTGACAATATTAGTTCTTCCTAGCCATGAGCATGGGAAAGATTTCCATTTATTGGTGCCTTCTTTAATTTCTCTCATGAGTCTCTTGTAGTTTTCAGGATATAGGCCTTTCACCTACTTGGTCAGGTTTATTCCTATGTAATTTATTCTTTTCGATGAAATTGTAAATGGAATTATTTTCCTGATTTCTCTTTCTCCTAGTTCATTGTTAGTATGTAGGAATGTGGCAGATTTAGGTGTATTAATTTTGTATCCTGCAACTTTGCTGAATCAAGTTATTAGCTCTAATAGTTTTTTTGTGGATTCTTTACAGTCTTCTATATGTAATATAATGTCATCTCCAAATAATAACAGTTTAACTTCTTCCTTACCAATTTGGATGCATTTTATCTCTTTGTATTGTCTGATTGCTATGGCTAGGACCTCCAGCACTATGTTGAATAAAAGTGGTGAGAGTTGGCATCTTTGTTTTGTTCCTGATCTTATAGGAAAAGCTTTCATGTCTTTGCCATTGAGTATGTTAGCTGTAAGTTTGTCATATATGGCTGATGTGATGTTGAGATACATACCTCTATTTCCATTTTTATTGAGGGTTTTTATCATGAATGGATGTTGAATTTTGTCAAATGCTTTCTCAGCATCTACTGAGATGATCATGTGGCTTTTATCATCTTTTTTTTAATGTAGTTTATTATTTGATTGATTTATGAATATTGTACCATCCTTGCATCTCTGAAATAAATCCTGCTTGATCATGATGGATGATCTTTTTGATGTATTTTAAATTCAGTTTTCTAATACTTTGTTTAGGATTTTTAAATCTGTGTTCATCAGGGATATTGGCCCATTATTTTTTTGAAGTGTCTCTGGCTTTTGTATTAGTCTAATGCTGGTCTCATAGAATGAGTTTGGAAGTATTCCCTCCTCTTCTACTTTTTGGAATACTTTAAGAAAGATGGGTATTCGCTGTTCTTTAAATATTTGGTAGAATTTATCTGTGAAGCCATCTGCTACTGGACTTTTGATTGTTGGGAGTTTTTTCATTACCAATTCAATTTCATTGCTGGTGATTGGTCTGTTCAGATTTTCTGTTTCCTCGTGGTACAATCTTGTGAGGTTGCAATTTTGTAGGAATTTGTCCATTTTCTCTAGGTTTCCCAATTTATTGGCATATAATTTTTCATAGAGTTGCAACTTATTGGCATTCAATTTTTTCATAATATTTCATACTCTAATAGTTCTTTGTATTTCTGTGGTATCCATTGTCACTATTTCTTTCTCATTTCTGATTTTCATTATCTGTGTACTCTTTCTTTTTTCCCTGATAAGTCTGGCTAGGGGTAATCTATTTTCATTTTCTCAAAGAACCGGCTCTTGATTTCATTAAGTTTTTCTATTGTTTTCTTATTCTCTATATTATTTATTTTTGCTCTGATCTTTATTATGTCTCTTCTTCTACTAACCTTGTGTTTCATTGGTTCTTCTTTGTCTGGTTTCTTTAATTGTGAGTTTAGACTATCTATTTGGGATTGTTCTTGTTTCTTGAGGTAGGCCTGTATTGCTACGTACTTTCTTCTTAGAACTGTTTTTGTGGTGCCTCACAAATTTTAGACTATTGTATTTTTGTTTTCATTTGTCTCTGTTTATTGCTTGATTTCTGTTTTAGTTTGGTCATTGAGCCACTGATTATTTAGAAGCATGTTGTTTAGTCTCCATGTGTTTGTAGGATTTTTTGTTTTCTTTGTGTAATTTATTTCTAGCTTTATACCACTGTGCTCTGAGAAGCTGCTTGATACAATTTCAATTTTTTGAATTATTGAGTTTCTTTTGGTGGCATAGTATGTGATCTATTCTGGAAAACATTCCATGTACACTCGAGAAAAATTCTGCTGCTTTTGAGCAGAATGTTCTGTAGATATCTGTTAAGTCCATCTGATCTAATGTGTTGTTCAGTGCCTCTGTTTCCTTATTTATTTTCTGTCTGCTTGACCTGTCTATTGATGTGAGTGGTGTGTTAAAGTCTCCTAATATGAATGAGTTGCAGTATATTTTCCCCTTTAATTCTGTCAGTATTTGTTTCACATATTTTGGTGCTCCTATGTTGGTGCATAGGTATTTATAAAGATCATATCCTCTTGTTAGACTGATCCCTTTATCATTATATATTGTCCTTCTTTGCTTCATGTTACTCTCTTTGTTTTGAAGTCTGTTTTGTCTGATACAAGTACTACTGTTCCTACTTTTTCCCCCTATTATTTTCTTGAAGTATCTTCTTCCATTCCTTCACTTTTAGTCTGTGTATGTCTTTGGATATATGAGTCTCCTATAGGCAATCTGGATGGTTCTTGTTTCCTTCCACTCTGCCACTCTATACCTTTTGATTGGTGCATTCAGTCCATTTACATTTAAGGTAATTGTTCATAGGTTTGTAGTTATTGCCATTTTATTAATTATTTTGTTTGTTTTTATAGCTCCTCTCTGTTCCTTTCTTCCTCTCTTATAGTCTTCTCTTGTTATTTGATGGTTTTCATTAGTGTTGTGATTGGATTTCTCTTTTTTAATTTCTTGTATATCTACTACAGGCTTAAGTTTGTGGTTACCAAAGTTCAAGGATAGCTTCCTGACTATATAACAGTCTATATTAAGTTGCTGATTGCTCTATTTCAGACACTGTCTTAAAGTAATTTTTTCTCCTTCCTCCTCCACACTTTGTTTATTAGATATCATAATCTGCACTTTTTGTGTATCCTTTGATTTTGTGCATAGTTTGTTTTGCTACTTTTGTTTGGTTTTAATTTGTAGTTGCTTGGTAATTGATTGGTTTACTATATTTACTAGATTTATTTTCACTGGTGAAATCTATTTAGCCTTAGGAACATTTCTATCTACAGCAGTTCCTTTAACATATCCTGTAATGCTGGTTTAGTTGCTATAAGTTCTTTGAGCCTTCATTCATCTGAAAATTGTTTAATCCCTGCCTCAAATTTGAATGATAATGTTGCTGGGTAGAGGATTCTTGTTGAATGTCCTTCTGTTTCAGTACATTAAATATTTCATGCCACTCCCTTCTGGCCTGTAAAGTTTCTGATGAGAAGTCTGCTGCTAGCCTGATGGGGTTTCCCTTATAAGCATTTTTTTCCTTTTATGGCTGATAACCTGATGGGGTTTCCTTCATAAGCATTTTTTTTCCTTTTATGGCTGCTTTCAACACTCTCTCCTTATCCTTGACCTTTGTCATTTTAATTATTATATGTCTTGGTGTTGTTTTCCTTGGGTTCCTTTTGTTTGGGGCTCTCTGCATTTCCATGACCTGACTATTTCCTTCCCCAGATTGGGGAGGTTTCCAACAATTATTTTATCAAAGAGACTTTGTATTCCTTGGTCTCTCCCTTCACCTTCTGGAACCCTTATTATGCAAATATTGTTTTGTTTGGGTTGGAACACAACAAAGATGAGGAACAGAAAGAAAAAATGACCTCTAGGTATGTTGTGTTCCTGTTCTCTAATTTCCATCTCAGTGATTGACTCCTCTACTTGCAGCAATCTATTATTTATTCCCTCCATTGTATGTTCTAATTCAGTTACTGTATTCTTCAGCTCTGAGTGGTTCTTTTTCAGCTCTTATATCTCTTTTTTGAAGTCATCCCTAAGATCTTTAATACATTTCTGTAAATCAGTGAACATATTTATGACTTTTACTTTGAAATCTTTATCAAGAATATTGGTGATATATGTTTCATTTATCCCTCTTTCTAATGTCTTATCTGTTGATTTATTTGGAACATATTTCTCTGTCTCCTCATTATGTCATCTTTTCCATGTTTCTTCCTTTGTATTAGATAGATCTGCTATGCTTCCTGGTCTAGAGAGGAATGGCCTAATGAAGAAGGTGTCCTGTCATTCCAAGAAGGCCAGGACACTTTCCTCTCCTGTCTCTGGTTGTCCTTTTCTGTAGAGCCCCATTGGCTGTTGGTAGGCAATGGGTGGAGTTGCCTTTTTGTCTTCTGGCTGTAGTTTATCTCAGTCTGATGAGTTTGGCAGTTTGCCTCATCTGGCCTCTTATTATCAGAGCAGTGGCTTCTGCCCGGATTGTTCTTGGTGGTGCCACCCTCTGCCTGCTCTACATTGATGGCAGTGTGATTGCACTGTTGAGTTGCACAGTGGAAGGGTGCACAGGCTCATGGTCGGAAAGTCATATGGTTGTGAAGTGCATGGGTGCATGACAGTGGTGTTCAGCTGTGCAGTGGGAGAGTATGCCAGCACGTGGAGGCAGCAATTGTCATGGTGGAATTGTGCACAGGCTTGCGGAGATGGTGTGACATACATGGTGGGAGGTCACACCAGCATTGGAGGCAGTGGATTGCACCATGACAATGTGCAGCTGCTGCAGCAAGTTGTGCGGATGCCCCTAGCAGCAGCAAGGAGCACAGCACCAGGCATGGCCACCTGTGGGGAGGAAGATGCTCTGAGAGCTGTTTCCTGCAGGTGCCCCACTAATTGGGCTGAGACAGGCCGAGAAGGCTGGCAGATCCTCCATCTGCTCTCCAGGCAGCCAAGTCTGATGCTGCTGGGCCGAGTCGGCTGGTGTGCTAGCAGTGCACAGGGAAGTGCCTCAGGGCTGAGCCACTGGCAAGAGGCATGGAGCATCTGATGCTCCCAAGAGTGCCCAAACTGTTGGTCCAAAGGAGAGTTAAGGTGTTATCCACCTGCCCTTTCTCTTGAGGAGAAAGCTCCATCCAACCCTCACCCCTCTGGCACCACTCCCACTGCTGGCAAGTCTTTCACACTTCTGCCTTTGCTTTGGGTCTCAGCAGGACCAGTGGAACATGCCTGACCTCCACAAGTGGCAGGGGTCTCAGCCTCCCAGAGTTTTCCAAATTTCCCTGCTTTCTAGTCCCACTAATCACCAGAACCCAACACAATATGGACTCATTTTCCTGGAGCAAATCTCAAGGGCCAGGTGTGCAAAGTCCTTGGGCATCTATCCCCTCCCCACTCTGTTCCTCTTCCTCCCACCTGTGGGCTAGAATAGGGGAAGGGCTTGGGTCCAGTTCAATCATGGCTCTGCCACTTTACCCTTTTCTGTGTGGTCTTCTCTTCTTTACCAGGTTTAGTTTCTTCTTTGGTGTGTGTGTGAGAGGAGGTTTCTGCCTTCTTGAGCCTGCCTTCTTGGAATTACCTTCATTTCATAAAGAAAGAGAGGCTCCCAGGTATCACTTGCCCAGGGTCATAGAGCTAATAAATGACAGGAAATTGCACGGTCAACCCACATAGCTGCTACACAGTGCTGTACTGGTTTCCACCAGGCACATTCTCGTTAACAGTGATAGCACAATTTTCTCTAATTTCAGTGGGTAGATCCCTGAGATACCTTAGTCCAAGTATAGGGCCTATTCTATTAAGTTTGCTTCCAAAGTGAATTGATGCCCTTTCCTCCACAGACAGAAAACTGCTACCAGCTTTTATTTTAAAAATATTTTTCCTTCATAGAAACCATAACACTTCTAAATTTAAATTTTTCATTCAAGAACACTTTCACATACTTAAAAAATAAAAGTGCTAAAGAGTTCATTATAAAACCCAGCAATATCCTGTCTGACTCCTATTGCAAGTCCTGCTCCCTAGAGGCAACTACTATTTTAGCAGTTCCTGACTGTTTCTTCTGGCATTTGTCACTCCCACACCGCTCCTCCCTGGCATCTCCCACTCAGAGGCTGAAGAGCCAGATATGTTCTTAGCCTCTCTTGCAGCTAGAGATGGCTACATGACCAGTAATGGCCATGATATGTTTGCTGGGGTCTTTGTCATTCTGAGACGCACATAGATGACACTGTCCCCTTCCTTCTTCTTACTGCCTTGCATATAGTTATACTGCCTGGAGCTGTGACAGAAATGTACCCATAAGGGCATGAGCATGAGGATGAAGACTCAACAAGTTAAGGAAGAAAAAGAAAAAGCTTGGGTCCTTGGTGGCATCATTGGGCACCTGAACCCATGTCACACTCCTGTTAGTAATATATTAACATCCTGGAAAAATAAATAATGCCATATGTGTTTAAGTCACTGTCAGTTTGTTTTTTTGTGACTTGTAGCTGAGAGGATTTTTAACTGAAAGACCATCATATTTCTATACAATATGCTTATACTACTATTTCTTAATTTACCAATTTCAGACATTATCCCTTGATATCATGTTATGATTGAAGATTTATTTCTTTTCTATCCCATCAAAACACATCCATTTTTCTCTCCATTTGTTCTTCTACTATGTTCTTGTAAATCATTGGTTACTACAGAGCCAAGAAATATATTTCAGTTATCCTTTTTGCATTTATATATTCCTGGTTTTAATAATTATTTGTTTCCCCTTAAAATGTGCCCAGCCTTAATATTTCCCATTTGCTTCATCACTTGTTTCATAAACTATTAGGATATTTTTTCATAGGTATTCAAGCCTGTCAACCCATTGATTTAAGAAGAAACCAATAAAAAGTTGATTGGTTGGGCACCTATGTAATGGGCAGGAGTTTGTTAGTCCATTGCTCCACTTCCCTTTAAGGTGACTGGGTGGGGACCTGCACATTTTGCTGGATGAACTCCAAGTCCAGAATATGGTGACTTTTAAAAATTTATTTGGGGAACCCTCTGTATTTTTCTTGAGTGTAGATGCTTGGCTTTTGTGACTTTTATCCATAAACATGAGGAAGGGAGGAGGGGAGTGAGGGAGTCAACTATTCCAACATATAATTTCAATTCTCCCCCTTTTGAGGCCTCTACATCTCACTTCCACTGTCAGAATACCTTTTCTGTACCAGAATCTCACTAGGATTTTACAGAGTAGACCAGTGCTCTCCTTAACAGATCTCTTTCCACCTCCCACAAGGAGACTGTGACTCCACCTTTCCCTGCCCTGTTTTCCCAATTACCGACCTCCAGCCCCTTTCTACTTGCCAAAAAATTGTTGAAATCTCTCCCCCACTGATGGGACCTCCTCCAGTAGTATTTGGAGATGTGGGTTTATACATTAGATTCCTTTACTCTTATTTTATGGGGTCTCAGGAATTAGAAGGGACAGATGTGTTCGACCTTCTTGAATGGAAGTTAGAATCTGAATTTTTAACTGTCCCAGATGTTCTGTATATGCCCCAGGTATGGAGAGTATTTTTGAATCATTGGCAATGTAGAAGACCTGGGTAAGGGCAGCTGATGGACTTGAGTTTGAATTCTGGCTCTCTGACCTCCTTACTCAAGTCACATCCATAGGCCTGAATTTTCTCCTCTACAAAATGGGAATAATCATGTCTATGTGATAGAGTTATGGGAAGATTTCTTAGCTACTATTTGCAAAGTTTCCAACATAGAGCTTGGTGACCAGTAGGTACTCAGAATAGGGGTGATCACTTTTTAATAGGGGCAAGTGGGAAGTGGAATTAGAAAGATTTGAGTGAGGTTTAAGGAGGGCCCAAGACATCAAGACTTTTTCTGGTAACACAAGGAGCCCTGGCAAGCTTGTGAACTGGGGAGTGACTTGATCATAAGGAATCTGTCATATTGTTTCCTTAGTCCAGTGTGGGGCAGGGGAGAGGAAGCAAGAAGCCTTTGGCCCAGCAGCTCTACGGTTAAAATATTTGTCTGCATCTGAATTATTTGTAACCTGTTGTCATGGCAACAAATTTGGCAAAGAAGCCAGTGCTGCAAGCTCCTGTCAGTAGGGAAGGCAGGGCAGTGGGAGAAGACAGAGAATTTGGAGGGGTCCTCTGTGACCAGCGCCTTGCTTCTCTCTGATTTGTCTGAAGCATTCTGCTAGAGTTGAGGGTGAGCGTCCTCCAGAATGATTCATTGGATGGGGGGACTTTCCTTCCCAATCTCCTTAGTCCAAGTATAGGGCCTATTCTGTTAAGGTTTTCCACCTGCTAAGTTGGGAGACTGAGGATGATCTTCCCAATCTCTTTATACTCCAGATGTGAAAACAGGAACAGAGAGGTCCAGCAGCAGGCTCAAGGCCACACAGTAAGTCAGGGAAGGAGACAGGACTTGACTTTTTAAAAAAACGACCCAGGGTCATTGAACTGAGGCATAACGAACCTGGAGAGGACCTTTGGAAACATTTCATCCACCTCTCCACCAATACACACATGCTTTTATTGTTGTTGTTCATATGGGAAACCCGGGAAGCAGAGAGGGTTAGAACTGACTCAGAGTCACACAGCAACTCAGGTGCTGACTGAGATTAGAACCCAGAGGCCTCAGGCCTCCCAGGCCTGGGTACTTCCCGAGAATGTGGCAGTCTAGGGTTCATGGTTCGGAGAAGACCCTCATTGCTGACTGCCAAGATAAGGCCTCCCTGGGCAAGATTCATTTGACTGCCTTGGTCTTTGACCCTCTCACATCCAACATGCATGTGTTCGGTCACATTTCCCCTCCCTACACACCTCCTTCTGGTGCAAGTATGTGTTTCCCACTGCCAATGGCAATGCTGTTGCACAAATGGCAGCCCAGCCCCACCCCACCCTGGATGAAACGCACCTGCCACATGCCTTCCCCTCCACATCACCCACAGGGCTGGGCACTCCCTAGACCTTCTTTTATATCATTCATCCCTCACAATTTTCATCCTCAGTCTCCCAACTTAGCAGGTGGAAACCTACGGAAATAACAGTGAAAGATCTGTGACTGCCCCAAAGTCACATGGTGAATTTTAGCCTGAATCCCTCTTCTTCCAGAAAGGTGTTTCTGCCCCTTCTGTCCTACACTGTTTTCTCAGCCCTCAGAGTTCCTCCAGCCATTATCCTTGCCTTAATCACCCCCTTGGCACTTGTGCAATTCCTTTGTGTCCTCTGCCTTATGTGCAAACCAAACTAGAAAGTTAGGCTGCCCACTGAGGTGAGTGTTGTTATTTCCCCTCCCCTTATAGGTAAAGAAACTGAGGCACAGGGGGACTTAGGTGTCTTGCCAATGCCACACAGCTGAGTGCAGTTGTGGTCGGACTGGAACTCTGATCACATTCCAAGTCACTTTCCACATTGTCTCTGCCTCTCTTCTGGATAACAGGTTTGCGGTAGTTAAGGGTGGAGTCATGCTTCTAACCGGGTCTTAGAAACGATTGCCAAGGCAGAAGAGAGAGAAGACATCAGATCTTGAAAACCTACTGTGACCTTGTTGGGTGGGGGTGGGGGGAAGTGGGAAGGTTGGGAGGGGACACCAATCTTAGTGTACAGTTCAATGATTTTTGACATGTGTATACACTAACATATTCATTACCTAGATCAAGATATCAAACATTCTCATTAATTTCTCCCCTTCATCTATTTCACCCATTCTCCATCACCTGCCCATGGCAACCACTGTTTTCTTTGTGTTTGTAAGTTTATTTCTGTTTTGTTTGTCTGTGGAACAGATGTAAGTGAAATCACATGGTTTTTGTCTTTCTCTTCCTGGCTTATTTCACTTAACATAATATCCTCTAGGTCTAGACATGTTGTCACAAATAGCAAGATCTCATTCTTTTTTATGGCTGAGTAATATTCAATTGCATCAATGTACCACATCTTTTTACCCATCTATTGATGGACACTTAGATTGCTTCTATAGTTTTGTTACTATAAAATAATGCTGCAATAAACATAGGAGTGCATATATCTTCTTAAATTAATGATTTAGTATTCTTTGGGTAAATTCCCAGAAGTGGAAATACTCAAAATAGTTTAATTTTTTAATTTTTTGAGAAACTGCCATTCTGCCTTCCATAATTTGCATTCCCCAAAACAGTGTACAAGGGTTCTTTTTTTCTCTAGCACTTGTTATTTCTTCTCTTGTTAATAATAGCCACCCTATCTGGTATGAGAAGATATTTCATGGTGGTTTTGATTTGCATTTCCCTGATGATTCATGATGTTGAGCATCTTCTCATGTGTCTATTGTCATCTTTATGTCTTTTCTGGAAAAATGTATAATCAGGGAGATTCTCAAGATGGTTTTTCCTTACTTATTTTCTGTCTCATTGATCTGTCCTTCAGAGTGAATGGAGTGTTGAAATGTCCTAAAATGAGTACATTGCATTCTATTTCCTCCTTTAATTCTGTTAGTATTTGTTTCACATATGTAGGTGCTCCTGTGTTGGGTACATAGATATTTATAATGGTTATATTCTCTTGATGTACTGACCCCTTTATCATTATGTAATGTCCTTCTTTGTCTCTTGTTACTTCCTTTGTTTTGAAGTCTGCTTTGTCTGATACAAGTACTGCAACACCTGCTTTTTTCTCCCCCATGGTTTGCATGAAACATCTTTTTCCATCCCTACAGTTCTAGTCTGTGTATGTCTTTGGGTTTGAAGTGAGTCTCTTGTAGGCAGCATATATATGGCTCTTGCTTTTTTATCCATTCTATTACTCTGTGCCTTTTGATTGGTGCATTCAATCCATTTACATTTAGGGTGATTATCAATAGATATACACTTATTGCCATTGCAGGTTTTGGATTTGTGGTTACCAAAGGTTCAAAGGCAGCTTCTTTACTATCTAGCAGTCTACCTTAACTCACTTATTATGCTATTATAAACACAGTCTGATGATTCTTTTTTATCTCCCTTCTTTTTCTTCCTCCTCCACTCTTTATATGTTAGGTGTCATGTTCTGTATTGTTTGTGTATCCATTGACTGACGTTGTGGGTAGCTGATTTACTTTTTGCATTTGGTTAGTCTTTAGTTGGTCTACTTCCTTTGCTGTGGTTTTATTTTCTCTAGTGACAGCTATTTACTCTTAGCCACACTTCCATCCAGAACAGTTCCTTTAAAATACACTGTAGAGATGGTTTGTGGGAGGTAAATTCCCTCAACTTTTGCTTATCTGGGAATTGTTTAATCCCTCCTTCAAATTTAAATGATACTCTTGCTGGGTAGAGTATTCTTGGTTCTAGACCCTTCTGTTTCATTGTATTGACTATATCATGGCACTACTTTATGGCCTATAATATTTCTGCTGAGAAGCCTGATGATAGCCTGATGGGTTTTCCTTTGTAGGTCATCTTTTTTCTCTCTGTGGTTGCTTTTAATACTCTGTCCTTGTCTTTGATCTTTGCCATTTTAATTATTATATGTCTTGGTGTTGTCCTCCTTGGGTGCCTTGTGTTTGGAGATCTATGGGCTTCCATGGTCTCAGAGAATATTTCTTTCTCCAGCTTGGGGAAGTTTTCAGCAATTAATTCTTCAAAGACACTTTCTATCCCGTTTTCTCTCTTCTTCTTCTTCTGGTACCCGTATAATGCAAATATTCTTCCATTTGGATTGGTCACACAGTTCTCTTAATATTCTTTCCTTCCTAGAGATCCTTTTTTTCTCTCTCTGCCTCAGCTTCTCTGTATTCCTTTTCTCTGATTTCTATTCCATTCACTGCCTTCTCTACCTCACTTAATCTACTTTTAAATCCCTGCAATGTTTGTTTAATTTCAGTTATCTCCCTCTGGAATTCATCCCTTAGCTCTTGTATATTTTTCTGTAGCTCCATTAGCAAGCTTATGACTTTTATTTTGAATTATTTTTCAGGAAGATTGGTGATTTCAGTCTCACCGAGCCCTCTTTCTGGTGTTTGAGGATTTTGGGATTGAACTAGTTTCTTCTGCCTTTTCATAGTCCTGGAGCTATGGGAGTGGTCACTGGCAAGTGGCATGGGTGTCAGCTGGGAGGACAAAGTCCCTTCATGCTTGCGATCACCATATCTGTCTCTGCTGTCTGTGCTGGTTAACAGTGCACAGGGAGCAGCCTCTGGGTTAATCCACTAAACTCTCATGGGTGGGGTGGCCCTCAGGATGACCTAGGGTGATAGCAGGGGTCGCAGGTGGGTGCAACCTCTATAACAGATGCCCTTCATGGCTCCTGGTCTCAGCACCCATCTCTACTGTCTGTGCCTGTCAACTTCATGCAGGAAGTAGCCTCTGCATTAAGCTGTGTAGTTGCTGTAGGTAGGGGTGCCCTCCAGCTGGTCTGCAGCAATGATGGGGACAGCCAGTTTGCACATAGGTGCTGGTGGGGAGAAAAGAGTGGCAGGCTGCTTATCACAGTGAGGGGCCTTCAGGCTGCATTGCCAACCAGACGGATAGGGCACCTGAAGCCCCTGAAAGTTCCCAGCCTGCTGGGCTGAATGTGCCAGGATGGTTTTGTCCACCTGTTCCTTCTCTCAAACCCCTGCCCCCTAGGAGCCCTCTGATCATTGTGAGGTCCCTTAAAGTGCCTGCTTTTCTTTTGTCCCAGGGCAGCTGATTGTTGGAATCTCTTCTCAGTCTTAGTCTCAGACTCTGCCTTTCAGCTCCTCCAATCTCCAGGACACCAATGCAGAGTGGGTCCATGCTCCCAGGGTAGATTTCTAGGGCTGAGTATTTAGCAGTCTTGCACTTCCACTCCTTCCCTGCTCTGATTCTTTTTCTCCCTCCAGTGAGCTGGGATGGAGGGAATGCTCAGGTCCTGCCGGGTTGCAGCTTTTTACCTTACCCTTTTTCATGAGATGTTGACTTCTCCCAGATTAGACTGGCTGGTGTAATGTTACTTCTGGCCACTCTTTTAGGAATAGTTGTTTTTGCTGTACTTTCAAAATATATGTGGCTTTGGGAAGAGATTTCCGTCACACTACTCACGCCACCATCTTTTTCTCTCTCCAGATGATATGACCTTATATGTAGAAAACCCTTAAGACTCCACCAAAAGACCGTGAGAATAAATGAATTCATTGAAGTTGCAGGATACAATATCAACATATAATACTCAGTTGCATTTCTATACAGCAACAACAAACTATCTGAAAAAGGAATAAAACATTGGCATTTGCAATAGCATCAGGAACAATAAAATACCTAGGAATAAATTTAACTAAGGAGATAAAAGATTTGCACTCTAAATATTACAAGATGTTAATGAAAGAAACTAAAAAAGACACAAATAAATGGAAATATACTGTATCCTTATGGAGTGATAGAATTAATATCAGTA
This sequence comes from Manis pentadactyla, assembly GCF_030020395.1. Classification (NCBI taxonomy): domain Eukaryota; kingdom Metazoa; phylum Chordata; class Mammalia; order Pholidota; family Manidae; genus Manis; species Manis pentadactyla. Next base: position 47,840,013 of record NC_080038.1, on the reverse strand, counting down.
AAATGTCCACACTACCCTAAGTAGTCTACAGATTCAATGCAATCTCTATAAAATTCCAGTGGCATTTTCTCAGGAATAGGATAAACAATCCTAAAATTTGTATGGAACCACAAAAGAAAAGGAAAGGAAAGCACTTAAAAACAACAAAGCTGGAGGCATCACATTTCCTGATTTCAAACTATATTACAAAAATATAGTAATGAAAATAGTATGGTACTGGTCTAAGGACAGACACATAGACAAATGGAACAAAGTAAAGCACCAAGAAATAAACCACAGATACAGTCAATATATTTTTGACAAGAGTGCCAAGAATACACAATAGGTGAAAGATAGTGTCTTTAATAAATGTTGCTGGGAAAACTGGATATCCACAAACAGAAGAATGAAACTGGACCCCTATCTTACACCACTCACAAAAATTAATTATAAATGAATTAAAAACTTAAAATGTAAGACCTGAAACCTTAAAACTCCAAAAAGAAATCATAGAGGCAGATCTCCTTGTCATTGGTCTTGGCAATGATTTCTAGAATATGACACAAAAAGCACAGCAAATAAAAGTAAAAATAAACAAGGAGCTCTACATCAAACTAAACGTCTTATGCACACAAAAGAAATAATCAACAAAATAAAAAGACAGCCTACAGAATGGAAGAAAATATTTGGAAACCATCTATCGAATTAGAAGTTAATATTCAAAGTATATAAAGAGCCATACAACTTAATAGCAAATAATAATAACCCAATTTTTAAAATAGGCAAAGGTCCTTAATAAACATTTTTGCTAGGAAGACATATAAATAGCCAACAGATGTATGAAATTGTGCTCAACATCATTAATCATCATGAAAATGCAAATGAAAACCAAAATGACATATCACCTCATATCTGTTTGAAAGGTTATCAAAAAGAAAAGAGAAAACAAATGTTGGTGAAGATGTAGAGGAAAAGAAATCCTCATATACTGTTGGTGGGACTGTAAATCGGTACGCTCATTGTGGAAAACAGTATGGTGTTTCCTCAACAAATTAAAAGTCGAACTACCATGTGATCCACTGATCTCACTCTAGATATATATTTCTGAAGGAAATGAGTCAGTTCCTTGAAGAGATATCTGGACCCACATGTTCATTGCAGAATTATTCAAAATAGTTAAGGCTCTGGAAACAACCCGTGTCTGTTGACAGATAAATAAATAAACAAAATATGATATATATATATATAATGTTAGTTACTCAGCCTTAAAAGAGAAGGAAATCCTGCCATTTGTGACAACATGGAAACTGGAGGACATTACACTAATTGAAGTAAGCCAAGAACAGAAAGACAAATACTGTATGATCTCACTTGAATATGGAATCTAAAAAGGTCAAACTCAGAACCAGAGAGTAGAACAGTGGCTGCCAGGGGCTGAGGTGGGAGAAATGTGGAGATGTTTGTCAAAGAGGAGAAACTTTCAGTTATAAAATGAATAAATTCTGGAGATCTAATGTACAGCATGGTGACTATGACTATAGTTGGTAAAACCATAGTGCATACTTGAAATTTTCTAAGATGGTAGATCTTAAGTGTTCTCATCAAAGAAAGATGATAACTAAAAAAACAAAGTTAAAGATGTTGAGATAAGGAAATTATCCCCAGTTGTCTGTGTGGGCTCAGTGTAATCACAAGAGTCCTTATGAGAGGTAATTACAGGAGAGGGTCAGAGAAGACAGAGAAGGCAATGTGATGAAAGAACCAGGGTCTAAGAAGTAAAAGATGGAAGCAGAGGTCAGAGGTAGGAGAGAAATTTGAAGATGATGTACAGGTGGCCCTTGAACAACACAGGTTTGAACTGTGTGTGGGTCCACTTACACGTGGATTTTTTCCAAAATATATTGAAAAACCTTTTAGAGATTTTTGATAATTTGAAAAAAGTTTTCTTTTCTCTACCTTACTTTATTAAAAGAATACAGTATATAATGCACATAACATAAAAAATATGTGTTAAATTACTGTGTATGTTATCAGTAAGGTCAACAGTAGGCTATTAGTAAAGTTTGGGGGAGTCAAAATTAAAACATAAATTTTCAACTGCACAGTTGATCAGTGCCCCTAATTCCTGTGTTGTTCAAAGGTCAACAGCACTGATGGATTTGAAGAGGAAGGAAGGGGCCACGGGCCAAAGAATACAGGTAGCCTCTAGAAGCTGTAAAAGCAAGGAATGAATTCACCTCTAGAGAGTCCAGAGGGACCACAGCCTTTGATTTTAGCCTCTTAAGATCCATTTTACACTTCTGATTTCCAGAATTGTAAGATAATAAATTTGTGTTGTACCCAAGTGTCTGATTATTTGTTACAGCAGCAATAGGAAACTAACACACTATAGTTCAATAAGAATATATAAATACTTATATAAAGTAAGTACACTAAGCAGTATCACTCACCCTGTCACCATTCACTTGTTCCACCTTTAGCACTATACTTAACCATCTTTATTAATTTCTTGTTCATTCACCCAGTGCTCATGTGAATGCAAACAAATATGAATATTTATTCCTATTCCCTCCTTTATTACACTAATGGCAACATGCTATACATATTGTACTGGACCTCACTTTTTTCAATTAATAGTGTAGAGACAGATAAATAAATGAACTATAGTTAATAATAGTGTATTGTATATTTGAAAGTTGTTAAGAGAGATCTTAAAAGTAAATGTCACAAAAATAAAATTACAACTACGTGTGGTAATGGATGTTAACTAGATTTGATGATCATTTTGCAATATATACATACATTAAATCATGTTGTATAGCTGAAACTAATATAATGTCATATATGTCAATCATATCTCAATTAAAAAAATTGAAATAAGATAAAAGATAGATAAATTTAACTGTAGAAAATTTAAACACCTGTTTAGAGAATGCCACCATTAGCAAAGTCAAAGGATGAACTTGGAAAAAAATTTGCATGCAACCCATAATAAAAATGAAAAATTGATTTTCCATCAATAGGGATTTGTTCAAGTAAATTAGGTTGTATCCATATAATGAAATATTATGCAGTCATTCAAATGCATGTAAAAGACAGAGAGGAAATTAGAATGGGGTGATGGTCAAAAGAACTTTAGCCTCTCCTTAAAATTCGAAAAAATTTTATGGAGAACCTATTTCTGTATTGCTTATATAATTTAAAAATGGAGAAGAGAAAAAGAAGAATATAGATCTATATACCTTTGAAATATGTCAAATATATAGTATTAGGTGAAAAAGACATTTGCAAAACAGTACATATAGTGTGATCCTATTTTTGATAAAAATGTACTGCTGTTAGCATAGAAAATATATAGAAGAATTATATATATACCAAACGATTGATAATAGTTATTTGGGGATTTGATATTGTCCATAACTTTTTTCACTTTCTACATTAAATTTTATGTTATATTAAAACTTTTATATAACATGTATGTACCACTTTGTAATCACAAAAAAATTGGAGATGTAACTTTTAAATATTCTAATCCCCATATTTTTTACTAAGAAGGGTTCTTGAATGGAAATTTCATTAATGACTTTGCTTAATGGTAGCAGAAAATGCAATTACTGGAAGATGTGGCAGAGTCATTTACTGTTTGCTGAATATCCACGTGTTCCCCCACATTTCTCACTCCTCTTAGAGTTGGATGGCACCAGTGACTAGTTCTGGTCAATGGGCTGTGCATTTAAGAACTGGTGCTCAATCTTCCTGCTCTCTCTTCTGCTATGACAACCAAGGAGGCCTCAGGTACTAGAGAGATAGCCACAAGATGTCAGCCTGTACCCCCTGAGTTATTTCTTGAAGAGGAGCTGTCTTGAAAAGCCACTGGACTTGCAGTACATTTTGCATGAACAAGAAATAAATTTGTATATGTTAAATTATTGATATTTGGGATTTATTTATTATCAAAGTATAAGCCACCTATCATGACTAAGAAAAAGGTGTCAGGTAATCCACTGGATCTATGAGAGGCCTGGAGAACCAGGCAGGGTCAGGAACCAAGGGTGGCATGACATGACACAACAAAGATTTTGCTGCAGGAATGGTCTGATAGCATGATGCTGTTGTCCCCATTGCTAACTAACACTTGCCACTACAGCTGGACTCTGATGTCCCTTGATATTATAATTGACCAATCTTACACCTCCTTAACTTCACTGAATTGAAAATTGCCTCATACCTGAAAAGCAGAAATCTGTCCAATCTGCCACTCTCTAGCTAGTAATGTCCTCAAACATATGCCTCTTTATCCTTCCATCACAATACCACCTCTGGATGAATACAGCTATCCACTTTCTCTATGTAAATCCTAGGCTCATACAATTGCTGAGACAGGGGCCAATGAAAGACCTCTCCAAGACCTCTACGCAGTCTGACAATCCTGTTTCCCTGCTCAGTTCTCCAAGACTCCAAGACAACTTTTCCAAATCTTCATTTCCTGAGCCTCCCACACTTTCTATTTCCCCCCTCACCCCTCACCTCACCTTCTACTGCACTTAAACTAGAAGTCCCTAGACAGTAAATTTCTCAACTCCTTGCCATAAACAACCCGCAAACTCGTGAGCATCCCTACTTGACCAGTCCTTGTTCTTTTCTTCCTGTCACTATGGGAAAGGTGTACTTTCTCGTGTTGACTAATCTTTCCACAATAGTTCTGTGCCCCATTCTCCTCTACCTCCCCAAGAAATTTGATCTATCGGCTCCCTCCTATATCTTCAGCCTTTCCTTTTATTTGACTTGGCCTATAAATATGTTCAATTGTCTTAAATTTGAAAAACAAAACAACAAAAAACCCCACTATCTCTATTTCTTACAATGTCAAAATGAAATTTGCCATAAGACCCAGCAATTCCATTCCTAGGTATCTATCCAAGAGAAATGGAAACATATGTCCACATAGGACATGCATTTGGATGTTCATAGCAATATTATTCAGAATACCAAAAGGTGGAAATGACCCAAATGTCATTCAAACAGTGAATTCATTTAAACAAGATACGATATATAAATTAAATGGAATATGATTCAATAATAAAAAGCAACAAAGTATTGCTACATGCTACTCCATAAATGAATCTCAAAAATATTATGCTTAATGAAAGAAGACAAACACAAAAAGACACATGTTGTATGTGCCATTTATATGAAATTTCTCCAAAAAAACAAAAGGCAAACCTAGGGTGACAGAAAATTGATTTCTGTTTTTCCAGGGCTGGGAATGGGATGGGAGTGACTGGTAATGGACACAAGGGTTCTTTTTGGGGTGACAGAAATGTTCTAAAAGTGAATCATGATGTTCATACAAATCCACAAACAAGCAAAATTTAATTAAATTGTATACTTAAAGCAGATTAATTTTAAGCTATATAATTATACCTCAATAAAGATGCTTAAAAACAAAAGCATTGACTCAACCACTCATTACTCTTTAGCTTCTGCCCTATTTCTCTATTCTCTGTCATAGGCAAACAGCTTGAGAACACCGTGTGCACTCCTGTCCATATTTTCTCACCTCCTGTTCACTTTTTCCTTTTTTATCTTCTTTTCCTTTGGTCACCTCTTAACCCATAGTATTTTGCCTTCCATTCCCTCCTTCCTAACCCATTGCAATTTGCCATCCACCCCCATCACTCCATGTTCTCTGCAAGACTACCAATGGTCTTCTAACTAAAACCAGTGGACGTTTTTCAGACTTTGTTTTGTGTAATATTTGGAATGTTGACCACACTCTCCATTTGGAAGACAATTTGCCCTTGGTTTCTGTGACACCATACCCTCCCAGTTCTACTCTTTACTCTTTGGACACTACTTCTCAGTCCTTTTTGTGGGCCCCTCTTCCTCTGCCCTTTCCTAAAATGTTGCCATCTGATAAGGTTATATAGAAGGCCCTTTTCTCTTCTCTGTACAATCAGAGCAGATGATCTCATCCATTCCTATGATTTTAATAACCATCTGCATGCTGAGGGCTCCCAAATCTACAGTTCTTGGTTACATTTCTTTCCTGAACTCCAGATCCATATACTCAACAGCCACCCAAATATTTCCTCTTGGCTATCCCATAGACATTTAAAACATAGCAGGTCCCCCTGAAACCCGTTCTTCTTTGGGTGTCTCAGTAAATCCTTTGATCATCCACCCAGTCAACTCAGCCCTAAAGTCAGGCTTCCTTTTTGACTCACTCTGTTAACTACTACATGCAATTCATTCACTAACCATGTTGATTTTTACTTCCTAAATATTCTCTTATTGAGAGATTCTACACAGGGGTTCACAGACACCCTGGAGGGTTTCAGAGAATGAACATGCTGAACTGTAGGCAAAATTTGGTATGACTGTGTATACTGGCATTTTTCTGTGAAAAGTGTGCAGGCCGTAGCTTTCATCACATTCTCAGACAGATCTGTGACTAAAAAAAAAAGTTAAGCAGATTGCTCTAACTCTATCCATTCCTCTTCAGCCATTCCTCCACTGACAAGTTGTAGTTACTACAGCGAACTATTTCTCTCTATGACAGTTTCTCTGCTCTCTTAGGGCTGCAAATAAGGAGGGGATCTTGCTGAGGAAATGGGCTGGGGCTATCAGGGCTGGAAGCACTCTTCCCAAGGGGGCTCCCATGTACCATGGTGGCCTGCTCCTCTCCCCCTTTTCTGCCAACAGATTTACTTTTTTCCTTTCCTCCTCTAGCCCATCTCTGCTTCTTCATCTTCTCCTTTTCTCTTTTCCTCATTCTCTTTCCCTTTCTCTTTCCCTGCCCCATATTCTTCAATATGCTTCAATAACACAATATGGTTTATGCAGATATTTGACAAACATAGCTGGAAGCCTCTTAAAACCAAGACTAGAGGCATCATTCACTCTGCTTGCTGGCTCTACTTGCGGAGAGTCCCCAATACCCCCTCTACAGAATAGGAAAGAGGAATGGGGCCTGAGCTTGGAGATGTGGTGTCAGTAAGTAGGGAGATCCCAACCCCAAGTATAACTGGTGTAGGTTAGGAAAAATATGTGGAGCAAGACATGGAATCACAGACCATGCAATCTGATTAAAACTTAAAGCTTGGAAGAAATTTTAAAAGTTTTTTATCATCCTTCCATCTAGTACAGATGGTCCTCCTTGATCCCTTTCTTTTCCTCACTGTGTATATCCATCAATAACATCAGCTGGATCTACCTCAAAATATATTCCATTCTGTCCCTTTGATCTATATGTCTCTCCTTTCTTCAATACCACTCTTGTGTCCTGTAGATTTATAATACTATAGTATTGAAGTGAGGTAGTGTTAATCCTCTAAATTTGTTCTTTGTCTTCAGTATCATTTTGGTTATTCTAGGTCTTTTGTTTTTCTATATAAACTTTAGAATCACTTTGCATATGCCTACAACATAACAAGCTGCAATTCTTTTTGGTATCATTAATCTACAATTACATGAAGAACATTATGTTTACTAGGCTCTGCCCTTCACCAAGTCCCCCCCACATACCCCTTCACAGTCACTGTCCATCAGCATAGTAAGATGCTGTAAAATCACTACTTGTCTTCTCTGTGTTGCACAGCCCTCCCAATGCCTCACACACACTATACATGCTAATCGTAATGCCCCCTTACTTTTTCCCCACCCTTATCCCTCTCTTCCCACCCTTCCTCTGGTCCCTTTCCCTTTGGTAAATGTTAGTCCATTCTTGGGTTCTGTGATTCTACTGCTGTTTTGTTCCTTCAGTTTTCCTTTGTTCTTATACTCCACATATGAGTGAAATCATTTGGTACTTGTCTCTCTCCGCTTGGCTTATTTCACTGAGCAAAATACCCTCTAGCTCCATCCATGTTGTTGCAAATGATAGGACCTGTTTTTTCCTTATGGCTGAGTAATATTTCATTGTGCATATGTACCACATCTTCTTTATCCATTCATCTACTGATGGACATTTAGGTTGCTTCCATATCTTGGCTATTGTAAACAGTGCAGTGATAAACATAGGGGTGCATCTGTCTTTTTCAAACTGGAGTGCTGCATTCTTAGGGTAAATTCCCAGAAGTGGAATTCCTGGGTCAAATGGTATTTCTATTTTGAACATCTTGAGGAACCTCCATACTGCTTTCTACAATGGTTGAACTAATTTACATTCCCACAAGCAGTGTAGGAGGGTTCCCCTTTCTCCACAGCCTCGCCAACATTTGTGGTTGTTTGTATTTTCGATGATGGCGTCCTTTCTGGTGTGAGGTGATATCTCATTGTGGTTTTAATTTGCATTTCTCTGATGATTAGCGATGTGGAGCATCTTTTCATGTGCCTATTGGCCATCTGAATTTCTTCTTTAAAGAACTGTCTATTCAGCTACTCTGCCCATTTTTTAATTGGATTATTTCCTTTTTGTTTGTTGAAGTGTGTGAGCTCTTTATATATTTGGATGTCAATCCTTTATTGAATCTGTCATTTATGGATACATTCTCCCATACTGTAGGATACCTTTTTGTTCTATTGATGGTGTTCAGTGCTGTACAGAAGCTTTTTAGCTTGATATAGTCCCACTTGTTCATTTTTGCCTTTGTTTCCCTTGCCCAGGGAGATATGTTAATGAGAAGTCACTCAAGTTTATGTCTATGAGATTTTTGCCTATGTTTTTTTTTTTTTTCTTTTTTTGTAGATAATTATTTTTTATTGAAGGGTAGTTGACACACAGTATTACATTACATTAGTTTCAGGTGTACAACATAGTGATTCAACATTTATATACATGACAATTCTAGGTACCAGCTATCACCATACCAAGCTGTTACAATATCTTGACTATATTCCTTATGCTATACATTACATCCCGGTTACTTATTTATTTTACCATTGGAAGTGTGTACTTTTTTTTTTTTTTTTTGTGAGGGCATCTCTCATATTTATTGATCAAATGGTTGTTAACAACAATAAAATTCTGTATAGGGGAGTCAATGCTCAATACACAATCATTAATCCACCCCAAGCCTAATTTTCATCAGTCTCCAATCTTCTGAGGCATAACAAACAAGTTCTTACATGGAGAACAAATTCTTACATAGTGAATAAGTTACATAGTGAACAGTACAAGGGCAGTCATCACAGAAACCTTCGGTTTTGCTCATGCATTATGAACTATAAACAGTCAGTTCAAATATGAATACTCATTTGGTTTTTATACTTGATTTATATGTGGATACCACATTTCTCTCTTTATTATTATTATTTTTAATAAAATGCTGAAGTGGTAGGTAGATACAAGATAAAGGTAGAAAACATAGTTTAGTGTTGTAAGAGAGCACATGTAGATGATCAGGTGTGTGCCTGTAGACTATGTGTTAATCCAAGCTAGACCAGGGCAATAAAACATCCACGTATGCAGAAGATTTCTCTCAGAGCGGGGGGGTGAGGTTCTAAGCCTCACCTCTGTTGATCCCCAATTTCTCACCTGATGGCCCCCCTGCGACTGTGCCTGTCTTAGGTTGTTCCTCCCTTGAGGAATCTTACCCGTCTCTGGCTAACCAGTCATCTTCCGGGGCCATACAGGGAAATGTGAAGTTGGTAAGTGAGAGAGAAGCCTTATTGTTTGAAAAAGTTAGCTTTTTACTTCTTTGCAGATTTATGCCCTGTGGCTTCTATGCCCAGGATTTGTCTTGAGGTATCTTTACCACTTGGAAGAATTATGATACTCGGTAAATTTGATATGAGGCACGAATTCTATTTAAGGGTTGTAATTAGGAAGGAAGAAGAAAAGCTATAGAAGTAGCAGGCGGAAGAAAACATGGGAAGATTGATTATTTCTTTGATATATCTTCTTGTAGAGTAACTTCAGCATGTATAGGTTTTAAGCTACTACTTAAATTGCACACACACATTAACATAATAGGAGTATAGTTACATAACCAAAGCATATCTGTAATTACCAGCCATCTGCAGTGAAACCAAGAAAACCAGTTAGGCACCTTAGGCATTTGTGAAAACTTATCTATGATATGGTGGATATTGTCCAACTGAACTAGAACAGTCTGAGAGAAATCAGACAAATTAAAACAACCCATTCCTGGGGACTGTTCACATGCCATATGTTCTTTTAACAGTAAATAGTTTTTAGTTGTAAGACTTTGGAGCGCTACAATTTGCACTTCTCCAAATTCTTGGTTCAGTTCCAACAGTATAGATCCAGTCCAATTTTGTTGTTTTACTGTATGCACAGGCCAGCTTAGATATCTCCTTCCTCATTCCCATGGCAAGTCCAGGAGCTGGTGGGATGAGTGCATCTACAGCTGTAGCAGTGCGTGGATCTTTGTTGGGGTTTTTTGATGATCATCTTCTGGCATGAGTCTTCCAGAGAGTGCAGATGTTGGAAGTTCTTTTTCATATCGTATCTTAGTTCATTTTCGGGGTAGCCCAATTAGGCTTTGATCCTCTGTATAAACACAAACAGACCCTTTGCCTACACTTTTATATGCCCTTTATACCCTTGTGTAGAACTCGTTGGAGGTTACCACACAGGAACTGCCCTTTTTTTTTTTTTTTTTGCTATCACTAATCTACACTTACATGACGAATATTATGTTTACTACGCTCTCCCCTATACCAGGTCTCCCCTATAAACCCCTTTACAGTCACTGTCCATCAGCATAGCAAAATGTTGTAGAATCACTACTGTTTTTTTCTAAGAGTTTAATGGTTTCATGATTTACATTCAGGTCTTTGATCCATTTCGAATTTACTTTTTTGTATGGGGTTAGACAGTGATCCAGTTTCATTCTCTTACATGTAGCTGTCCAGTTTTGTGACACCATCTGTTGAAGAGACTGTCATTTCCCCATTGTATGTCCATGACTCCTTTATCATATATTAATTGGCCATATATGTTTGGGTTAATGTTTGGAGTCTCTATTCTGTTCCACTGGTCTGTGGCTCTGTTCTTGTGCCAGTACCAAATTTTCTTGATTACTGTTGCTTTGAAGTAGAGCTTGAAGTTGGGGAGTGAGATTCCCCCCACTTTATTCTTCCTTCTCAGGATTGCTTTGGCTATTCAGGGTCTTTGACGGTTCCATATGAATTTTTAAACTATTTGTTCCAGTTCATTGAAGAATGCTGTTGGTAATTTGATAGGGATTGCATCGAATCTGTATATTGCTTTGGGCAGGATGGCCATTTTGATGATATGAATTCTTCCTAGCCAGGAGGAAGGGATGAGTTTCCATTTGTTAGTGACCTCTTTAATTTCTCTTAAGAGTGTCTTGTAGTTTTCAGGGTATAGGTCTTTCAATTCCTTGGTCAGGTTTATTCCTAAGTATTTTATATTCTTTTGATGCAATTGTGAATGGAATTGTTTTCCTGATTTCTCTTTCTATTAGTTCATTGTTAGTGTATAGGAAAGCTACAGCTTTCTGTGTGTTAATTTTGTATCCTGCAACATTGCTGAATTACGATATTAGTTCTAGTAGTTTTTGAGTGGAGTCTTTAGGGTTTTTTATGTACAATATCATGTCATCTGCAAATAGTGACAGTTTGACTTCTTTACCAATCTGGATTCCTTGTATTTCTTTGTTTTGTCTGATTGCCGTGGCTAGGACCTCCGTTATTATGTTAAATAACAGTGGGGAGAGTGGGCATCCCTGTCTTGTTCCCGATCTCAGAGGAAAAGTTTTCAGCCTCTCGCTGTTCAGTATGATGCTGGCTGTGGGTTTATGATATATGGCCTTTATTATGTTGAGGTACTTGCCCTCCATGCCCATTTTGTTGAGAGTTTTTATCATGAATGGATGTTGAATTTTGTCGAATACTTTTTCAGCATCTATGGAGATGATCGTGTGGTTTTTGTCCTTCTTTTTGTTGATGTGGTGGATGATGTTGATGGATTTTTGAATGTTGTACCGTCCTTGCATCCCTGGGATGAATCCCACTTGGTCATGGTGTATGATCCTTTTGATGTATTTTTGAATTCGGTGTGCTAATATTTTGTTGAGTATATTTGCATCTACGTTCATCAGGGATATTGGTCTGTAGTTTTCTTTTTTGGTGGGGTCTTTGCCTGGTTTTGGTATTAGGGTGATGTTGGCTTCATAGAATGAGTTTGGGAGTATTCCCTCCTCTTCTATTTTTTGGAAAACTTTAAGGAGAATGGGTGTTATGTCTTCTCTGTATGTTTGATAAAAATCTGAGGTAAATTCATCTGGCCCGGGGATTTTGTTCTTGGGTAGTTTTTTGATTACTGCTTCAATTTCGTTGCTGGTAATTGGTGTGTTTAGATTTCCTTTTTCTTTCTGGGTCAGTCTTGGAAGGTTGTATTTTTCCACGAACTTGTCCATTTCTCCTAGGTTTTCCAGCTTGTTAGCATACAGGTTTTCATAGTACTGTCTAATAATTCTTCATATTTCTGTGGGGTCAGTCGTGATTTTTCCTTTCTCATTTCAAATTCTGTTGATGTGTGTTGACTCTCTTTTTCTCTTAATAGGTCTGGCTAGAGGCTTATCTCTTTTGTTCATTTTCTCGAAGAACCAGCTCTTGGTTTCATTGATTTTTTCTATTGTTTTATTCTTCTCAATTTTATTTATTTCTTCTCTGATCTTTATTATGTCCCTCCTTCTGCTGACTTTAGGCCTCATTTGTTCTTCTTTTTCCAATTTCGATAATTGTGACATTAGACTATTCATTTGGGATTGTTCTTCCTTCTTTAAATATGCCTGGACTGCTATATACTTTCCTCTTAAGACTGCTTTTGCTGCGTCCCACAGAAGTTGGGGCTTTGTGTTGTTGTTGTCATTTGTTTCCATATATTCCTTGGTCTCTATTTTAATTTGTTCATTGATCCATTGATTATTTAGGAGCATGTTGTTAAGCCTCCATGTACTTGTGAGCCTTTTCGTGTTCTTTGTACAATTTATTTCTAGTTTTATACCTTTGTGGTCTGAAAAGTTGGTTGGTAGAATTTCAATCTTTTTTAATTTACTGTGGCTCTTTTTGTGGCCTAGTATGTGGTCTATTCTGGAGAATGTTCCATGTGCACTTGTGAAGAATGTGTATCCTGTTGCTTTTGGGTGTAGAGTTCTATAGATGTCTATTAGGTCCATCTGTTCTAGAGTGTTTTTCAGTGCCTCCATGTCCTTACTTATTTTCTGTCCAGTGGATCTATCCTTTGGGGTGAGTGGCGTGTTGAAGTCTCCTAAAATGAATGCATTGCATTCTATTTCCTCCTTCTAATCTGTTAGTATTTGTTCCACATATACTGGTGCTTCTGTGTTGGGTGCATATATATTTATAATGGTTATATCCTCTTCTTGGACTGAGCCGTTTATCATTATGTAATGTCCTTCTTTATCTCTTGTTACTTTCTTTGTTTTGAAGTCTATTTTGTCTGATACTACTACTGCAACACCTGCTTTTTTCTCTCTGTTGTTTGCATAAAACATCTTTTTCCATCCCTTGACTTTTAGTCTGTGCATGTCTTTGGGTTTGAGGTGAGTTTCTTACAAGGAGCATATAGATGGGTCTTGCTTTTTTATCCATTCTCTTACTCTGTGTCTTTTGATTGGTGCATTCAGTCCATTTACTAACAAGCTGTAATTTTGACTGAAATTATGTTGAATATATACAAGTTGGAGAGAATTGATATCTTAAAAATATTGAGTTTTCCTATCCGTGCACATGGAATATATCTCCATTTATTCAGATCTCCTTTGCTTTCTTTAATCAGTGTTTTGTACTTTTCCATGTCACATATTTTGTGACATTTAGACCTAAGCATTTCATTGTTTTGCTGCTATTGTAACCAGTTTTGTGTGTGTGTGTAATTTCTTTTATTTATTTATTTATTTATTTATTTATTTATTATTTTGTTCTCATTCATCTACAATTACATGAAGAACTTTATGTTTACTAGGTTTTCCTCTACCCCAAGACACCCCCACAAACCCCATTACAGTCACTGTCCATCAGCATAGTAAGATGTTGTAGAATCACTACTTATCTTCTCTGTGTTGCACAGCCCTCCCCTTCCCCCCACACATTATACATGCTAATCATAATACCCCCTTTCTTCTTGCCTGCCCTTATCCCCCCCTACCCTCCCATTCTCCCCAGTCTCTTACCCTTTGGTAACTGTTAGTTCATTCTTGGGTTCTGTGATTCTGCTGCTGTTTTGTTCCTTCAGTTTTCCTTTGTTCTTATACTCCACATATGAGTGAAATCATTTGGTACTTGTCTCTCTCCGCCTGGCTTATTTCACTGAGCAAAATACCCTCTAGCTCCATCCATGTTGTTGCAAATCGTAGGATCTGTTTTTTTCTTATGGCTGAATAATATTCCATTGTGTATATGTACCACATCTTCTTTATCCATTCATCTACTGATGGACACTTAGGTTGCTTCCATTTCTTGGCTACTGTAAATAGTGCTGCGATAAACATAGGGGTGCATCTGTCTTTTTCAAACTGGGCTGCTGCATTCTTAGGGTAAATTCCCAGAAGTGGAATTCCTGGATCAAATGGTATTTCTATTTTGAGCTTTTTGAGGAACCTCCATACTGCTTTCCACAGCAGATGAACTAATTTACATTCCCACCAGCAGTGTAGGAGGGTTCCCCTTTCTCCACAACCTCGCCAACATTTGTTGTTGTTTGTCTTTTCGATGATGGCGGTCCTTACTGGTGTGAGGTGATATCTCATTCTCATTGTGGTTTTAATTTGCATTTCTCTGATGTTTAGCAATGTGGAGTATCTTTTCATGTGCCTGTTGGCCATCTGGATTTCTTCTTTATAGAACAGTCTATTCAGCTCCTCTGCCCATTTTTTTTTCTTTTTGTCCCCAGCAAATTATTGTTCTATTCTTTCTTTTTATTAAAGTACCATCGATATACAATATTATGATGCTTTCAATTACAAAAAACTGTGGCGCAAAATTCACCCATATTGTTAAGTCCTCATGCCGTCCACTGCATCAGTGTCCCTCAACATGGTAAAATGTTAGAGTCATTAGCTGTATTCTCCCTGCCATACTACCGACCCCATGGACAAACTATATAATCGTTTTCTTTAACACAAAGCTTAAATTTAAAATTAAATCAGAAAAGATTAATTTCATATATATTTTTTGACATATATGATGGTGTCTGTTTAAAATGAAAAATGAATAAAAAGAATATTAAGAAGAAAAATGCAAAGAAAATTGAAAAACATTAACATATTTGTATGCTTTGTGAATATTTTCAGCCTTCTTACACTAAAATTAAAATTACTAATTTGCCTCGATACCACTAAACTTCTAAAATGTTCCCAAATGTCAATTCATTCCTGCATGTTGTAATAGACACTTTTATTTTTGCTCTAAGCACAGAATTATCTCAATGTATTTTTTAAAGTCTTCAAATGAATATATTTCTTGTAATGGTTTAACTGTGCTTTCGGCATTCTATGTCATTAGATTTCCATTTTTTAAATGCAATTGCATTTGCCATCAAGTACCTGATGAGGACTTTTGAATTTTCATACTCATTTCAAAGAAAAGTGTATTATGTAAAGGTGTGTTGGTGTGGAAACAAGATAATGCTTGGCTTAAAGCAAAAATAAAAATGGACATGACAACATACCAGAATGAATTGAAATTAAGAGAGTAATGAACAAATTTAGTGTTATTTTGACAAACACAAAAAGGAAAACCAGCAAATTTAATTTCAAAGTAAGTTTGAAATCAAAGCAGATTCAAACAAACTTTACTGAGAAAATAAACGTAAAGACAAGCTTGCAGAGAGTGAACAAACTAAATCAATGATCAAGAAAACCCAAAGTTGTTTTCTGATTTAAAATTTCTAAGGATAATCCCAACTTAATTACTGGAATAAATCCTGTCTGACCATGTCATGTAATTATTTTTATATATTGTTGGACATTTGGTACTAATAGGAGTTCCTTACTATGTTCATAAGATATATTGGTCTGTTGTTTTCTTTTGAATATCTTTCTATTCTTTGGGTAGTAACACTGTCCTTAGAATGGGTTGAGAAGTTTTCCCCCTGCTTCTATTTTCTAGAAGACATTGTAGAAAACTGGCATAATTTCTTCTTTAAATATTTCATGGATTTCACCAGTGAAACCATTTGAGCCCAATGACTTCTCTTTTGGGAGGTTATTATGATTCAATTTCTTTATTAGATATGATCCTACTGATGTGACCTATTTATTTTTATTTTGGTATCATTAATCTACAATTACAGAAAGAACATTATGTTTACTAGGTTCCCCCCTTCACCAAGCCCCCCACATAACCCTTCACAGTCACTGTCCATCTGCGTAGTAAGATGCTGTAAACTCACTACTTGTCTTCTCTGTGTTGTGTAGCCCTCCCCGTGTCCTCCATGCACTATACAGACTAATCATAATGCCCTCTTTCTTTCTCCCCACCCTTATCCCTCTCTTCCCACCCATTGTCCCCAGTCCCTTTCCCTTTGGTAACTATTAGTCCATTCTTGGGTTCTGTGATTCTGCTGCTGTTTTGTTCCTTCAGTTTTCCTTTGTTCTTATACTCCACTTATGAGTAAAATCATTTGGTACTTGTCCTTCTCTGCTTGGCTTATTTCACTGAGCATAATACCCTCTAGCACCATCCATGTTGTTGCGAATGGTAGGATGTGTTTTTTTCCTATGGCTGCATAATATTCCATTGTGTATATGTACCACATCTTCTTTATCCATTCATCTACTGATGGACATTTAGGTTGCTTCCATATCTTGGCTATTGTAAACAGTGCAGTGATAAACATAGGGGTGCATCTGTCTTTTTCAAACTGGAGTGCTGCATTCTTAGGGTAAATTCCTAGAAGTGGAATTCCTGGGTCAAATGGTATTTCTATTTTGAGCATTCTGAGGAACCTCCATACTGCTTTCCACAATGGTTGAACTAGTTTACATTCCCACCAGCAGTGTAGGAGGGTTCCCCTTCCACCACAACCTCACCAACATTTGTTGTTGTTTGTCTTTTCGATGATGGCGATCCTTACTGGTATGAGGTGATATCTCATTGTGGTTTTAATTTGCATTTCTCTGATGATTAACGATGTGGAGCATCTTTTCATGTACCTGTTGGCCATCTGGATTTCTTCTTTAGAGAACTGTCTATTCAGCTCCTCTGCCCATTTTTTAATTGGATTATTTGCTTTTTGTTTGTTGAGGTGTGTGAACTCTTTATATATTTTGGATGTCAATCCTTTATTGGATCTGTCATTTATGAATATGTTCTCCCATACTGTAGGATACCTTTTTGTTCTATTGATGGTGTCCAGTGCTGTACAGAAGCTTTTTAGCTTGATATAGTCCCACTTGTTCATTTTTGCCTTTGTTTCCCTTGCCCGTGGAGATATGTTCATGAGGAAGTCACTCATGTTCATGTCCATGAGATTTTTGCCTATGTTTTCTTCTAAGAGTTTTATGGTTTCATGACTTACATTCAGGTCTTTGATCCATTTGGAGTTTACTTTTGTGTATGGGGTTAGACCGTTATCCAGTTTCATTCACTTACATGTAGCTGTTCAGTTTTGCGAACACCATCTGTTGACAAGACTGTCATTTCCCCGTATGTCCATGGCTCCTTTATCAAATATAATTGGCCGTGTATGTTTGGAGTCTCTATTCTGTACCACTGGTCTGTGGCTCTGTTCTTGTGCCAGTACCAAATTGTCTTGATTACTGTGGCTTTGTAGTAGAGCTTGAAATTGGGGAGCGAGATCCCCCCCACTTTATTCTTCCTTCTCAGTATTGCGTTGGCTATTCGGGGTCTTTGACGGTTCCATGTGAATTTTTTAACTATTTGTTCCAGTTCGTTTTGTATGTCTTTGGTATTAGGGTGATGTTGGCTTCATAGAATGAGTTTGTGAGTATTCCCTCCCCTTCTATTTTTTGGAAAACTTTAAGCAGAATAGGTATTATATCTTCTCTGTATGTCTGATAAAATTCCAAGGTAAATTCAGCTGGCCCAGGGGTTTTTTTCTTGGGTAGTTTTTTGATTACTGCTTCAATTTCTTTGTTGGTAATTGTTCTGTTTAGATTTTGTGTTTCTTCCTTGGTCAGTCTTGGAAGGTTGTATATTTCTAGGAATTTGTCCATTTCTTCTAGGTTTTCCAGCTTCTTAGCATATAGGTTTTCATAGTAGTCTCTAATAATTCTTTGTTTTTCTGTGGGGTCCGTCGTGATGTTTCCTTTCTCATTTCTGATTCTGTTGATGTGTGTTGATTCTCTTTTTCTCTTAATAGGTCTGGCTAGAGGCTTATCTATTTTGTTTATTTTCTCAAAGAACCAGCTCTTGTTTTCATTGATTTTTTTATTGTTTTATTCTTCTCAATTTTGTTTATTTCTTCTCTGATCTTTATTATGTCCCTCCTTCTGCTGACTTTAGGCCTCATTTGTTCTTCTTTTTCCAATTTTGATAATTGTGATCTTAGACTATTCATTTAGGATTGTTCTTCCTTCTTTAAATATGCCTGGATTGCTATATACTTTCCTCTTAAGACTGCTTTCTCTGCATCCCACAGAAGTTGGGGCTTTGTGTTGTTGTTGTCATTTGTTTCCATATATTGCTGGATCTCCATTTTAATTTTGTAGTTGATCCATTGACCATTTAGCAGGGGTTTTTTAAGCCTCCATGTGTTTGTGAGCCTTTTTGCTTTCTTTGTACAATTTATTTCTAGTTTTATACCTTTGTGGTCTGGAAAGTTGGTTGGTAGAATTTCAATCTTTTTTAATTTACTGAGGCTCTTTTTATGGCCTAGTATGTGGTCTATTCTAGAGAATGTTCCATGTGCACTTGTGAAGAATGTGTATCTTGTTGCTTTTTGGGGTAGAGTTCTATAGATGTCTATTAGGTCCATCTGTTCTATTGTGTTGTTCAGTGCCTCTGTGTCCTTTCTTATTTTCTGTCTGGTGGATCTGTCCTTTGGAGTGAATGGTGTGTTGAAGTCTCCTAAAATGAATGCATTGCATTCTATTTCCTCCTTCTAATCTGTTAGTATTTGTTCCACATATGCTGGTGCTTCTGTGTTGGGTGCATATATATTTAGAATGGTTATATCCTCTTCTTGGACTGAGCCGTTTATCATTATGTAATGTCCTTCTTTATCTCTTGTTACTTTCTTTGTTTTGAAGTCTATTTTGTCTGATACTACTACTGCAACACCTGCTTTTTTCTCTCTGTTGTTTGCATGAAATATCTTTTTCCATACCTTGACTTTTAATCTGTGCATGTCTTTGGGTTTGAGGTGAGTTTCTTGTAAGCAACATATAGATGGGTCTTGTATTTTTATCCATTTAGTGACTCTATGTCTTTTGATTAGTGCATTCCGTCCATTTACTTTTAGGGTGATTATCGAAAGGTATGTACTTATTGCCATTTCAGGCTTTAGATTCATGGTTACCAAAGGTTCCAGGTCACTTTCCTTACTTTCTGAGAGTCTAACTTAACTCACTTAGTATGCTGTTACTAACACAATCTGAAGGTTCTTTTCTATTTCTCCTCCTTTTTCTTCCTCCTTCAATCTTCATATATTAGGTATCAAATTCTGTACATTTTGTGTATCCCTTCATTGACTTTGGGGATTGTCAATTCAATTTTGCATTTGCCTTGCAATCAGCTGCTCCACCCTCCCTACTGTGGTTTTACTACCTTTGGTGACAGCTATCCAACCCTAGGAACACTTCCATCTATAGCAGTCCCTCCAAAATAGACTGCAGAGATGGTTTGTGGGAGGTAAACTCTCTCAGCTTTTGCTTATCTGGAAATTGTTTAATCCCTCCTTCAAATTTAAATGACAATCTCTCCAGATAAAGTAATCTTGGTTCCAGGCCCTTCTGATTCATGGCGTTTACATCATGCCACTCTCTTCTGGCCTCTAAGGTTTCTGCTGAGAAGTTTGATGTTAGCCTGACAGGCTTTCCTTTGTATGTGATCTTATTTCTGCCTCTGGCTGCTTTTAGCAGTCTGTCCTTATCCTTGATCTTTCCCATTTTAATTACTATGTGTCTTGGTGTTGTCTTCCTTGGGTTCCTTTTGTTGGGAGATCTGTGGATCTCCATGGCCTGAGAGACTATCTCCTTCCCCAGATTGGGGAAGTTTTCAGCAACTACTTCCTCAAAGATACTTTCTATCCCTTTCTCTCTCTCCTTCTTCTGGTATCCCTATAATGCGAATATCGTTCCGCTTTGATTAGTCACACAGTTCTCTCAATATTCTTTCATTTTTAGAGATCTTTTCTTCTTTCTGTGCCTCAGCTTCTTTTTATTCCTCTTTTCTAGTTTCTATTTCATTTATTGTCTCCTCCACCATATCCAACCTGCTTTTAATAGCCTCCATCGTGCTCTTCAATGACTGGATCTCTGACTTGAATTCATTTCTGAGTTCTTGGATGTCTTTTCGTACCTCCATTAGAATGTTGATGATTTTTATTTTGAACTCCCTTTCAGGAAGAGTAACAAGGTCCATATCATTTAAATCTTTCTCGGGAGTTGTATTAATAATTTTACTCTGGACAAGGTTCCTTTGGCATTTCATGTTTGTATATGGTGCCCTCTAGTGTCCAGAAGCTCTATTCTGGAGCTGCTCAACCCTGAAGCAATGTCAGGGGTCGCAGGGAAGTGGTACTGGTACCAGGCGGGAGGAAAGAGCTGTTCCCCGCCTCCCAGTTGCTGTGCCTGTCTCCACTGCCTGAGCCAGTGGGCCAGTCACACAGGTCTGTTTTTGTCCCAGAGCAGCCAGATATGGATCCCTGCTTTCCACAAGCAACCAGAATCCCAGTGTCCCCAGGAACTCTGCCTGTATTAACTTTCCAAGCCGGTAGTCATGCGAGTCTCACTAAACCACCATGAAATGTAGGTTTGTCCTCCCAGAGCAGATCTCCGGAACTAGGTATTCAGCAGTCCCAAGCCTTCCACTCACTCCCTGCTCCGTTTCTCTTCATCCCGCCAGTGAGCTTGGGTGGGGGAGGGCCTCGGGTCCTGCAGAGCCACAGCTCTGGTATGTTACCCTGTTCTGTGAAGTCTGCTCTTTTCTCCAGGTGTATGCAATCTGATGCCATCCTCTTTCCTGTTGCTCTCTCAGGGTTGTTGTGCCAATTAAATTTTCTAATTGTATCCAATTTTAGGAGGAAGCCTCTGTCTCTCCTCTCACGCCACCATCTTTAATCCCATCTGTAACCAGTTTTTTTAATTCAAATTCTAATTGTTCATTTCTGATATACAGGAAAGCAAATTGATTTTTATGTATTGACCTTGTGTCCTGCAACTTTACTTCACTTTCTTATTTGTCATTTTTTGGTGGGGGTAGATTATTTGAGATTTTGTATAACCCTACAAATCTTGGTAATTGTATATTCATTTTCATTGAGTTCAAAAATTTTTTAATTTCCTTGCACCTTCTTTAATCTATGCAATATTTAGAAATGTGTCATTTAATTTACAAATACTTGGAGATTTTTTTGAGATCTTTCTATTTTTGATTTCTAGTTTAATTCCTTTGTCTGAGAACATATTTTGTATATTTTTTATCCTTTTAAATTCCTTAAGGTATGTTTTATGATCCAGAGTATAATCTATCTTGGTGAATATTCCATGTAAGCTTGAGAAGAATGTGTGTTCTGCTGTTGGCTGGAATAGTTTATAAATGCCAGCGAGATTAAGTTGATTGATAGTGCTGTTCAGGGAAAAATATATTCCAAATATGTCCACGTGTATTTCTACATCATCACTCTCCTAGCTCAGCCTATC
The DNA here is from genome assembly GCF_030020395.1 of Manis pentadactyla. Lineage (NCBI taxonomy): Eukaryota > Metazoa > Chordata > Mammalia > Pholidota > Manidae > Manis > Manis pentadactyla. The sequence goes on along the minus strand of NC_080038.1, from coordinate 47,818,252 downwards.
ATGGTCTTTTGTCTGGACCTGCTCTCTGTTCTTGTAACTAGCCTCCTAACTAGTCTGTTTCTAGTACTGCCCTCAGTATAATCCTTTTTCCACACTTCAGACAAAGTAATCACAAATCAGGTCATATCACTCCCAGCTCAAAACCTTCCATTGGATTTTCATTGTATCTAGAATGAAATGTGAACACCTTCCCATGGCTGACATGGTCCTACATATAGCCTTGCTCCAGAACTTCTTTCCTCTAGCATCTAGTACCAATCTTCCCTCTTGCTCTTTCCAGTCAGAGTTCTCCTTTAATTTCCTTGAGTCTATCAAGATCATTCTTACCCTAGAGATTTTGTCCTTGTATTTCACCCTGTCTTAGATTCTATGCCTCTGAACCTTCATGAAATGACTGCCTTCTTGTCATTCAACCTCTCCTCAACTGTCACCTCTTTGGAAATACCTTCCCTGAGTACTCTTATTTCCCGTAAGTCACACTACCTTTGAACTCCTTTTTCTTTGTCTTCATTGCACTTTTGACTTTTTGAAATAGTCTTATTCATGTATTTGTTTGGTTGCCTATGTCTGTCATCTTTTTTCTAAAATGTGAACTCCAGGAGAGCACGGAACCACTTCACCACTAAGCCCAACACCTAGAACAGGGACAAGCACCTCATTTTCCTGATCTCAGGATGAAGGTCTCTCTGGTTCCAGGCAAGTGGAGAGTGGCCAGAGCAGGGAAGAGAGAGTGTTGGAGGAAATGGGCACAGACTCTGGTTCATGTTTTTGCCACCTTGATTACCTCAGAAGTCACTACTGTCCTTCAGTATATTATTAATTAAATTCCAAATAATTATACATTGTAGCATGTATCTTCTCTTGACTAGGAGTGGGAAGAGCCCCTAGAATTGTTTACACCTATTTTTCATTATCACCCCCATAAGAAGCATTTTCAGACATTGATATTCTAATTGCTTACCCATGAAATTTGAATACTGCAGACATATTATATATCTATTTTAAATTGTATAGTTGTGCTTTATACATAAAAATGTTTTTTAACTCAATATGGTGTTAATAATGACTTAAATAAAATGTTTAAGTTCAAAGTTAGCTTAATAAGTAAAAGGCTTTTAACATTTAACTCTAATTAATCGCTAAGCAACTTTTAATGTAATTTGCATTGTAATATGTAAAACTACATACAAAAATTAGCAATTTATGACTGATGATAATAGTATAATCAAATTTTTAAAAATTACTCAAGTCTTTTTTATCTAGCAAAACTAAAACAATTGAAATTTTAATTTCTTAATAATCACTTTTAGTGAACTTTTAAGTGGTGCTTGATAGGAAAACATAGCTGCTAGGTGTTCATTCAGGTATTGTCAACATTTTTTCGTTTCAGTACTTAATTATAATGACAGATTGAATAACGTCTGTGGAATTAAATTGAAGGCATTTTTAATTCTCAAAGCCCAAATTAGGCGCAAAGGCACTGAGGATCAAACATAAAGGCAGCCAGTGACAGCCAATAGGCAGACGCAGACCACTTATCATGATATGACGGCTGCACTGACCAAAGGATTCAAAGTCCTCCAGTCACAGCCATCTATTCATGAGGGTTTTGCAGCACATTTTATGTATCTTTTCATGTGTATGCTGCTCATGTGATACCCAAGAAAACCTGGTAGCAGAAATTAAAAACTAAGGAATCCGATTTTGTCCAGTAGGCTTGAGCCTTGGGGGCCACAAACTATCCTAAGAGCTGGTTTATTTTGCTTCACAAGGACCAATTTTCACCCCCTTGGGGGTGATTACCCACCACCCCACCCACTCCCCATCCCCATGCTGAGAATGTAAGCCCTAGAGTAATATTTCACTGTGACTGAATTAAACAAGGTAGAATGAATGCTGGGTAGCCAGGAGAGAGAGGAGGGATACAGGGAGGAAGGGAGGGAGAGAGAGCACAAGAAATATGTACTAGAGACCAACCGTTTGTGGGGACAAAATGGATAGCTAACAGAACCCCAGACTTCCAAAAATGCTGAGGTCCAACATAATGCTACCAATCCATGTATAATCACCACTTACCCTTTCTCCAAAAGAAGATTACCCCAAATCTTATCACCTATCTCCAGCTCCATGTCCAGGAATGTGTGGGTTATACCCTTTCCTCTTCTTGTTACCTTGCAGTCCCCTCTAGATACACTACAAGGTATAAGCTAAGTTGTACACTGAGTCACCACTCATACATTATATTCTACAATGGGGTTAAGATGAAGGAGGATGGAAAAAAAGTCACACACACACACACATGCATGCACTTGTACTCACCCACATACATGGAGCAAGGAAGGAAATAAGGAGAATGATTCCAGACCTTGTTCCTGAAACTAGTCCAGAGGCCATAGCTGGTGTTTCTGACCTCTCTCTTGAATTCATGTGTGCCTGCCTTTAACAAGCACTTTAGCTGCTCATGGTTATTTGCTTGGTACTGTGAGGTCCTTGGTAGTCCTATGTGTGTATGGTTACTGTATTCTTTGGTCAAACACTATCAGTGGACATGATATGGATGAAAGCATCCAAGGGATTTCCTAGGACTCATATAGAAAGCAGATTAAGCCCTCCTCCAGTGGGTCCAGCAGTGCTGAACAAGCCTTGTAGGAGTAAGTCGTGCATTGCATTCCTAAAGGACCCTGGAGGTTGCCTCCACAATGACTGTGTAGAATCTGAGCTCTCGAAGGTCCTGCCGTTATTGGGTTGCTGCAATCTGCCTTGAACTCTTGCCACTGGATGTGGTAGTGCTAGGGTCATGCAGGAAATCGCCAGGATTCCAGGCATGCTCTTCCCTACCACACTGTGTAGCAGACTCCCTGATTCCCCTTGGTAATTAGGATCACTTACCCCAGCCACATAGTAAACACCCCTTCTTTGCCTATTGGCTCAATGTCATGAGGAGCTCCAAACAGCTAGGCAGAAGTTTCAACTTCCTATGAATCAACTGTTGCAAGTTTCACTAAGTGAAATGATAAGAAGTGTCATTCTCATTTCTACCCTTTGATTCCTAGACCTATGTATTCTGTTTATGGGAGAAAAAGCATCATACATTAGCTGGTGAGTCAAAGAATATACTGAATTCTGTAGTATGGCCTCAGACCTCAGAAAATGCTGTTTCCTCACTGCCACCATAACTAGACCTTCCATAGGCCATCCCACTGTTCTGTAAGGGCAGTTGTTTGTGGGTGATGGTGTATGTGAAAAAAACAGGGAAGCCCATAGTCTCTAGACCATTGTCTTTCAATGTGAAATGTGTTCCTTGGGATATCCCAATGGGATATTTCAATGGTGTATAAAGTAATTAGAAAATCCAAGGATGATGGTGCTGATAAAAGCACCAGGGAAGGCAAATCCATTCCAAAATATGTGATTTCAGTAAGGATAAATTGATGATCACTCTATGATGGAAGAGGTCCAATGTAATCCCTCTGTCACCCAAGGACTTGTTGGTCCCCAGGGAACGGTAACACATTGGGGTTTCTGCTGTTGAGAAACTGGGCACTCAACAACGTTGGTAGCCAAGTCAACCTAACTGAAGTTAAGTCCATCCCTTTACTATGGCAGTTTTATTCATTGGCTCATTAAGGAAGCACTGGGATGTTAAGGAAAAAAAGCTGACAGATTTCCACAGGCTGAACCATCAGGCTCCTTTTGGTGAACATTCACATGGGACACAAATATCCTCACACTCAACCCATTCTGAGAGAGCTGTTGACTTACTCATATATATGCAGGCAAGGCGATTAGACTGCCTTGTACATAATAAGCACTCTCTAAGTATTTTGCTGCATTATTGTTACTGCTTTTGGTTTTCCAATCTTATTCCTTCCCAGTCTCTGACCATCTGGTCAGACAGTAAATTGGTTTGATCAGTTCCCCTGGCCAGGTCACCTTCTGGATAAAGAGACTGACCAGATGCATGGCTCTGAGTTCTGCCTCCTAGGAGAATTTCCCTTCCCTTACTTCCCATCATGGAAACACCCAAGTGGGGCTGTTAGCACCACAGCTGTCAACTTCCAGCTAGCTCCTGTTTATCATGCAGATTCTTCTTCAGTAAGCTGGTTATTGGGAACTCCCCTCAAGGACCTACATGTGATCTGAGGGAGAGCAAGCAATACAGCAGGAGTAGGTGCTGTAAGAGTGTGAGCCTCCTGTAACCCACCTGTGTTTTCAGGACCTGCTCCAGACTGGTTTTGTTTATGCCACTGCCCTTTGGTGATGGTGTTCTTATTGCCGGCCCAGCTTTACGACTTGGTGGATCAGATGGCACCAAGCCGAGGATGGGCAGCTTAGTTTGTGTGGTCGCTTGGAGTCACAAGGTTAGGCATTCAGACTCTACCAAGGCCAGGAATATAACTTTGTTAAATTAATCATCACGTGCCAGAACCTGTTTCTCAAAAGGAGGGCAGTTTTTTGACAAAGAACGTGGTTTTAGCTCCAAAATTCGAGAGACTTGTGCTTTGGTTCTCCACTTGGGGCTTGTAAGAGCTCCCTCCATGCAACATCCTAAAGTGTCACAGACACTGAACACACTCATTTACTTGTTTACTCAATGAACATGTATTAGCGACTACATTGTTCATGACACTGTGCTGGGTACCGAGGTGGCCTGTTCAGTGAAGGAAATAATGACAGCACCAAGAGGAACCACAAAGGACTGTGGGAGCCCAGATGAGCAAGTGACTCACTCTTCTTCTATGTACAGGCATGTTGTTAATCACAGACTGTGTGTGAGGAACCTCTGCACAAACGCAGGTACAGGCACACACTGATATGTATGGATATAGGCCTACAGGCACACACATTCTGATTACGGATTATGAGTCAGCAGTCAGTGTGCTCTGTTGGAAGGAGCCCTTGACTGGGAGATAAGGACAGGGGTTAAACTGCCCCAGCTCCCTTACATGGTCCCCATGTGCCCTGGGACAGGTCCCTGTGCCTCTCTGGGCTCCTATATCCTGCCTGTGAGATGCAAACAGCATTAGCTCACCCAGCCTCGTCTCGGTGAGCATCACGTTAGTGGGCAGGGAGTACCCAGTGCACTCCCTGGCACACAGTAGGTGCTGCATAGTAAGTGGGAGCTACTGTGATTGATTGTGGGTGACAGTTGATGGGAAAGTGCTCTGTAAACCATGCATGGTGCACTGTGCCCATGAGCATCAAGGCTGGGGCCAGGCATGTGCGTGTACATGTGCACATTTGTGTGGGAGGGAGGCACACTATGTGGAGATAGCCACCTGTCCAAATTGGGCTGTGAGCTGTGTGGGCAGGGCTATAGCCACTGCAGTTGATGCCATAGGCTAGGGTGACACCTCCAGTGGCCTCTGACCCAGTTCTGAGGAGTGAGAGAGGTGGGAGTCAGAGGTGAGAGTCCACCTCCAGGGGAGGCTGCCAGAATGAAGGTAACAGAAAGGGAGCTAGGAGGTCCAGGCCTTCTGGTGTGGTGCTTGCCTGGGACACAGGCTCCTCTGCAGTGGAGAACGCTGAGGGGCAGGCAGGAAGGCCTGGTTTTCAGTCCTGGCTCTCTTTTACCAGCTGTGTGACCTGGGTCTGCTCTCTGCTCCTGTTTTGGCCTCAGCTTCCTCATCCATAAACTGGTGGCGGTAACAACTACTCCACAGAGCTGCTGTGACGATTAAATGAGGCCACATATATGGAAGCAGATGGCGCCATGACTGTGTACAGCTGTCCAATGAAAGAGGGTGCTCTTTCCCCTCTGCATGCCCCTTGCCACCTGTCCTACCCCAAGCCATCCTCCCAGCAAGAACAATACCTGTGCTAACAAGCCCAGGCCCAGGGCCAAATGCTGGGAGAATTATGTGCCTTTACTTAGCCAGCACCCATAATGTGCAGGCCACTGTGCTTGGCTAGAAGGAAGAGACTCACACCATGGAGTCGGAGATGGGCCAGGACTGAGAGAGATGGTGTCCAGGGCATGGTGACCTGCCTGGGAGGGCAGGAGAGGACCGTGAGGGCTTCAGGGACCAAACCACAGAGCAGGAGCTGGGCCTGGGATGGAGGTGGCGGAGGGAGGGCAAGGAAGAAGCAGTCACTGGTGGGGCACAAGTGCTGACAGTGTGGTGACCTGCAGTGGGGGGTGTGGGGGTGGCATCAGCCCTGTGTCAGGAAGCAGAAGATGGATTCAAGGATGGGTGCTGCAGGGCAGCTGTGTGTGCAAGTGACGGTCACAAGCTGACAGAGGAGGCAGCCTAGGTGGGAAAGCTGAAGACACAGGTGAAGACACAAGCCTGTGAGATAGACGAGGGACCACTCAGGCAGAGGTCAAGGGTGCTCACTGTAATGGGGCTGGAGGAGAAGCTGGATCTGGGCAGGCCTGGAGTGCCAGGCCCAAGCTACCTGACTTGCCAATGCGGTTGACACATGGGAGCCATTTAAGGATGGGTCAAGACCCAGTGGCTACTGGGATGGAAGACAGGGAATGACCAGAACCTGCTTTTACCTGTCACTGAGTCACCCCATCCCAGGATCCAGGCAGTAGCCACTCCACCCACTGTGGCCCACCTGGGCCCACTCAGCCAAAGCCTCTGGATTCAGGGGGCCCTTTCTTCCTGCTTGCCCCAAGCTGAGAGGCCAGAGTCACCTCCGATGTGGCCCCTGAGGTTGAGTTCACTCTCACTGTGCTGGCAGAGATAGATGGAGTGGGATGTGACATTGATATTCATGAGGTAGTAGACCGTTCGGCTCTGGATGTGGTCCTGCACTCGGTTCACCATGTAGCGTGTGCCCACGTCGAAGATCATGATGTAGGGAAGGTGGCTGCACCACCCCAAGCAGGAGCATGGGCAGCTCATTTTGTTATTCCCCTTTTGCTCCTGTGGACCCATTCTCCCGCCATGTTCATCCTGCTCTGGGCCACAGGAAACTGATTTTTGTTGATTGCATCCTCTGGGCTCATCTGTTCTGCAAACAGGGTGCTTTCCTGAAAGGGAGGGTGGCCAGAGGGAGATTTTTGGGTATTTATTCCCATGTCTCCCTATCTACTGGGTAGTGCTTTTCCATGTCTAAGTTTCCCTAACAACCATGGCAATAAGCTCCTCTGCACAGTCCCTCTCCCAAGGTTATAAATCTTGCCATCTTCTATAACCGCTCCTTCCCCTGCAGTCCTTCAATTCTAGTGGTGATAATAGCTCTCAGCCAATGCATTCCTTGGGTGTCTGACCTTCCCTTGTGGGTTTCCTTAATCCTGCCCACACCTCTGAAAATCATGTCTTCATTAATCCATCTTCAGTTTACCCACTGGGTGTGCCTTCTGTTTTTAAACAAACTTCTGACTGACACAGAGTGAATATGAGTGAAAAATGGACTGAGTGAGTGAGAGTAAAGGAGACAGTGGGTAAAAGTATGTAAGTAAATGCTTGAATGAATCAGTAAATACGTGTGAAAGAGGGAATGACTGAATGAGTTGTTCTGTAAACTTTATTTATCCTGCTAAGCAGTGCAGAAGCCACTCTTGCTCTGCAAGAAGAGGGGACAGGCATGGAGAAACGGCCCACCTCATGTGGCCACCCTCACCAAACTATTTAGCTTGGAGGTCCTGCCTAATTTGACCCTGCTGACCCAGACAGACAGTGTGGTGGACATAGAGGAGAGAGACAGACTCACAGACGTCGGTTCAAATCCCAGCTTTGACCTCCCCTAAGGTGGGACCACAGGCAAATCACTCGGGTTGCTCTGCTTCACTTTTCCCACCTGTACAATGGGGAGAAGCCACCTACGGCCCAGGACCATTCTGAGAATTTGAGAAAATTCCTCCTTGAGAATCAGCGGTAGCGGTACAGAGTAACGAAGATGTGATGACAACTGTAACCGTTAGTATTATCGAGTACTTACTAAGACCCAGGTGTGGTTCCAAATGCTTTACGTAAATGGTGCCATTTAATCCCCACAAACCCTGTCTGTGAAATAGGGTCTATTATCATTCCATTGCTACAGATGAGGAGGCTCAGGCTTAGAGAGTGTGAATAACTTGTCCAGGGGCCCACAGGCAGCATCGGAGTCCTTGGAGCCTGTGCTCTTAAGCCCTGAGCTAAAAATGGCAGCTCCCTCCCCCTTCTCCTTAAAGGTTAAAACAGAGGGTAGAGCCAATCCTGTGGGGATAAACAGAACAAAGACCTCTGAAAGGAAGGAAGCCAAGGGAATGTATGTAAGCAGGCGCCTCAGAGAGTATGGGGGCTCAGGTTGCCCCTAAGCTTCCTGACAGCTATAGCAGGAATGAGGGAGGAGCAGAAATCACAAGTTTCAATTTTGTGGATAAAATGTGGCACATTGACATCACTAAATGGGCATTTGTCTTGGACTATAAAAAATCCCAGAGGATTTGATAATGTGACTAGTTCAGCAAACATCCATGTTTTGTGTGCTCACTGATGTCTCTATTTCTTTGACTTTTGTTCAGGTAATTATTGGGCAGGTTTATGTGAACTTCAAAAGTAGTAATAGATGAACAAAAAAGAGAGATCAACCACCTCTCCCAATTTTTGCAGATTGGCTTTCTGCTAGGGTAATCCTTACAGATTAGTCTTGCTTTGAGACTGTATCACTTGAGGTGAAAGTTTAAGGTTTTCTCAGGTCATTTGTGAGGATGTCTGAGCATGTGTGTGGCTTTCTAATTTCCTTTTGTATTGTTCATTATCAGTGAATAGGAAATGCAATTGACTTTTGTGTATTGATCTTGTGTCTGCAACCATGTTGAAATGTATTAGCTATAATAATTTTTTGTGGATTCCTAGGATTTTCCATGTGTCAGATCATGTCTTCTATAAATAGAGATAACTTTATTTCTTCCTTTTCAATTGGACGCTTTTTATTACTTTTGTTTGCCTAATTTCCTTGGGTAAACCACCAGCACAATGTTAAATAAAAGGGGCAAGAGAGGGTGTCCTATCTTCTTTCTTATCTTAAGAAGAAAGTATTTAGTCTTAAACCATTAAGTATGAATATTAGCTGTGGGTTTTTTGTATATGGCCTTCATCAGATTGAAGAAATTTTCTATTTACAGTTGAGTATTTTTATCATGAATGTGTGTTAGATTTTGTCAAATGCTTTTTCTATGTCTATTGAGATGATCATGTGGTTTGTCCTTTTTTCTATGGATTTCTGGAGGTTAAACTATGCTTTCCTTGGGCAAATTCCACTTGGTCATGGTATATCACACTGTTTATGTACTGCCAAATTCAGTTTGCTAGTATTTTCTTGAAGATATTTGCATCTACATTCATACGAGGTATTGGTCTGTAGTTTTCTTTTCCTGTAATATCTTGGTCTAGTTTTGGTATCAGTGTAATACTGGTTTCATTGAATGAGTAAAGAAGCATTCCCTTCTCTTTTATATTTTGGAAGAGTTTGTAAAGAACTGGTGTTAATATTGGTTCACAAGCACCTTGGGAGCTTCTGAGGAGTAATCTGAAACAGCCCCCATACAGAAAGGGCAAGGAGAGACCAAGAAAGATGGAGGCCACCCCAGACTGGTAGGTGGCAGCTTTAATAAGCAAAGGTTTACCTAGAAGGTTTGTCTTGGGCGGCCACAAGATGAAATCTTTGCACCTGCCAGCCAAAGCTTAAACGTTTTATAGAAGCCTTAGCTGGATTCAGTAATGTATCCTGTCCCATTTGGATGTGTCTCAACACCACATTACTTACTCAAGGCCATGTCCTTGAGGCAGCCTTTGGGAGAAGGAAAGGCAGGCAGAACCCACATTCCAAGGATAAAGGAGGGGGTGAGGAGCCTCTGATTCCTGGGTTCCAGCTCATGGGGTCTACTGACTGTCAGGTCTTCTCAAGGACCTTCCCCAACACACCATCCCTTGCAGCTGCCTCTTAAAATCTCACATGACCCCCTCTTCCGTAATATGCTCTGAGTGATCAGCAAGGGATTTCACTAGCCTGGAGGTGGCTCCCTTGGTGGCTATTTGGCTGCACTGGAGGCAGATGGCACAGCAACAATACAGGTACATGCAAGAGAAGACACAGATTAAGACAATGATTCCCAACATCAGTGACAACTTTTTCCACCAAGAGCCCCATGACCCAAACCACTCACTGACTTATTAGGTTGATTGCTCAGGACATTTACTTGTGTCTTCCCATAATTTAATAAAGATGATACATTAGCAGACTCATCAGGTATGAACACACAGCATTCTGATTGGATAATGGCACAGGAGCCTCCTTGGCAGGCAGTAGTAATGTCCAAGGCCATCCTATTTTGGAAGACAGCTTTCTTCATTAGAGACATTTCAGTGTTCAGTAAGGACAGGCTTTGTTGCTATCATTTAAGGCTTGCTGGGTGAATTTAGTAAGGGTCTCTATGTGTATTATAACATCCTCCAGGCCAATGGAGGGGACAAATACAGCAGGCAAATAGTCGTACCAGTGGGAAACAGAACATGCCCACCTGGCTTTGAGGAGAGGGAGGTTGGCAGTTTTAGGAACTTGACCTGGTTGTGTATACCATATACATTGGCCATGGGAGGCAGCACTGTCAGGCTCATGAGGAGATGGACTGGGGACAGGATATCCCAGACCAGCACCCCACCTTCTCACTACTCTCGGTGGTGCCTGTTCCTTTCCACGCATAGTGCATTTCAACAGGTCCAGCTTGCAGCAGGACAGCAGGATCCCAGTGGAGACTGAGTAGTTCCCCCTCACCCAGAGGTGTGAAGTAACTCACCCATCCCAACAAGATGTCCCATTGCAAATTCCAGTAGGTAACTCCTTTCCCAGGTGTGATGGGGCCTAGAGTTAACAGCATAGCATGTTGATTCACAGTGAGAGTTGGGGCAATGGCTGTTTCCCACAACTACCATACCTTTACAGTATTGGGTGCCTTGACATATGGGGCAAGAGGCCCTACTGGTTGATCATTTAAATATATTAAAGCCTGAGACAGTACTTTAGTCCACTTAGTGAAGGTGGTTTTGTTTGTTTGTGATTTAATCTGCTGCTTTAACATATCATTTTTCCTTCCATTAACCCTGCTTCCTGCAGGTTATAGAGGAGATGGAACCTCCACTCAATGTCATGCATTTTTGCCCATCTTGTACATCATGATCTTTGAAATGTGACCCCCAATCACTGTCTGGTTGATGAGGGTAACTGTACATGGTACTCAGTTTCTCTAGTCCTGTAATGGTAGAAGCCTAGTTTGCATAGTGACAGGGGAAAGCTTAGGTTATGCCAGATGCAATGCCCATGTACAGCAAAGCATATTTAGAACCCTCACTCAGAGGGAGGGGGCCAACATAATCAACTTGCAATCCTTCATGGGTTGGGAACACCAGTGGATGGCTGCAGACTCCTTTGGCAGTTCCCTTGCAAGTTGTTCAGAACACACAGGACATGCTGTTACTGCATTAACCAAGTCATTGTATTTCAAGGACAATTCAGCATCACTGGGTACAGGGGTTGTTGTTCTTTCTATGTACACAATCTACTGCATCTACTGAAGGGCCCCTTGCCAGGGCTTGAACCCAAGTTAGAGCCTCAGTTTCTGATTACCAGGGAGTGTACAGAGTGCCTTATGAGCCAGGACATGGAAAACAGTGAGGACTGCCTCAGGCTCTCACAGATGGGCCCAAATATACCCCAACACATCCTGACCCCATAAGGGCTTATTCATAGTCTTCCATCCCTCAGCTTCCCATTTTCTAAGCTGTAAGGTTAATCCGTTTGGAACAGTCCAACTATCAGTGTGAAGGGCTAATGGCCAGGGCTTATGAGTGATCACAAGCCAAACTATTCTAAATTCAGGCCATTAGCTGCTGCACTGGCTGCTGTGTGAGAGGCTTTACCTGAAGGAGCACTGTGTACAATGCTAGGAGCTACTACTCTATGAGGGTATGTCAGGTTTCTGCCCCCTTCTAGAGCTGAGACCAAAATTCTAGGGGCACTATCACCTTATGTTGTCTCTGTTACAGTGCCAGACCCATACTTTCTGGAGTCACAGACACATCTAACTGCAATGGTAGCTCTGCTTGGGAAATGCTGGGAGCCTTAATCTACTTCATTACTATTTTTGCCTTTACAGAGGCAGCTTGGTATTTTGACCCCATTCCCACACATGCCCTTTCTTTACCAGGTGGTATAAAGGGCAGAGGCACTGTGTCAGGTAGGAAATAAAGTCCTCAAAACCCCAAAATCCCCATGAAGGCTTATGCCTCTTTCACATTCTTAGCCACTGGATGAGGTTGCACCTTATCAAACACAGTTTCTGGGACAACATGCATCTTACCAACCAAATGACTCCCCAAACCACATGGCAGTGCCTGGGTCTTGAATTTTCTGTGGGTTCACTGCCCATCCTCTCCATCACAGATGTTCCAGCAAAGTCTGCCTGGTGTCCTGCAGCAGAGGCAAATCTTTGAATGTTAACCCTATGTCATCAATGTAATGGGCCCATTTTATTGATGTGGGGAAGGAGAACAAGGACATGGGCAGGTGGCCTTGGAGAAGCATGTGAAAGGTCCATTGTTGCCTCTCCCATGTGATGGCAAGTTGATCTTGTGACACAGTAGCCAGGGGTATACTGAAAAAGGCATCTGCTAATCCAGCACAGCATAGCACACTCCAAGGACCATGGCCAAGGTATCCAAGATGGTGACATTTTGGGTACAGCCTCATGGATGGGGGAGCTACCTTGTTCAAATCTCCATAATCCACCATCATCTACCACAAGCAATCACCTTCATTTATTTCTGGAGGAACAGTGAATAGTGAGCTCAACATGAGGCTTCTGATTGTCTCTAATGGCCCTCACCTGGAGGCAGTCTCAGCCTGTAGACACCCCTGATATGACAAAAACCCTAAGGCCTCTGCTGGAGCAGGGATGATAGGGACAGAGGGGGCAGGTCTGAACTGCTGTTCAGGTTTTAAGGCTTTCCAAACTCCCTCTCTGTCTCGGGTCTTACCCACAGCATATTCATTCCTGGGATTTGTCAGCTTTTCCCAGATCAAGAATGGATTGCCCAACATCATAAATGCCTGATTGCACAACTGGGCTCAGTGTAGATCTCAACGCCCCATACCAGGTGCTGGGGACAGACTGGAAAATTTTAGCTTTCATTCCTACAGTGAATGTGGCTTGATTGGGCCTTCAAAGACAGAGCCCTGTCTCAACCCCAGTTCTCTAAGAATTCAGTGGACCTCCTCTATAGATTTCCAGAGATTCTCTTTGCCACAGTGCACACTGTACCTTTTCTCAAACAAACATTTTAAGCAGCCAGCATTTTCAGGATGTCCCAATAATCATATAATGGTCCATAAGACTGACACATAGGCCATACCTCCACACATAAAGGTAGCTGGCCATCTTGGCATTTTCCCCAAGCATGCCTCTTTCCCAAGACTAGGGAACTTACTTAAGAAGCTTATATAGGTCATCCGTCCCCACACAGAGGACTCCCCCATGGATGCCTCTTTCCCAGGGCCCATTTCTTTGATCTCCTGGCTGGCTCGCCAACTGTTGGTTCATAAGCTCCTTGGGGCTTCCCAGGTGTGATCCGAAACTAGCCCCCATATGCAAAGGACCAAAAAAGACCAAGGAAGAGGCAGGTAACTCCATATGGTCTCAACACCACATCACTATTTCAAGGCTATGTCCTTGAGGCAGCCTCTGGGAGCAGGGAAGGCAAGTGGAGCCTACATTCCAAGGATAGGGGACAAGTGGAAGAGCTTCTAATTGCTGGGGTTCAGCTCACAGGTCAACTGGCTGTCACATCTTCTCGAGGATCTTCCCCAACAGTTAATTATTTTTTCCCCAAGCTTTAATGAGATATAATTGATATATAACATTGTATAAGTTTAAGGTATATAATGTGATGATTTGATATGTGTATATATTGTAAAACGAACTGCAATCTATCACCTCACATAACTGCTGTGTTTTTTGTGTGTTGAGAACATTCAAGATCTACTCTCTTATCAACTTTCAAGTATATAATACAGCAGTGTTAACTATAGTCATAATGCTGTACATTAGATTCCCAGAACTTATTCACCTTTTTTTCAGAAGTGTGTGCTCTTTGACCAACATCTTCCCATTTCCTCCACCTCCCCCAGCCCCTGGCAATCACCATTCTACTCTCTATTGCTACAAAGTCAGTTTTTTAATATTCCACATAAAAGTGAGATCAAACACTATATTTCTCTGACTTATGTTACTTATCACATAAGTTAGCACCTCCAGGTCCATCCATATTGTCACAAATGATAGGATTTCTTTCTTTTTGTGGCTGAGTAATATTCCATTATATATACATATTATACACAATGTGATATATAGGACATATATGTCTCACATTTTCTTTATTCATTTATCTTAACACAGGTTATTTCTATGTCTTGGCTATAGTGAAATGATGCAGTGAACAAGGAGGTGCAGATATCTCTTAAAGACATTGATTTCATTTCTTTCAGATATATACTCAGAAGTGGGATTGCTGGATTATATTGGTCAGTTTTTAATTTTTTGAGGAACCTCCATACTGTTTTTCATAGTGGCTATGCAATTTACATTTCTAGCAACAGTGCATGAGGATTCCTTTTTCTCCACATCCTCACCAACACTTGCTATTTCTTGTCTTTTTTATAGTAACCATTCTGGTTGGTGTGAGGAAATATCTCATTGTAGTTTTGATTTGCATTTTCCTGATGATTAGTTGATGTTCCATGTGTCTGCTTGCCATCTGTATGTCTTCATTGGAGAAATGTTTATTCAGGTCCTCTGCCCAATTTTTAATCGGATTATTTGTGGGGGTTTTTTGGTGTTGTGTTATATGAGTTCTTTATATATTTTGGATATTAACCTCTTATCTTACTATTAACCTCTTATTATATTTCTAAATATATGGTCCCATTCAGTAGCTTGAATGAGTTTTCATTTTGTTGATGGTTTCCTTCACTGTGCAAAAAAACAGGTATCAGTTTGAGAAGACCAGTTGTTTATTTTTGTTTTTATTTCCCTTGCCTGGGGAGACATATCCAGAAAAACATTTCTAAGGTCAATGTCCAAGAGTTTACTGCCTATGTTTTTGTTTTAGTTATTGTATTCTTCAACTCTGATTGGTAATTTTTATATTTTCTGTCTCTTTATTGAAGTTCTCACTGAATTCATCCACTGTTCTCTCAAGTCCAGTGAGCATCTTTATAACCATTACTTTGAACTCTACCAAGGTAGATTGCTTATTTCCATTTTGTTTAGTTCCCCCTCTGAAGTTTTGCCTTCTTCTTTCATTGAAGCATATTCCTCTGCCTCCTCATTTTGTTTGATTGTGTTTGTTTCTCTAAATTAAATGAAACTGCTACCTCTCCCAATCCTGAAGGAGTAGCATTGTGTAGAAACATGCCCTGTGCAGACTGGGTATGCTTGGTGGTGGTGGCTGTGGCTGGCTGGCTAGGATTGCAGTGGATGCAGGCTGGAGGGTCCTGAGGTACTCTGTATGAGGTGTGTTCTGGAGGGGCATCAAGAACTGAAGCAGGCATGGGATGCACGGACCTGGGGCACTCTGCACAGGTGGCACCATGGCAGGATGGTTGGAGCTGAAGTGGGCAATTGGCTGGGGAGTCCCAGGGCATTCTGCAAGGGGGGTGCCCTGGCAGGACAGCTGGAGCTGAAGCAAGTGCAAGTCAGGGATGTCCAAGGGTGCTTTATGCCCAGGGTACCTTGGCAAGATGGTTAAAGCTGTAGTGGCACAGGCGGGGTATGTCCGAGTGTGCCCCACGCTGGTGTTGCCTTGGGTGGATGACTGGAGCTTGTGTGGGCTAGAGGCCCATGTCTTGCTGAGGTAGCAGTTTGGCTACAGCACTGGGACCCTGCTCCCATAGGAGCTATTGAGGTAGAGGAGACACATAACATATGGTGCTCACCAACACCCCAGAAAGACACCAGGTAGAGTTCCAGCAGCCTTCCCACCATTTGGCAGATGCTCTAAGATAGTAAATGAATTTCCTCCACTTATATTCTATTAAACCTCAGAGGTTTTTTTCTGTGCCCCACTGTAGGCTAATCTGTGTGCAGATCTCTCAATGATATTTCTCCCTACTGTAATTCATAGCACCAGGGGTAGGATTCCCATTGTCACCATGTCTGTTTATCCTGCTGTTCTCTATATGTTCTCTCTATCCTTTGTTGTGCAGAAGCTGTTTAATCAACCCTCAGTTCTTCTTCAGGAGGAATTGCTGTATTATAGGTATAAATTCAGTTGGTCCATAGGATGAGGGGAGTTCCGGGTCTTCCTATGCCATCTTGGAACCCATCACCATATTCTTTCTTTACTGACTTGTTTCATCCCTGTTAGGAATTCTGAAGCTTCCTTAGACCTTTTCTATGGATTCGTCTGCTCCACACTTCTTATCCTCTCTTGGTTATATGCCTTTTCTTTTTCTTTTTTTTTTTTTAGATAATTATTTTTTATTGAAGGGTAGTTGACACACAGTATTACATTACATTAGTTTCAGGTGTACAACACAGTGATTCAACATTTATATACATGATAATTCTAGGTACCAGCTATCACCATACCAAGTTGTTACAATATGTTGACTATATTCCTTATGCTATACATTACATCCCGGTTACTTACTTATTTTACAATTGGAAGTGTGTACTTTTTTGTTGTTGTTGTTGTGAGGGCATCTCTCATATTTATTGATCAAATGGTTGTTAACAACAATAAAATTCTGTATAGGGGAGTCAATGCTCAATGCACAATCATTAATCCACCCCAAGCCTAATTTTCGTCAGTCTCCAATCTTCTGAAGCATAACAAACAAGTTCTTACATGGAGAACAAATTCTTACATAGTGAATAAGTTACATGGTGAACAGTACAAGGGCAGTCATCACAGAAACTTTTGGTTTTGCTCATGCATTATGAACTATAAACAGTTCAAATATGAATACTCATTTGATTTTTATACTTGATTTATATGTGGATACCACATTTCTCTCTTTATTATTATTATTTTTATAAAATGCTGAAGTGGTAGGTAAATACAAGATAAAGGTAGAGAACATAGTTTAGTGTTGTAAGAGAGCAAATGTAGATGATCAGGTGTGTGCCTGTAGACTATGTGTTAATCCAAGCTAGACAAGGGCAATAAAACATCCATGTATGCAGAAGATTTCTCTCAGAACAGGGGGGGTGAGGTTCTAAGCCTCACCTCTGTTGATCCCCAATTTCTCACCTGATGGCCCCCCTGCGACTGTGCCTGTCTTAGGTTGTTCCTCCCTTGAGGAATCTTACCCGTCTCTGGCTAACCAGTCATCTTCCGGGGCCATACAGGGAAATGTAAAGTTGGTAAGTGAGAGAGAAGCCTTATTGTTTGAAATGGTTAGCTTTTTACTTCTTTGCATATTTCTGCCCTGTGGCTTCTATGCCCAGCATTTGTCTTGAGGTATCTTTACCACTTGGAAGAATTATGATACTCGGTAAATTTGATATGAGGCACGAATTCTATTTAAGGGTTGTAATTAGAAAGGAAGAAGAAAAGCTATAGAAGTAGCAGGCAGAAGAAAACATGGGAAGATTGATTATTTCTTTGACCTATCTTCTTGTAAAGTAACTTCAGCATGTATAGGTTTTAAGCTACTACTTAAATTGTGCACACACATTAACATAATAGGAGTATAGTTACATAACCAAAGCATACCTGTAATTACCAGCCATCTCCAGTGAAACCAAGAAAACCAGTTAGGCACCTTAGGCATTTGTGAAAACTTATCTATGATATGGTGGATATTGTCCAACTGAACTTGAACAGTCTGAGAGAAATCAGACAAATTAAAACAACCCATTCCTGGGGACTGTTCACATCCCATATGTTCTTTTAACAGTAAATAGTCTGCAGTTGTAAGATTTTGGAGCGCTTCAATTTGCACTTCTCCTAATTCTTGTTTGAGTTCCAACAGTATAGATCCAGTCAAATTTGTTGTTTTACTGTCTGCACAGGCCAGCTTAGATATCTCCTTCTTCATTCCCATGTTATTGCCTTTTCTTGATCCTGTAAAGTCAGGACAAGAGTTGACAGCCTCCCATTTACTCTTCCTAAGGCAGTGGTGAATGCTCAAATTCGTGTTCTTTCTCTCAGTCATGCAGGATCGGGTCAGCTTTCTGCTCATGCTCATTACCTGTCTGAAAAGGCTCGCTCTAGATGCTCTTGGAGGGGCACACAGAGAGCTAACTACAGGGTGGGGTTCGTGTAGGTGAGGTGTGCAGTGCACTGGGGTGGTCATGGCCAGCTGGGGCTATCTGCAAGTGAGACATCCTCAGCAGCTCATGGGCTGGCTCCCTGATATTGTCCACTACATGTCTTGTAGGTTCCTGTCCTTTTGATGCCCTCTGAAAACCCTAACTGCTGTTCTCCCAGCTACTCCCCCACCCCAAGTCATGCTGCAACATTCCAGATGGGGGAGAGAGGGATGGATCTCTTTGGCAGTGTCCCACATAGCTGGGGAATCCAGACACTCACTTATCTGCTCTCACTTTTCTGTGGGAGAAATCACAACCAAGAAGGTCTCTCTTGGCACTGAGCAGTGCCAATTTGAGAGAGCGGTGATTCAGGTAAAGTGAAACTCTTCCTCTTACTCTTTTTTAAACATTAAAAAAATATCTTGAGGTACATACAATAAAATGCACAAATCTTAGTGTACAGCTTGATGAATTTTGACATGTATATGTATATATACTCATGCAACCATCACCCTGATCAAAATATTAAACATTCTTACCCTCTTTAATGTATCCAATCTCAGATTTTTTTTTTGTTTCTATGGTGAGCTGGAACTTTCCCAATTGACTCCCAGACTTCTTTCCATAAAGGCTTTCTCATCTGTGTGGTGATTATCAAAATCAATGTTCTTTGCAGGGAAGGTGGTAGAAAATGCTTCTTTGTATTTTCTCTCTCTTCTTCAGTCAGTTTCAGTAGTTTGTGTTTTTCTACAACTTTGCCCATTTTATGTAGGTTATTAAATTTGTTGGCATATGTCCATAGTGTTCATTTATAATTCTTTTATTTCTTTAAGGTTGCTAGTCATATCTTCTCTTTCATTCTTGTTATTAGTAATTTGAGTCTGCTCTTTTTTTCTATGTCAGCACAGCTAAACTTTGTCAATATTGTGGATCTTGTCAGATTTATTTCCACTGTTGCTTTTATTATATCTTTCTGTTTGCTTTGGGTTTTGTTTGCTCTTCTTTACATATATGTATAAATGTGTGTGTGTGTGTACGTATATACATACACACATATATAATTGTTACTGCCTTCTGATTGAAATTTTCTTCATTATAAAATGTCCTTTGTTATCTCAAATAATAATTTATGTCTTAAAGCCTATTTTGTCTGGTAATTGGATAGCCATTTCTATTATGCATATGGTGGTTGGTACACTTGATGGTTTTCCAAAGGTCCATGAGGCTCTACTCACTTTTTTAATTCTTTTTTCTTTATCTTCCTCAAAATGGATAATCTCAATTGACTTATTTTCAAGTATGCTTTGTTCTTTTGCCAACACAAGTATGCTACTAAGTCTCTCTAGTGAATTTTTCATTTTAGTATTGTACCACTAAGAGCACAAATTTCTTGTGGTTCTCTTTTATGACATCTCTTTTTTGATATTCTCTAATTGATGAGATGTTTTCATGCTTTCCTTTAATTCTCTAGGCAAGTTTACTTTATTTCTTTGAATATATTTATAATAGCTGACTTAAAGTCTTTGCCTTACAAGTCCAACATCTGGGTTTTCCCAGGCTGATGGCTTTTTTTTTTTACCTGTGTATAGGCCATATTCCCTGTGTCAGTGTGTGTCTCATAGTTTTAGTATTAAACCGAGCACTTTAAATAACATACTGTGGCAATTCTGAAAACCAAATAGCCCCTTCCCAGAGTTTACTGTAGTTGTTGCTGCACTTGGTTTTTTTTCCCTTGGTGATTTTCCTGGACTAATTCTTTGTCATGTATAGACACTGAAATCTCTTCTCATTTAGCTTAGTGGTCAGCTAATTACTGGAAAGAGATTTCCTTAAATACATTGAACAAATAAGTGTCCTATCATTTGCCTAGGGGATTTTTATGTGTTGGGACATACTTTCAATACTCTGGCAGTTTGAAACTCTGACTTAAACTTCACCTCTTTCTTGTGTAGGTTCTCAAGGCCAACAACAAATGACAATAGCCTTCTCAGATATTTCCTGGACATTTTCACAGCCCTGGGCATGCACTTGGCCTTCTAGATCACCAGGACTATGTTGGAGCTTTTCAAACCCTTCAATGGACATCTAATTCACCAGATTTTTCTTTTAAAGGTTTTTGGCTAGCCTCTTTTATGCTATGACTGGTAACACATTCTTAGGAATCTGCAGTGTTAAACAATTGTCACTGATTATTTTCTAGAAACGTCCTAGAGATAGGGCTTTCCTCATTGAGTAAGCAAGGTAAAATCAAGACACGTCCTGAAAATAGGACTTTTTGAGGGAGCTGCCAGACAGATCAAATAGTGACAGTTTGGTGGGGATGGTACTAAGGGAGGATGAGGGAACCTATTACGGGGATTAAAATGTTCTAAAACTAATTTATGGTTATGGTTGCACACTCAGTAAAGTTACTAAGAATCATTGAATTGTACACTTGAAATAGGTGAATTTTATTATATAAAATATAACTCAATAAAAGTGTTTTAAATAATCTAGATCAACTATCAAAAGAAAAGCTTAGGTGTGCAACTTCCAAAGATTAGATGGGAAGTGGATTTTGGAATGAAAAATATCTTTTAAATCAATCCAAAGCAAGGCAAAAACAATATAAAAAGAACCATTTAAAAGATGGGTTTGAAATGGGGGGATGTGCTGTAACACCTTAAGGTGTGAAAAAGTAAGGAATTGCTAAAAAATGGTGAGAACATGTCAAAAAGACCCAGGAACAAATTTGAAAGAGTTCCCAATGCCCAAATCTGGGACATTTGAGCAAAAAATAAAGTATAAACAAATATCTATGAATAAGTTACTAAATAAACGAAAAAAGGTAGAAAGAGAAAGTTCTTCCCTACAATTCCACTTAGTAAATGTGGCAGAATGATAGAACTAGAAGACCATTATTAGTTAAATACCACATAAAAATTGTTTCAAAGATGCTAAAATTAATGGGTATCTGATGAAAAACAAGATATTTACATAGTCTATAATTATCTTTTCACAATCTATTTGTTATTTACAAAGGGAAAACTTTTCAGTGGAGAATCCTGGCAGTGATCAAGATAACTTGATATATGGGGAGAAATCCTGGCACTTAACCAAGTGATCAAGATAACTAGATATATGGAGAAAAAATATCCTCTAATAATGATATACTGAATAGGACATAACCACTTCTATTGCATTCTCTCAGACATACATAACTTGGATTTAATGAGGAAACATCAGACAAAGCCAAACTGATGTATGTCCCACAAAATAAGTAGCCAGTACTTTTCAAAAGTGTCAAGGTCATGAAATACAAGGAGAGACTGAGGAACTGTCAAAAACCAGAAAAGATTAAGGAGACATGACAGCTAATGCAATATGGAACCCTGGACCCCGTGTTAGTGGGACAATTGAAAAAATTCAAATAAAATCTGTAGATTAGTTAAAAGTATGATATCGATGTTAATTTCTTATTTTTCAATAATTGTACTGTGGTAATGTGAGATAGTAGCATTTGGGAAAGCTGAGTGAAATATAATATTCAGAAATTCTTTGTACTAAATTTGCAATTTTTAAACAAATGTGAAATTATTTTGGAGTGAATGTTAATGTTTTTAATGAAAGAATGGGCTTACACTTCTGGCATCATGGATGACTGAGGGGCCCTCCACAAAAACTGGACACCTAATATGATAAACTGTGCCTCTAATAAAAGGTAGGGAAGCATTCTGGCAATAACTTCTCATCACTACCACCAAACAATATGAGCTGGGCATGGGTGCAGTCAGGAAAACAGCAGTCTGTGTAGTAATACTTTGAAGTAGTGAGACTATCCAGGACTCATCCACTAAGAACCAAAGCCTCAGAGGCAAGGAGCCTGGCCAGGACAAGAAGTCCAATAGCTGTGGAGCCAGAGTGACAGGGACAAGGGAGGCGCTGAGTTTCCATGAAGACTGAGTCCTCTAGCAACCATTTGTATGGGTAATGTTTACTGCAAGAGCAAGGAAGTGGAAAGTCTGAGACTTCAGTTCAGAGCCAAACCTTGAAAAGAGAGCCTGAAGTGGTCCTAGAAGGAGAATAGCCACTTCCACCAGCAAAATTTGAACCAAACTCTTTTGGAACTAAAGTTTTCCCAAATAAGGCCCATAGGGCTTACACAGATTAAATGGAGCATGTTCTCACAAACAAAGATTACCAAACAACAAATCCCCTCCATTAGTAAAAATCAGTAGAAATAACACAAAAGAAAAACATGTAAATCCTCAAGATGATAGCTGTTGGAACAATCCAGTATGTAATAGTTACGTATGAGATTTTGAAAGAAATGAAGGATATGTTTACAAAGATAATCATACAATAAAAATCAATAAATAATGAGCAGACAGATTTGAAAATAGTGAATTGAACTTTGAGCAATGAAAAACGTAATTGTTAAAATAAAAAATCAATGCATGAGTTAAATATCAGATTAGAAATAGTTGAAAGATTAT
This sequence comes from Manis pentadactyla, assembly GCF_030020395.1. NCBI lineage: Eukaryota > Metazoa > Chordata > Mammalia > Pholidota > Manidae > Manis > Manis pentadactyla. The sequence goes on along the minus strand of NC_080038.1, from coordinate 47,795,530 downwards.
TAGTGAATTGAAAGATATATGGGAAGAATTTATTCCAAAACAATATAGAGAGATACAGAGATAGTAAATAGTAAGGAGAAGTTAGTAGACATGGCAAATAGAATGAGAGGATCTAAAAAATGTTCGGAGGCTCAGAAGGAGAAAGTGGACAGTCTGAAAGAGAGTCAATATTGAAAAAAATAATGCCAAGGATTTCCTGGTTGCAGTAATGTCAGGCTAGGCAATTTGGGTCAACTGTTCTACATCAAAGTAAAAATGCATAAGGTTAAAAAGTGTAAGGTATACATCACACATGCACACACACACATCATATACATATATATATTTCACATCCACACTCAAGGGAAGGTGATTATACAGGGCATGCATACCAGGGAGTTGAAATCTTGGATGCCACTTTAGAATTCTGCCTACTTGCTTAAGAATAAACATAACAAAAAATGTGCAAAATACTTTTCCGAAAAATATGAAGCATTACCGACCATAAAAAACCCCTACCCAAACAAAAAAAGCTTCTGCACAGTGAGGGAAACCATCAACAAAATGAAAAGTCAGCCTACTGAATGGGAAAATATATTTACAAATGATATAAAAATATGGGGCTAATACCCAAAATATGTGAAGAATTTATATAACTCAGCACCAAGAGAATCCCCAAATAATCTGATTAAAAAATAGGTAGAGGACCTGAAAAGACATTTTTCCAATAAAGATATACAGGTGGCCAACAGACACATGATAAGGTGCTCAACATCACTAATCATCAGGGAAATGCAAACCAAAACCACAATGAGATATCAACTCACACCAGGCAGAATGGCGAGTATCAAAAAGACAAGAAATAACAAGCATTGGTGGGATGTGGAGAAAAGGGAACCCTAGTACACAGTTCATGGGAATGTAAATTGGTGCAGGCACTGTGGAAAACAATATGGTAAGACTCAGTACTATAACGCTATTAACTCTCTCCAATTAATCTCTAAATTAAGTTAAATTCCAAATTCCAGTAGGATTTTTCATGAAATTCGTGAAGATGATTCTAAAATTCATATTAAATAGATTTGTTTGAGAATAATACAATTCCAAAAAAGAATGTGGGGGAGGATATGACATTTTACCAGATATCAAGATTTATTTTAAAGCTATAGTAATTAGGACAATGTGATTCTGGTGCAGGAATAAACAAATGGATTACTGGAAGAGAACAGAAAACCCAGAAACAGGTCAATAGAACTTATAATATTATAGAAGTGCCATTTCAAACACTGAAGGAAATAAAGAATATTCAATAAATGGTGTTGGAGCATTTTTACATGGAAAAAATAAAATTAGATCACTATCTTGTATCTTACACTGACAACAATTCTAGATGTACTAAAGCTCTAAATGTAAAAAGCAAAATTTTAAGCTATTAGAAAATATAATATGATCTTGTTGTAGGAAAGGTTTTCTTAACCAAGTTACAAAAAGCCCAAATAACAAAGGAAAATAATTAGTTTGACTTTATTAAAATTAAAACTTCTATAAAAATAAAATACCATAAACAAATTTATGATAAATGCTTGTCTGAGAAAAGATATTTGCAACAAGTAAAACAGATCAAAAAAAGCTGGTATAAAGGATTCCCACAGCACAATAAGGAAAAGACAAAACTCAACAGATAAAGAAGCAGAGTATATGAAAAGGCTATTAGAAAAGGAAAAACAAATGAAAAGATACTCAACCTCACTAAGTATTAAGAAAATATATAATGAGAAGCCATTTCACATCTATCGCATTGGCAAAAATTTTAAGTCCTTTGATATAGAATATGTGGAACAACAGAAAACCTCATGTACTGCTGGTGGAAGTGTAAATTGAGACAACCTCTTTGAAGTAAATTTTGGCACTATTTGATAATATAAAAGATGTATTTACCATATTACCAAGTAATTTCATGTCCAGTTATTTTCTTTAGAGAATTCTCCCTAACATATTCACAAGGAGAATGTACTAAGGTATCCATTGCAGCATTGTAATAATGTAAAATTGGATAATGTGTACATGTACTTCAATAATTTAATGGATAAATAAAATGTGGTATAGTCTTACAATCAAATACTACACAGCTCCTAAAAGAAATAAACTGCATCTGTATATTAGCGACATTTCAGTGAGAAAAGCAAGTATCAAAATAATATGTATTATAAACATATATATTATGCAATATGTATTATATATGTATGTATAGTCTCAAACTATTTCTGTAAAATCAAAAAGTGCATAATGCCATACTTTATTCTTATAGAGATATAAATGTATGTAAATAGTATTAAAATATGAATACCAAATTCACAGTAGTGTTTGTGTTAGACTGGGAATAGAGGAACAATATAGAGGGTACTTTGACTTAATTGCTTAATTGTTTTTATTGCTTTTAAAAACATAGATTTAAAGTAGATATGATAAAATATTAACAATGAAGAATCCTAGGTATACATATAGGTCTTTTTTATATTATGCTTTTTTTCTGTATTTTGAAAATCATAAAATAAAATATGCCATAGATGGTAAAATTGGAGGCAGTTCCCAAATGATGCTGACAGAGAAGGTCACATTTTGGAGCCAGTTCCAGGATGTTTGTGCTGAGCAGCAACCAAAAATATAAAGGGAACTAAAGAAAAAGATGATACACATAATCACCACCCTGTTCCCATGGACACGCTACTGAAGTATTCTTGTCTATTGTAAATCATATTAGTCCTCTCAAAACTCAACATGATATGATGAGATGACTAATATACTATTAATATTCCTATGTGTTCTACGTGGACAAAACCCTAAGGCTCTGGGCAGCAACCACATAAAATGTCAAATTTTATAGGAAGATAAAATATATAGGTACAAAATTATTGAAAACCTTGCATATTAAAACAAGATTTCTAAAGAAGGATTTGGTAGAATAGAAGCCCTCTTACCTGGTGCAATTAGAACTATAGTTAGTCAGCTAATGGAAAAAGCCAGTAAAGCAGGGAATCATAGACTTAATACACTAGTACATTAAAATTTTTATTTTAAGTTAAAACATATGAATATACATTCATTCACAAATCTTCATTTAAGATCAAGTTTTTTCCTTTGTGTATGCTTCCACTAATTGTCTTCTGCTTCATTTTTCCTATACAAACTATACTCACAGTGCACTATCTATGAATTATAATTTTAGTTTGTCCAAAATAGAGCAAGAACTTAAAGAGGATTCTGAAGCAATCCTGAGAACAGAATCCTTTCAGAATTTTAAGAGTGGGTAATAATGTTTAATGTCTTTTCATATGCTCATGTGCTATTCCTCTTCAGTAAAATCTCTTCATGTGTGTTTCTGTTTAATGACACATTTAATATATTGCCAATTTTAGTATATGTGGTATGGGCATTTATCATTGCTCATATTTTTCATTATATATTTTTCTTTATACATAGTGAGGTTGAGTATCTTTTCATTTGTTTTTCCTTTTCTGTAATAGCCTTTTCATATACTCTGCTTCTTTATCTGTTGAGTTTTGTTTGTCTTTTCCTTATTGTGCTGTGGGAATCCTTTATACCAGTTTATACTAAATACTGTTAATACTGTTGATTCATTAACATTGAATTCACAGCCACCAGCACTATAATTCATGTCTGAATGAAGCTTATCTAAAACACATAATTTTTCTATAAGGCACATCACAGCCTTCTTGTGCATAAAACACTAGACAGCATTTCAGCATTATGATTGGGAGCCATTTTAAACAGTGAAATCACCAACCAAAGTCACAAAAATGTGAAAAATGTGGCACCAAATATTCCACAGAAAACACACATGTTTACAGTATGAGAATTTAAACAGAAAGGCAGAAGATCACTTTGTTTGGCCTCAACTGCAAACATGCACATTAATTAGACAAATGAACGTTTTGCCACTCTGCTCACGTGCATGCCTGCAAATGACTGTGAGAGTACTGTAACAATTTTAGGGTTATAGATAAATTTTAGAAAGTAACTGAATTCACCAATACAGGATCCATGAATAATGAGAATTGACTGTATATCCAAGATCACTTCATAGAAAGTCTGGTAAGTCCTGGCACGCCTCCACTGTCAATAGACTCTTGATGCTACCGTCACTTATGTGAATAATTTCTCAACATTTTCCATGCCCCTGTGTCACTTTCTTAAGATTCAACATTCTGATAGAAACATTTTCTGGGTAAATCCCATGGCCTTGTCTCTTACCAAGACTCACAATGGGAAATTATCCTCACACAGAAAGGGTGTTCAGTTGTTAGATAGTACCCACAATGATAAATGCCCATTGAAGGCTACCAGTTACCTCAAAGTCTGTGTACACCCTTCTTTCCACGTTTCTACTTTGTGCTCCAAACTTCTCCCATCTAACGTAATGCAGCTAAAGTTCCAACAAATGAAAATGGGCTCATCTTCTCCCTAAAATGAGGGGCAACTCACAGACTTACCAGTTACCGCATCTGGTTCCAGTTTCATGATCCCTGGGCAATGTTCATCTAGTTCTGATGCAATATTGTCTCCACATTCTGCAACTATGGTTTAAGTTTAAAGTTCACTACCTCACTATCAACATTCTCCACATGAAGTAATGAGCAAAAGAAGGAGAAGAAAGAAAAGGGAAATTTGTTAAAATATATTAAAACATACATGACATAATAAAAAATAAATTCAGGTGGGGCCTACAATTCTTGGTTTTATATGTGGTAAAGATGTGATTTGTATAAAAATAATGGTGTAAAGGTGAGGGGGAAACAGGAATATACTGTAGCACAGCTTTTGTATATTATTGAAATTAGTCTGAATTAATCCAGACTGAATTGTTTAAAGATGTTAATAGTAATCCCAGAGCAACCACTAAAAAAAAGTCAAAAATACAGTAAAAGAATTAATAAGAATAAAAGTGGCATACTAGAAAATATCTAACACAAAAGAAGGCAGTAATAGAGGAATGAAGGAACATAAAATACAATAGACAAACAGAAAGCAAATAATAAAATCATACCTTCTCAATAATTACACAAATGCAAACGGATCAACCACCCCAATAAAAAAGCAGAGATTGTCAAAATGAATGAAAAATATATAACCCAACTATACGCTGTTTACAAGAGAAACATTAATTCAAAAACACACATAAGTTGAAGCATATAGATAGAAAGATGTACTGTGGGAACAGTTCCCAAAAAGCTATGATGACTACACTAACAGCAGGCAAAATAGACTTGAACACTAAAATTGCTACTAGAGACAAGGAAAGATATTATATAATGATAACGGTGTCAATATATCAAGTGTGTAACAATTAAAAACATATATGCATCTAACAAAAGTGCCCCAAGATACATGAAGCAAAAACTGACAAAACTGAAGACAGAAACAGGTAATTCAATTATGCTAATTGGAGACTTCAGTATTCCACTTTCAAAAATAAATAAAAATAGGCAGAATATCAGCAAGGAAGTAGACTTGAACAATACACAAACACTAGATATAAGAGACATCTATAGGACACTCTACTAACAACAGCAGAATACACACTCATCTCAAGTGCAGGTGGAACATTCTCCAAGATACAAAACAGCCTCAATAAATTAAAAATGTTGAAATCATACAAAGAATGTTCTCCCACTGTAATGAAATGATTAGAAATCAGTAACAGAAGGAAGTTTGAGAAACTCACAAATGTGTGGAAATTAAACAATACAGTCCTAGATAACTAAAGATTCAGAGAAGCAGCCATAGGGGAAGTTAGAAAATACTTTGAGATTAATGAAAATAAAAACACAACATACCAAAACTTATGGAATGCAGCTAAAGTAATACACATAGGGAAATGTGTAGTTTATAAATGCCTGTATTTTAAAAAGCAGAGAGATATCAAATAAAGAACCTAAATTTCCACCTTAAGAAACTAAGTAAGGAGCAAACTAAACCCAAAGCAAAAGTAAGAAAGGCTATAATAAAGACTGGACAGGAAATAAATGAAATAGAGACTAGAGAAACAATAGAGAATATCAACAAAATCAATCATTGGCTCTTTGAAAAGATCCACAGTATTAACAAACTTGTAGCTAGACTGATAAATTACTAAAATCAGGAATAAAAAGGAGACATCACTGGCAACTTTAAAGAAATAAAAAGGATTATAAGTGAATGCTATGAAGACATGCCAACAAATTTAATAACCTATCCAAAATAGGCAAATTTGTATAAAAATGCAAACTACTGAAACTGACTCAAGAAAAAAGGGAAAATATGAATATACCTATAACAAATAAAGAGGTTGAATTAGTGATCAAACAACTTCCCACAAAGAAAATTCCAGAAACAGATGGCTTCACTGGTAAATTCTATTAAGCATTTAGAGAATAATTAGCACCAATCCTATACAAACTCTTCCAGAATATAAAAAAGGAAGTAACACTTCTTATATGAGGCCTGATACTAAAACCAATGACATCACCAGAAAAGAAAATTACAGACTGGTATCCCTTATGAAAAAAAGCAAAAATCCTCAACAAAATACTGGCAAACTGAATTTAGCAGCACATAAACAGGATTATATACCATAACCAAGTGGGATTTAGCTCAGGAGTGCAAACGTGGTTTAATATACAAAAATCAAACAATGTAATGTACTATATTAATAGAATAAACAAAAAACACAATATGATCATGTCAATAGACCCAGAAAAAGCATTTGACAAAATACAACACCTTTCAGAAGAAAAACCAACAAACTAGGAATAAAGTGAAACTCCTGAACCTGATAAAGGCCATTTATGAAAAACCTATATCTAATATATTTAATGATGAAAGACTGAACATTTCCCTGATTTCTTCTTTGGTGTTTTGATTGACCCATAACTTGTTAGGTAGCATGTTATCCTTCTTGTTAATGTTCTTGTTCTTGCTCATGATCCCTGATTTCAAACTACACTACAAAGTTACAGTAACCAAACCAGTATGATACTGGCACAAAAACAACACATAGATCAATGGAACAGAATACAGTCCAGAAACAAACCCATGCTTATATGGTCAATCAGCATATGACAAAGGAGGCAAGAAAGTACAATGGGGAAAGACAGTCTCTTCAATAAATGTTGTTGAGAAAACTGAACAGCTACATGCAAAATGACAAAACTGGATCACTGCCTTATACCATGCACAAAAATAAACTCAAAATGGAATAAAGACCTAAATATAAGACCTGAAACAATAAAACTCCTGACAGAAAGCATAGGCAATAAACTCCTGGATACAGGCATTAGTAATTTTTTTCCTAGATATATCTCCCCAAGCAAGGGAAACAAAAACAAAACTAAAAAAGTAAACAAAAAAGCTTCTGCACAGCAAAGGAAGCCACCAGCAAAAGGAAAAGACAACCTGCTGAATGGGAGAATATATTTTCAAATTCTCTAACTGACAAAGGGTTAATATCCAAGTTATATAAGGAGCTTATACAACTCAACATCAAAAAAAACACAAATAATCCAATTAAAAATTAGGTAAAGGACCTGAATAGACACTTTTTCAGAGAAGACATATAGGTAGCCAACAGACACATGAAAAGATGGTCAACCTCATTAATCATCAGGGAAATGCAAATGAAACTAAAATGAGATATCCCCTCAAACCAGTCAGAATGACTACTATCCAAAAGACAATAAATAACAAGTGTTAGCAAGGATGTGGAGAAAAGAGAACCCTTATACACTGTGGGTGGGAATGTGCATTGGTACAACCACTATGGAAAAGAGTATGGTGTTTCTCAAAAAGCTAAACATAGAAATACCATACAAGCCAGCAATTTCACTTCTGCGAATTTACCTGAAAAAAAAAATCACCAATACAAAAAAAAAAATGCTACCCCTATATTTACTGCAGCATTATTTACATTAGCCAAGCTATGGAAGCAACCTAAATGTCCATGGCTAGATAAATGGATAAAGAAGATATGGTATAGATATAATATAGAATACTACTCAGACATAAAAATGAATGAAATCTTGCTATTTGCATGAACATGGATGGACCTAGAGGATATTATGTTAAGTGAAGTAAACCAGGCAGAGAAAGATAAATACAATATGATTTCCCTTACATGTGGAATCTAAAAAAACAGAACAAACAAGAAAACAAATGAACAAAACAGAAATAGACTCATAGGCACAGAGGAGAGACTGGTAGTTGCCATGGGGAAGGGTTGTGGGGTGTAGGTGAAGAGGAAAAAGAGGCACATACCTTTAATTGTAAAATAAATTAATCAAAGGGATAGAAGTACAGCATAGGGAATATAGAGAATAATATTGTAATATCTTTGTGTGATGACTGATAATAAACATTTAGTAATATATATCATTGTCAAATCACTATGTTGTACACTTGAAACAAATATAATATTGTATGTCAACTATACTTCAATTTAAAAAATAAACTAAAAAGATTAAAGATGGTGGCATGAGAGGTGAGATGAAGACCTCCTCCTAAAACCACATATAATATGAAAATATAATTAAAACAACTAATCCTGAAAGAACAACAGGAAAGAAGGCTGCACCAGACTGCATATACCTGGAGAAAAGAGTAGACCTCACAGAACAGAGTAACGTACCAAACCTATGACCCATTGGGACCCAAGCCCTTCCTCAACCCCAATTCACTGGCAGGAGGAAGAGAAACAGAGCAGGAAGGGACTGGAGGCCTGGGACTGCTGAACACCTAGCCCTACACATTTGCTCTGGGAGCACAAACCTAAATTGCATGGTGCTCTGGTGAGTAGTGGGGTTGGAAAGCTAAGACAAGCAGAATACCTTGAGAGATGGAGATTCCAGCTGCTTGTAGAAAACAGGAATTCATATTGGGCTGATCTGGGAAGGCAGTCTGAGAGACTTACTAAAAGTGAGAGGGCTGCTAAAGGGGCAAGGATTGCAAAGAGCTTACTGCTCAGGAGAAAGGAGAAGTAGACCAAATTGTCTGGGTGCATGCTTCTCAGCAGGTTGGGAGCTTAAATGATATTCAGGTGCTCCATCCCTCTGGCTGGCTACACAGCTCCAAGGCACCCCCACTGTGATACGCAGCCTGCTGTGTCTTCCTCCCTGCTAGCCTGCACCTGGCTCACAAACAGGCAGCCCCTGCCCTGGTTTCAGGCCAGCGAGAGGGAAGCCCTGCCTACAACAGCTATAAACACAAAGCATAGAGGCTTACACCTGTCTGTTCGACCCACTGGTTCTGGCAGTGGAGACAGGCATAGCAGCCTGGAAGCAGGAAAAAGCTCTTACCTCCCCCCAGGCACCAGTGCCACTTCCATGCAACCCCAGACATCACTCCAGGAGCTGAGCAGCTCCAGAGAGAAGAGCTTCTGGGCACTAGAGGGTGCCACATACAAATATGAAAAATCAAATGAACCTGGTTCAAAGCAAAATCTCAACACCAGAGAAAGGAACAAGTGAGACTGAATAAATCTTCCTGAAAGAGATTTCAAAATAAAAATCATGAACATGATCATGGAGGTACAGAAAAATATTCAAGAACTCATGAATGAATTTAGAACAGAGACCCAATCATTGAAGAGCACAATGGACGGTAGTAAAAGCAGATTAGATATGGTGGAGGAGATGATAAATGAAAGAGAAACTAGGGAAGAGGAATAAAAAGAACTGAGGCACAGAGAGTAAAAAGGATCTCCAAGAATCAAAGAATACTGAAAGAACTCTGTGACCAGTCCAAACAGAACAATATTCATATTATAGGGGCAACAGAAGAAGAAGAGAGAGAAAAAGGGATAGAAAGTGTCTTTGAGGAAGTAATTGCTGAAAACGTCCCCAATCTGGGGAAGGAGACAGTCTCTCAGGCCATGGAGGTGAACAGGTCTTCCAACACAAGGTACCCAAGGAAGACAACACCAAGACATATAATACTTAAAATGGCAAAGATCAAGGATAAGGATAGACTATTAAAAGCAGCCAGACAGATAAATAAGATCACATACAAAGGAAAACCCATAAGGCTATCAGCACACTTCTCAGCAGAAACCTTACAGGCCAGAAGGGAGTGGCATGATACACTTAATGCAATGAAGCAGAAGGGTCTTCAACCAAGAATACTTTATCCAGCAAGATTATCATTTAAATTTGAAGGAGGGATTAAACAATTTCCAGATAAGCAAAAGGTGAGAGAATTTAGCTCCCACAAACCATCTCTACAGTGTATTTTGGAGGGACTGCTATAGATGGATGTGTTCCTAAGGTTAAATAGCTGTCACCAGAGGTTATAAAAAGGGATAGACAAGGAGTACAGAATATGATATCTAAAATATAAAGAATGGAGGAGGGAAAAAAGGAGGGGGAAGAAAAGAACCTTTAGATTGTCTTTGTAATAGCATACTAAGTGAGTTAAGTTAGACTCTTAGATAGTAAGGAAATTACCCTTGATCCTTTGGTAACCATGAACTAGAGCCTGCAATGGCAATAAGGACATACCTATCGATAATCACCCTAAATGTAAATGGTCTGAATGGACCAATCAAAAGACATGGAGTCACTGAATGGATAAAACAAACGAGACCCAACTATATGCTGCCTACAAGAGATGCACTTCAAACCCAAAGACATACACAGACTAAAACTGAAGGGATGGAAAAAGATATTTCATGCAACTAATAGGGAGAAAAAAGCACATGTTGCAGTACTTGTATCAGACAAAATAGACTTTAAAACAAAGAGTCACAAGAGACAAAGATGGACATTACATAATGATAAAGGGGTCAATCCAACAAGAGAACATAACCATTATAAATATCTATACATCCAACACAGGAGCACCTACATATGTGAAACAAATACTAACAGAATTAAAAGGGGAAACAGAATGCAATGAATTCATTCTAGGAGATTTCAACACTCCACTCACTCCAAAGGACAGATCAACCAGACAGAAAATAAGTAAGGAGACAGAGGCATTGCACAACACATTACAACAGATGGACCTAACATACATCTACAGAACTCTCCACCCAAAAGCAGCAGGATACATTCTTTTCAAGTGCACATGGAACATTTTCAAGAGTAGATCATACACTAGGCCACAAAAAGAGCCTCAGTAAATTAAAAAAGATTGAAATTGTACCAACCAGCTCCTCAGACCACAAGGGTATGAAACTAGAAATAAATTACACAAAGAAAATGAAAAAGCCTACAAACACATGGAGGCTTAACAACATGCTCCTAAATAACTAATGGATCAATGACCAAATAAAAACAGAGATCAAGCAATATGTGGAGACAAATGACAATAATTCAACACTGCAAAATCTGTGGGATGCATCGAAGGCGGTGCTAAGAGGGAAGTATATTGCAATACAGGCCTACCTCAGGAAAGAAGAACAATCCCATATGAACAGTCTAAACTCACAATTAATGGAACTAGAAAAAGAAGAATAAATGAGGCCCAAAGTCAGTAGAAGAAGGAACATAATAAAGATTAGAGCAGAAATAAATAAAATTGAGAAGAAAAAAACAGTAGAAAGAATCAATGAAAGCAGGAGCTGGCTCTTTGAGAAAATAAACAAAATAGATAAGCCCCTAGCCAGACTTATCAAGAAAAAAAGAGAGTTTACACACATAAATATAATCAGAAATGAGAAAGGAAAAATCACTATGGATGCACAGAAATACAAATAATTATTAGAGAATACTATGAAAAATTATATGCTAACAAACTGGATAGCATAGAAGAAATAGACAACTTTCTAGAAAAATACAACCTTCCAAGGCTGACCCACAAAGAAACAGAAAATCTGAACATACCAATTACCAGCAATGAAATTGAATTGGTAATCAAAAAACTACCCAAGAACAAAACGCCTGGTCCAGATGGTTTCACTGCTGAATTTTATCAAACATTTAGTGAATACCTAATACCCATCCTCCTTAAAGTTTTCCAAAAAGTAGAAGAGGAAGGAATACTTCCAAACTCATTCTAAGAGGTCAGCATTACCCTAATACCAAAATCAGGCAAATAAACCACAAAAAAAGAGAATTACAGACCAATATCCATGATGAACAAAGATGCAAAAATACTCAACAAAATATTAGCAAACCAAATTCAAAAATACATATAGAGGATTATACACCATGATCAAGTGGGATTCATCTCAGGGATGCAAGGATGGTACAATATTTGAAAAATCCATCAACATCATCCACCACATCAACAAAAAGGAGAGAAACCACGTGATCATCTCCATAGATGCCAAAAAAGCATTTGACAAAATTCAACATCCATTCATGATAAAACCTCTCAAAAAATGGGTATAGGGGGCTACTACCTCAATTTAGTAAAGGCCATATATGACAAACCTACAACCAACATCATACTTTTTTTAAAAGTTCTTTATTAAAGTATTATTGATATACACTCTTACGAAGTTTTCACGTGAAAAAACAGTGTGGTTACTACATATACCCATATTATCATGTCCCCACCCATACCCCAGTGCAGTCACTGTCCATCAGTGCAGGAAGATGCCACAGATCCACTATGCGCCCTCTACATGCTACACTGTTTTCCTGTGATCCCCCACACCATGCATACTAAACATAATACCCCTCAATCCCCTTCTCCCTCCCTCCCCATCCACCCTCCCACACCCCTCCCCTTTGGTAACCACTAGTTCCTTCTTGGACTCTCTGATTCTGCTGCTATTTTTGCTTCAGTTTTGCTTCGTCGTTATACTCCACAAATGAGGGAAATCATTTGGCACTTGTCTTTCTCCGCCTGGCTTACTTCACTGAGCGTAATGTCCTCCAGCTCCATCCATGTTGTTGCAAGTGGTAGGATTTATTTCTTTCTTAGCCAACATCATACTTAACAGTGAGAAGCTGAAAGCTTTCCCTTTAAGATCGGGAACAAGGCAAGGATGCCCACTCTCTCCTCTTTTATTCAACATAGTCCTGGAGGTCTTCGCCACGACAATCAGACAACACAAAAAATAAAAGGCATCCAGATTGGTTAAGTTGGTATGATTGGTAAGTTGAACTGTCACTGTTTGCAGATGATATGGTATTGTACATAAAAAACCCTAAAGAATCCACTCCAAAACTACTAGATCTAATATCTGAATTCAGCAACATTGCAGGATACAAAATTAATACACAGAAATCTGTTGCATTTCTATACACTAATGATGAACTAACAGAAAGAGAAATCAGGAAAACAATTCCACTCACAATTGCGTTAAAAAGAACAAAATGCCTAGGAATAAACATAACCAAGGAAGTGAAAGACCTATACACTGAAAACTACAAGACACTAATGAGAGAAATTAAAGAAGATAACAATAAATGGAAACACATCCCGTGCCCATGGATAGGAAGAATTAATATTGTCAAAATGGCCATTCTGACTAAAGCAATCTATAGATTCAATGCAATCCCTATCAAAATACTAACAGCCTTCTTCAACGAGCTAGACCAAATAATTCTAAAATTCATATGGAACCACAAAAGACCCCAAATAGCCAAAACAATCCTGAGAAGGAAGAATAAAGCTTGGGGGGATTATGCTCCCTCACTTCAAGCTCTACTATAAAGACACAGTAATCAAGACAATTTGGTACTGGCACAAGAATAGGATCATAGACCATTGGAACAGACTAGAGAGCCCAGATATAAACCCAACTATGTATGGTCAATTAATATATGATAAAGGAGCCATGGACATACAATGGGGAAATGACAGCCTCTTCAACAGCTGGTGTTGGCAAAACTGGACAGCTACATGCAAGAGCATGAAACTGGATTATTGTCTATCCCCATACACAAAAGTAAACTCGAAATGGATCAAAGACCTGAATGTAAGTCATGAAACCATAAAACTCTTAGAAGATAACACAGGCAAAAATCTCCTGAATATAAATACGAGCAACTTTTTTCTGAACGCATCTCCTTGAGCAAGGGAAACAAAAGCAAAAATGAACACATGGGACTATATCAAGCTGAACAGCTTCTGTACAGCAAAGGACACCATCAGCAGAACAATAAGGCATCCTATAGTATGGGAGAATATATTTGTAAATGACATATCCAAAAGGAATTAACATCCAAAATATATAAAGAACTCACACACCTCAACACCCAAAAAAGCAAATAACCTGATTAAAAAATGGGCAGAGGATATGAACAGACAATTCTCCAAAGAAGAAATTCAGATGGCCAACAGGCACATGAAAAGATGCTCCACATCACTAATTATCAGGGAACTGTAAATAAAAACTGCAATGAGATATCACCTCACACCAGTTAGGATGGCTAGTATTGAATAGACTAAGAAAAACAAATGCTGGCGAGGATGTTGAGAAAGGGGAATCCTCCTACACTGCTAGTGGGAATGTAAGCTAATTCAACCATTGTGGAAAGCAATATAGAGCTTCCTCAAAAAACTAAAAATAGAAGTACCATTTGACCCAGGAATTCCACTCCTAGGAATTAACTCAAATAATATTATTTCTCAGATTCAAAAAGACATATGCACCTCTATGTTTATTGTAGCACTATTTATAATAGCTAAGATATGGAAGCAACCTAAGTGTCCATCATTAAATGAATGGCTAAATAAGAGGTGGTACATATACACAATGGAATACTACTTAGCCATAAGAAAGAAACAAATCCTACCATTTGCAACAACATGGTTGGTGCTGGAGGACATTATGCTCAGTAAAATAAGCCTGGTAGAGAAAGACAAGTGCCAAATGATTTCCCTCATTTGTGGAGTATAGCAACGAAGCAAAACTGAAGGAACAAAACAGCAACAGACTCACAGACTCCAAGACGGGACTAGCGATTACCAAAGGGGAGGAGTGTGGTATGGCAGTTGGGGAGGAAGGGTGAAGGAGATTGAGGGGTATTATGATTGGCACACATGGTGTATGGGGGATCATGGGGAGGACAGTGTAGCACAAAGAAGGCAAATAGTGACTCTGTGGCATCTTACTACACTGATGGGCAGTGACTGCAATGGAGTATGGGGGGGGCATGATAACAGGTGTGAATGTAGTAACCACATTGTTTTTTCATGAAGAGTGTATAACAATAATACTTTAATAAAAAATAAAAAAATAAACTAAAACAAAATAAAATGAACTGGAATAAATCACAGTGTATCACCAAAAAAAGATGTCAACCTCTAAAATTTATGTACATATTTACTGAAATTCTTTTCAAAATCCCAGTAGACATTTTGTACAGACAGGCAAAATTATTCTAAAATTTACATGGAAAGGTAAAACTGCAATAATTAAAACAATTTTGGAGAAGAATAATAAAGTAGGATGACCCAGTCCACCTAATTTCAAGACATATTATCTAGCTACAGTAATCATGACTGTTTATTGGTGGAAGGATAGATAGATACATAGATCAATGGAACAGATAGAGAACCCAGAAATAGACCCACACAAATCCAACCTACTGAGTTTTGACAAAGATGCAAAATAAATGCAATGGAGGAAAGAGCTTCTTCAGCACATGTTGCTGGAGCAATAGGATATCCATAAGCAAATAGAGGAACCTTAACCTAAATCTCAAACCTTATATAAAAATTAACTAAAATTAGATCACAGATTTAAGTATAAATGTAAAATTATAATCATTTTAGAAGGAAATGTAGGAAAAAAATCTTCAGTACCTAGGGCTTGTTGAAGTGTTTTTAGCTTGACACCAAAAGCATGATTCATAAGAAAAATATCAACAAATTAGACTTCATCAAAATTTAAAACTTTAGCTCTGAAAAGTCCTTGTTAAGTGGATGAAAAGACAAGTTATACATTAGGAGAATACTTTTGCAAAGCACATATCTGATAAAGGACTTTTATCTAAAATTTATAGAAAAATCTCAAAACTCAACAATAAAATCTAGACAATCCAACTAGACAATAGGCAAAAGATACTAAGAGAAATTTCACTGAAGAGGATAGCACATAAGCATATGAAAAGATATTCAGCATCATTAGCCATTAGAGAAATGCAAATTAAGAGCATAAAGGGATTCCATTATGTACCTATTAGAAATGCTAAAATAAACAATTGTGTTAAACCCAATGCTGGCAAGATGTGGAGAAACTAGCTCTCTCATACGTTGCTGGTGGGAATGTAAAATGGTACAGCCACACTTGAAAATAGTTTGACAGTTTCTTATAAAACTAAACATGCAATTACCATATGACCCAGGAATGGCACTCTTGTATGTTTATCCTAGAAAAATGAGAACTTATGTTCACACAAAAACCTGTACACAAATGTTCATAGGAGCTTTATTCTTAATAGCAAAAAAATTGGAAACAAACCAAACATCTTTAACGAGTGAATGGCTGAACAAATTCTGGTACACCCATATAATGGGATAATACTCAATGAAAAAAAGTAATAAAATACTGATACATGCAAAAAACTTGGATAGAGCTCAAGGGCATTATGCTGAATAGAAAAGAAAAACCATCCCTGAAGGTCACACACTGTATGATTCCTTTTATTTATTTAATTAAAATATCATTGATATACAATCTTATGAAGGTATTACTTGAAATTGTGGTTTCAACACTCACCCATATTATCAAGTCCTCACACACACACCCACTGCAGTCACTGTCTATGTATGATTCCTTTTAGATTACATTATTAAAAGGACAAAACTTGAGAGAGGGAGAACAGATCAGTGGCTGCCAAAGGTTAAGGATGGTAGAGGGTGGGGAAGTGTTGTTTATAACTATGAAGGCATAGAATCCAGCGATCATTGTAGTTATGGAATAATACTGTGTGTTGATTACAGTGGTGGTTACACATATCTACATACTTTATACCAATGCCAACTGGGGAAACTGGATAAAGGATGCACTTGAATTCTTTTTAACTTCTTGTGAATCTATAATTTGTTCAAAATAGTTACTTTAACAAACAAAACAAGTTGCTTATAAATCAAGCTGACCTTCCCTGTAACACTAAATACCAAAAGACAATAGATCTATGTCTACAGTTTTGACCCAAGAATTTTACACTTAGCCAAATTGCCTTTCATGTGTGAAAGAAATAGAAAGGTTCAACTTTGTTCATTTATTATACAAGATATTTTGAGCTTCTATTCTATACAAGGTGATGGGCTATGTGTTGAGGAAAAAACAGTGAAAATACATATATGTTTCCTGCTTTCATGAAGCCCCCTGAAAGTACTGTGAGGTGTGTTAGAATAAATAAACTAACAAAAGAAATACTTCAAAACTGAGATAAATTTCCTAATGGAAACTGAGTGTCATGATTCAGAATAATGTGGGAGAACCTAGTTTAGAAAGTGTAATAAGTACTATTCTTTCCCACCCCAATTCATTCCCAGCCTCCTTTTTGTTGAAAGAATCCCTTCTCATCACAGAGACCGAGAGAGCAAAACGCTCACCTTCCCAACCTCCCTTGCAACTAAGATCTGAGAAATTTGGTGTGAGGCTTCTTGGAAAGGTTTCTCTCCCTGATAGAAATACAAAGGAGAACTTTTTCTTTCCTATTTTTTGATGTGGTTGTATGGGAACTGGTGTCTGAAGCTGTGGCAGCCTCCCAAGGAGGCTAAGTTGAAAACATAAGCCAAAAGCTTCTTTTCTGTTAAGTCACCATTTTCCTGGTCCTTTGGCTAGGAGGCACCAGCTTTTCTTGGGGCTTTTTGGGTTTGTGCCTGTTGGCAGTTCAGGGTTGGAGGCTTCTGCAATTCCCTGTCCAATCAGAATATATGGGAGGCACTAAGGAAACCCAGGAAACTCATTGCTGTGCTGTTCCTCAAGCCCCAAAGTCCCAAGGCCATCTTCTTCTTTCTACCTTTCAGAGTCTTCCTATGCTTATTTGTTGTGTTATGTCCAGGGCTTATTAGTTGTAAGAGAGAGGACCTGGAAGGAATGGAGTTATTCGATCTTGGAGAGAGCTGGAAATCCAGAAATTAGTTTTAAATGTTTACTCTGGCTGCTCTGTAGAGCTTGGCTTATATGGAGGCAAGGATAGAGCATGGACACTTGTAAGGGGACTGTTGCGTTGATCCAGGACACAGATGGTATCTTGGACTAGAGTGATGGGAATAGAATCAAACAGACACAGACAGATATATTTTGGAAATAGAATTACATGAACTTGCTATTGGATTGGGTAGGGGAATGAGGAAAGGAAAGGAATCAAATAGAAATCATTCAATATCTCTGGCATTTTCTAAGATGGATGAGACTGGGGCAGAGATGGGTTTCAAGGTTGGGGGGTGCAGTGTTTTCATTCTGGACATCTTACATTTGAAATGTTTGTGCAGGAGAGATGTCATGTAGGCAGTTGGTTGTATAAATCTAGAGCCTGGAGGATTGCTCTGGCCTAGAAAGTTTAAATTGGGAATCTTCAGATTAAATCCATGAAACTAGACGAAATCTCATAGGAAGATGTGTAAAGAGAAAAGAAGGCCAGGACCAAGTCCTAAGGAGTTCCAAAATGTAGAGAAAGATAAATCATAAAAGAAGTTTGAGAAGAGGAGGCCAGTAATGTTGGAGGTAAACATACAAGTCTTCTCTGACTGTGGGGTAAGAGAAGCTAAGAAAGGAAAACATTTCAGGAAGGAAGTAGTAAACTGTGCCAAATTCTGATGAAAGCAGGAATTGTAAGTCAGCGAGGTGGCCATTGAATTCAGCAACATGGAGTCCATTTGTAATATTGACGAGAGCAGTTTCATTTGGGTTATGAGGTTGGAAGAACAGTTTGAATGGGCTGATAAGGGAAGTCAAGAGGTGGTAGCAATAAAGAGTAAACAACTATTTTGAGAAGTGTGGCTGTGAAGGAGGACAGAGATATTCATTCATTCACTCTGCAAATAGTGACTGAATAACTAATATAAGTTAGGCGTTATTTAGGCTCGGGGGATATATCTGTGAACAAGATATGGTGGGACATGCCCTAATGTGGAAAAATATCTGGATAAGGACTCAAAGGAGGATTCTTATAGTTGGAGAAACTGGTATATCTTAATGATCTAGCTGAAAAGGAAACACTATAATGCAGGAAATACTATTAACCAAGTCCTTGAGAAAGCAAAAGATAATTGTAGATGTAGGCTAAGAAAATATACATCGCCAGCACCTCGTGAAAATTACTCAAAGATGATCTTCAAAAAAATGATGAGGGGAGCCAATATGGCGGCGTGAGTAGAGCAGCAGCAATCTCTTCCCAAAACCACATATATCTATGAAAATATAACAAAGAAAACTCTTCTTAGAATAGAGACCAGAGGACACAGGACAACAGCCAGACCACATCCACACCTACGAGAACCCAGAGCCTTGTGAAGGGGGTAAGATACAAGCTCCGGCCGGGTGGGACCCGAGCGCCCCACCCCCCAGCTCCCGGTGGGAGAAGAGTAGGCAGAGCAGGAGGGAGACGGAGCCCAGGACTGCCGAACACCCAGCCCCAGCCATCCGGGCCAGAGTGCAGACAAAGTGCGTGCGTGGGGCCCTGAATTCTAGGGAAACAGGGCAGCAAGACAGGTGAGCGGGTATCGGAGGCTGGCACCGGAGAACAAAAGAAAAGTGAGCGGCCAATCTTTTTTTTGTTGTTGTTGTTGTTTTGTTTTGGCGAGCGCCTTTTGGAAGTATTAAAGGGATAGGGACCCCAATACTAGGGAAACAGGGCAGCAAGACTGGTGAGCAGACGCCTGAGGCTGGCACGGGAGAATAAAGAAAAACGAGTGGCCATTTTTTATTTATTTATTTATTTTATTTAAAAAGATTTTTTTGTTCTTGTTTTTTTTTGTATATATTTTTTGTGGTCGTTATTTTGTTTTGGTGGGTGCTTTTTGGAAGTCTTAAAGGGACAGGGCAGGACACTTAATCCAGAGGTAGGAAATCCGGGGTCTCTGGGCACCCTAATCCCCTGGGCTGCAGTGAGCACGGAGGCCCCTTACGGAGATAAATAACCTCCTGGCAGCTCCCCCTCCAACATGACTCCACCACTTTGGAGCAGCGGCCTGAGCCAGGCCACGGCCACAGCAACAGCAGAGACAAACTCCATAGCAGCTGGGCAGAAAGCAGAAACCCTGTCTGTGCCAGCTACCCAGCACAAGCCACTAGAGGTCGCTGTTCTCCCAGGAGAGGATGGACACAAACCAACAAGAAGGGAAGTTCTTCCAGCCGTCACTTGTCCCAGCTCTGCAAACTATTCCTCTCACCATGAAAAGACAAAATTACAGGCAAACCAAGATAACAGAGACTCCAGAGAAGGACACAGACCTAACCAGTCTTCCTGACAAAGAATTCAAAATAAAAATCATAAACATGCTGACAGAGATGCAGAGAAATACACAAGAGATATGGGATGAAGTCCGGAGGGAGATCACAGATGCCAGAAAGGAGAACACAGAAATGAAACAAACTCTGGAAGGGTTTATAAGCAGAATGGATAAGATGCAAGAGGCCATTGATGGAATTGAAACCAGAGAACAGGAATGGATAGAAGCTGACATAGAGAGAGATAAAAGGATCTCCAGGAATGAAACAATATTAAGAGAACTGTGTGACCAATCCAAAAGGAACAATATCCATATTATAGGGGTCCCAGAAGAAGAAGAGAGAGGAAAAGGGATGGAAAGTATCTTGGAAAAAATAATTGCTGAAACCTTCCCCAAACTGGGGGAGGAAATAATCGAACAGACCACGGAAATACACAGAAACCCCAACAGAAAGGATCCAAGGAGGACAACACCAAGACACATAATAATTAAAATGGCAAAGATCAAGGACAAGGAAAGAGTTTTAAAGGCAGCTAGAGAGAAAAAGGTCACTTATAAAGGAAAACCCATCAGGCTAACATCAGACTTCTCAACAGAAACCCTACAGGCCAGAACAGAATGGCATGATATATATAATGCAATGAAACAGAAGAGCCTTGAACCAAGGATACTGTATCCAGCATGACTATCATTTAAATATGATGGCAGGATTAAACAATTCCCAGACAGGCAAAAGCTGAGGGAATTTGCTTCCCACAAACCACCTCTACAGGACATCTTACAGGGACTGCTCTAGATGGGAGCACTCCTAGAAAGAGCACAGCACAAAACACCCAACATATGAAGAATCGAGGAGGAGGAGTAAGAAGTGAGAGAAGAAAAGAATCTCCAGACAGTGTATATAGCAGCACAATAAGCGAGCTAAGTTAGGCAGTAAGATACTAAAGAGGATAACCTTGAACCTTTGGTAACCACGAATTTAAAGCCTGCAATGGCAATAAGTACATATCTTTCCATAGTCACCCTAAATGTAAATGGACTGAATGCACCAATCAAAAGACACAGAGTAATAGAATGGATAAAAAAGCAAGACCCATCTATATGCTGCTTACAAGAAACTCACCTCAAACCCAAAGACATGTACAGACTAAAAGTCAAGGGATGGAAAAACATATTTCAGGCAAACAACAGCGAGAAGAAAGCAGGGGTTGCAGTACTAATATCAGACAAAATAGACTTCAAAACAAAGAAAGTAACAAGAGATAAAGAAGAACACTACATAATGATAAAGGGATTAGTCCAACAAGAGGATATAACTATTCTAAATATATATGCACCCAACACAGGAGCACCAGCATAAGTGAAACAAATACTAACAGAACTAAAGGGGAAAATAGACTGCAATGCAATTATTCTAGGAGACTTCAACACACCACTCACCCCAAAGAATAGATCCACCGGGCTGAAAATAAGTAAGGACACGGAAGCACTGAACAACACAGTAAAGCAGATAGACCTAATAGACATCTATAGAACTCTACATCCAAAAGCAACAGGATATACATTCTTCTCAAGTGCACATAGAACATTCTCCAGAATAGACCACATACTAGCCCACAAAAAGAGCGTCAGCAAAATCCAAAATATTGAAATTCTACCAACCAACTTTTCAGACCACAAAGGTATAAAACTAGAAATAAATCCTACAAAGAAAACAAAAAGGCTCACAAACACATGGAGGCTTAACAACATGCTCCTAAATAATCAATGGATCAACGAACAAATTAAAATAGAGATCAGGGAATATATAGAAACAAATGACAACAATAAAACAAAGCCCCAATTTCTGTGGGATGCAGCGAAAGCAGTCTTAAGAGTAAAGTATATAGCGATCCAGGCACACTTGAAGAAGCAAGAACAATCCCAAATGAATAGTCTAACATCACAATTATCGAAATTGGAAAAATAAGAACAAATGAGGCCTAAAGTCAGCAGAAGGAGGGACATAATAAAGATCAGGGAAGAAATAAACAAAATTGAGAAGAATAAAACAATAGCAAAAATCAATGAAACCAAGAGCTGGTTCTTTGAGAAAATAAACAAAATAGATAAGCCTCTAGCCAAACTTATTAAGAGAAAAAGAGAATCAACACAAATCAACAGAATCACAAATGAGAATGGAAAAATCATGACAGACTCCACAGAAATACAAAGAATTATTAGAGACTACTATGAAAACCTATATGCCAACAAGCTGGAAAACCTAGAAGAAATGGACAACTTCCTAGAAAAATACAACCTTCCAAGACTGACCAAGGAAGAAACACAAAAGTTAAACAAACCAGTTACGAGCAAAGAAATTGAAACGGTAATCAAAAAACTACCCAAGAACAAAATACCCGGGCCGGATGGATTTACCTCGGAATTTTATCAGACACACAGAGAAGACATAATACCCATGCTCCTTAAAGTTTTCCAAAAAATAGAAGAGGAGGGAATACTCCCAAACTCATTCTATGAAGCCAACATCACCCTAATACCAAAACCAGGCAAAGACCCCACCAAAAAAGAAAATTACAGACCAATATCCCTGATCAATGTAGATGCAAAAATACTTAATAAAATATTAGCAAACCGAATACAGAAGTATATCAAAAGGTTCATACACGATGACCAAGTGGGATTCATCCCAGGGATGCAAGGATGGTACAACATTCGAAAATCCATCAACATCATCGACCACATCAACAAAAAGAAGGACAAAAACCACATGATCATCTCCATAGATGCTGAAAAAGTATTTGACAAAATTCAACATCCACTCATGATAAAAACTCTCAGCAAAATGGGAATAGAGGGCAAGTACCTCAACATAATAAAGGCCATATATCATAAACCCACAGCCAACATTATACTGAACAGTGAGAAGCTGAAAGCTTTTCCTCTGAGATCGGGAACTAGACAGGGATGCCCACTCCTCCCACTGCTATTTAACATAGTACTGGAGGTCCTAGCCACGGCAATCAGACAAAACAAAGAAATACAAGGAATCCAGATTGGTAAAGAAGAAGTTAAACTGTCACTATTCGCAGATGACATGATATTGTACATAAAAAACCCTAAAGACTCCACCCCAAAACTACTAGAACTGATATCGGAATACAGCAAGGTTGCAAGATACAAAATTAACACACAGAAATCTGTAGCTTTCCTATACACTAACAATGAACCAATAGAAAGAGAAATCAGGAAAACAATTCCATTCACAATTGCATCAAAAAGAATAAAATACCTAGGAATAAATCTATCCAAAGAAGTGAATGACCTATACTCTGAAAACTACAAGTCACTCTTAAGAGAAATTAAAGGGGACACTAACAGATGGAAACTCATCCCATGCTCATGGCTAGGAAGAATTAATATCGTCAAAATGGCCATCCTGCCCAAAGCAATATACAGATTTGATGCAATCCCTATCAAATTACCAGCAACATTCTTCAATGAACTGGAACAAATAATTCAAAAATTCATATGGAAACACCAAAGACCCTGAATAGCCAAAGCAATCCTGAGAAAGAAGAATAAAGTAGGGGGGATCTCACTCCCCAATTTCAAGCTCTACTATAAAGCCATTGTAATCAAGACAGTTTGGTACTGGCACAAGAACAGAGCCACAGACCAGTGGAACAGACTAGAGAATCCAGACATTATCCCAAACATATATGGTCAATTAATGTTTGATAAAGGAGCCATGGACATACAATGGGGATATGACAGTCTCTTCAACAGATGGTGCTGGCAAAACTGGACAGCTATATGTAGGACAATGAAACTGGACCATTGTCTAACCCCATATACAAAAGTAAACTCAAAATGGATCAAAGACCTGAATGGGAGCCATGAAACCATTAAACTCGTGGAAAAAAACATAGGCAAAAACTCCTAGACATAAACGTGAGTGACCTCTTCTTGAACATATCTCCCCGGGCAAGGAAAACAACCGCAAAAATGAACAAGTGGGACTATATTAAGCTGAAAAGCTTCTGTACAGCAAAAGACAGCATCAATAGAACAAAAAGGAACCCTACAGTATGGGAGAATATATTTGAAAATGACACATCCGATAAAGGCTTGGCGTCCAGAATATATAAAGAGCTCACACGCCTCAACAAACAAAAAACAAATAACCCAATTAAAAAATGGGCAGAGAAACTGAACAGACAGTTCTCCAAAAAAGAAATACAGATAGCCAACAGACACATGAAAAGATGCTCTACATCGCTAATTATCAGAGAAATGCACATTAAAACTGCAATGAGGTATCACCTCACACCAGTAAGGATGGCTGCCATCCAAAAGACAGACAACAACAAATGTTGGCGAGGATGTGGAGAAAAGGGAACCCTCCTACACTGCTGGTGGGAATGTAAATTAGTTCAACCATTGTGGAAAGCAGTATGGAGGTACATCAAAATGCTCAAAACAGACTTACCATTTGACCCAGGAATTCCACTCCTAGGAATTTACCCTAAGAACGCAGCAATCAAGTTTGAGAAAGACCAATGCACCCCTATGTTTATTGCAGCGCTATTTACAATAGCCAAGATTTGGAAACAACCTAAATGTCCATCGGTAGATGAATGGATAAAGAAGATGTGGTACATATACACAATGGAATACTACTCAGCCATAAGAAGAGGGAAAATCCTACCATTTGCAGCAACATGGATGGAGCTAGAGGGTATTATGCTTAGTGAAACAAGCCAAGCGGAGAAAGAGAAATACCAAATGATTTCACTCATCTGTGGAGTATAAGAACAAAGGAAAAACTGAAGGAACAAAACAGCAGCAGAATCACAGAACCCAAGAATGGACTAACAGGTACCAAAGGGGAAGGGACTGGGGAGGATGGATGTGTAGGGAGGGATAAGGGGGGGAAGGAATAAGGGGGGTAGTAAGATCAGCATGCATGGGGAGGTGGGAGAAAGGGGAGGGCTGTACAACACAGAGAAGACAAGTAGTGATTCTACAACATTTAGCTATGCTGATGGACAGTGACTCTAAAGGGCTTTATAGCGGGGACCTGGTATAGGGGAGAGCCTAGTAAACATAATATTCTTCATGTAAGTGTAGATTAAAGATAACAAAAAAAAAAGAAAGAAAAGGGGTATTACTCCATGATAGGATAAAACTAACTGTAAATCAACGATTAATGCATGCTTTAAATATCGTTAACTTTGATCACTTAAAGGGTGTCAGATGATCGGCAATGGAGGTACACTTTTCTGATAATATTCCTTTCTCTTAAAAAAAAAAAAAGCAGTTCCTGTGTGGTGACCTCCAATGAGTTCTACACAATGGTATAAAGGGCAGATCAAAGTGTGGGCAAAGGGTCTGTTTGTGTTTATACAGTGGATCAAAGCCTAATTTGGCTACCCAGAAAATGAACTAAGATGCGATATGAAGAAGAACTTCCAACATCAGCAATCTCTGGAAGAGTCATACCAGAAGATGATCATCAAAAAACCTCAACAAAGATCCAGGCAATGCTGCAGTTGTAGCTGCATTCATCCCACCGGTTCCTGGACTTGCCATTGGAATGAAGAAGGAGATATCTAAGCTGGCCTGTGCATACAGTAAAACAATAAATTTGACTGGATCTCTACTGTTGGAACTCAACAAAGAATTAGGAGAAGTGCAAGTTCTAGTGCTCCAAAATCTTACAACTACAGACTATCTACTGTTAAAAGAACATATGGGATGTGAACAGTTCCCAGGAATGGGCTGTTTTAATTTGTTTGATTTCTCTCAGATTGTTCAAGTACAGTTGGACAATATCCATCATATCATAGACAAATTTTCACAAATGCCTAGGGTGCCTAACTGCTTTTCTTGGCCTCACTGGAGATGGCTGGTAATTATAGATCTGCTTTGGTTATGTAACTGTATTCCTGTTATGTTAATGTGTGTGTGCAATTTAATTAGTAGTTTAAAACCTATACATGCTTAAATTACTCTACAAGAAGATATATCAAAGAAATAATCAATCTTCCCATGTTTTCTTCCATCTGCTACCTCTATAGCTTTTCTTCTTCCTTCCTAATTACAACCCTTAAATAGAATTCGTGCCTCGTATGGAATTTACCGAGTATCATAATTCCTCCAAGTGGTAAAGATACCTCAAGACAAATGCTGGGCATAGAAGCCACAGGGCAGAAATATGCAAAGAAGTAAAAAGTTAACCTTTTCAAACAATATGGCTTCTCCCTCACTTACCAACTTTACATCTCCCTGTATGGCCCCGGAAGATGACTGGTTAGCCAGAGACGGGTAAGATTCCTCAAGGGAGGAACAACCTAAGACAGGCACAGTCGCAGGGGGGCCATCAGGTGAGAAATTGGGGATCAACAGAGGTGAGGCTTAGAACCTCTCCCCCACTGTTTTGAGAGAAATCTTCTGCATCTGTGGATGTTTTATTGCCCTTGTCTAGCTTGGATTAACACTTAGTCTACAGGCACACACCTGATCATCTACATTTGCTCTCTTACAACACTAAACTATGTTCTCTACCTTTATCTTGTATTTACCTACCACTTCAGCATTTTATAAAAATAATAATAATAAAGAGAGAAATGTGGTATCCACATATAAATCAAGTATAAAAATCAAATGAATATTCATATTTGACCTTATTGTTTATAGTTCATAATGCGTGATCAAAACCGAAAGTTTCTGTGATGACTGCCCTTGCACTGTTCACCATGTAAGAACTTATTCACTATGTAAGAATTTGGTCACCATGTAAGAACTTGTTCGTTATACTTTAGAAGATTGGAGACTTGAGAATTAGGCTTGGGGTTGATTAATGATTGTGCATTGAGTCCCCTATACAGAATTTTATTGTTGTTAACAACCATTTGATCAATAAATATAAGATATGCCCTCTCAAAAAAAAAGAAAATACTTTCATTTCCAAAATTGGGCTGGAACTTTCTTATTTCCTTCTTTCCAGATATGAAATGGATATGGATATGACAAATGATAAGAGAACATTGTTCTGGGAATTAAGTATTTTTGAAATGTTAGTAAGTATTTAAGGAAGACTTTTAAAATTGTCTATAAATTGATTTATTTACTCATCAAACAAAGATTTATTGCCCAAATACCATGTGCCATGCATTGTACTAGGTGCTGAAGAGATAGATTGATTTTCTAGATCTTAAATGCTTAAATTTGGCCAAAATAAAAAGATAATCATCAAATTGATGTTACTGCTTTTTGCAGTATATTAAAAGAGAAGATATCCAAATTTTATGTATGGATGACAATAAGTATCAGTTGCATATGAAAGTTTACAAAAGTTCAAGGTAATCTTTTCATGAATACCTGTGATATTTTGGAACTAATTTTTAGATGGGTTGATATGGAAAGGTTTTTCTAGAAAATGTTAGAGTGGTGATGACTACATCTTCAAAGACATCTTGCCAAATTTTCCTATCATTAGCCATGCTCTGCAGACCCAAAGGCCTCTAGGTCTCAATAACAGATTGTTTCTGGGATAGGCAAATGCTGTGTCGCTGATGAATTCCGAGTAGAGGTGGGTCTCAAGGTGATCTGTTCCCAATCCATGTAGGACTGAATGATCGTAGAAAGCTAGTTAGTTCCAAACATATATCCAGGGTGCAGAGCCACCAAAATTTGAGTGCTCAGAGGCCCTACTGGAAGCAGAAAGTTTGATCATTTCCTCTGAGTAAATCTGATTACCATGAATGAATGAAGTGTTGCCTTGAGTTTCCCAGAAATCTTGTCTTACTACCTCCTATTGTTTTAAACTAAGCCCACTTCCTATTACTGAGTTTGAAACATTTTGCTTAAATTTTTAGATCTGCATATATGTGGGTTGTAGAGTTTTCTGTGCTCGACTTTATTAATCGCCAGGACAGGGATGTTCAGAGGCTGTTGTATGCCAAGCTAATACGCTCAGAAGACTGAATCATTTCCTTTTGAGCAATACAGCATAGGCGCAGCACACCTCAGGCTGTCTCAGTTTGCCACTAAAGCAGCAAGGGAAAATGAAACCAGATAGATTCAATTTTAATTTTCTGGTACTTTGATAACCACTGATTACGAGCTTTTTAACACTTTTAACTGTGTAGAAATTACTGCAAAGAGAAGTTTCAAAAGTGTTTTTTATAGTAACCATGGAACTATTAAAGAAAGCCTTTTTATGTAATCATTATTAGCTTTATATATTACAAATGGCTGGTGAAAATTACTTTTCAATTTCTCTTCTGCATCTGTTTTTTAGGAAAAGTTATTGGATTTTAATAAAATACTAATCTTTTTATATTAAAAAAAATGATGAAGCAAAGTTAAATTTATGAATTGACTTCCAGTTTGAAAATAATAATATTTCAACATTTATTGTGTTTTTCTCAAACATACACAAAAATTAAAAGAAATATACAGTGAAGATACATATACCCACCATGTAAGTTCTATAATTAATGTTTAGCTATTTTTGTTTTATCACATATCTATCCATCAACCCATATTATATTTATGCATTTAAAACTAATTAGAGATATCAATATACTTCATTCCTAAGCACTTCAGTATGCATAAAAGATAATGATTTCACATGTGTTTAAGCCCACTCCTTTCATAATTTTATTGAAACAACCAAAGAACTATAAAAATAGGAGAAAGTCCTATAGTTAACAATGAATAGATCACAAACTTTAAAACTTCTACAAGATACTTAGATAAAGGCAGTGAGTAACATGTAATTCAAGTCAGGAAAACTCAGTCCACAACTAGGAGTCCATCTAAGAAGTAAGAGGGCTATTCCCTAGAAAAGCTTTGGAAATGTCCAAAGTGAGCAGCAGGGAGTGGGAACAGAGGCAGGCCACAAGACAGATGCCAGAGAGAAACCAAAGGACTAGGGTTACTGTCCCAGCATCCCATATGTGGGCCAACTGGCTGAAATCTGACCCCAGCCTTCATTTGCTGAAAATGGTGAGCGAAGTGGGAGGCATCACCACAGCAAAATTCTAAAAAAGGTAGCTGAGCCAGTTAGAGAAGGGGTATTGTGCCCCAACTAGCTGCAGTCTATCACAATAAGCATTGTCACATCAGAAACATCCCCTGTTGTGTACTGTGAGCTCCCCATTTTCCATGAGCAATTAGATTTATGACCTGACATGGGAGCTCTGAATCTCAGACAGCAGGACCCTGAGGCAAGTGTAGAATGAAAAGTCACTCTAGGGAGAAAATTCAAGTCATCAGAGGCATTGGGAACTACACCCTATGGTGCTGACACATGGAATGGTTGTGGGGAAAGCCCATCATTTGACAAAACAGTTAACCTCCTTGGCATATGACTACCTTTTGGTAGCTCATTCCCTACTCTTCAAGTCCAAGTTGAATTCCTCCAACATAGCAAAAGAAACTATAGATAACGTAAACTTTCTCTTTTCCCCTTCATCTAGGATACCATCTCAGAGGGAACCTGTCATTAATGTCAATAATAGATAAACAGAGGCCTCCTGTTCAAAATGAGCAGTCAGAGATAGGTAATGAGCTTCTGAAAAGACCAAAAATTTAATAGAGGAGCCCATTGAGAGGAAATGTTTATCCTTGAAATAGGCTTGCTGCAATAAATAGGTGATGACTTTAGAAAACTGCAGATTAGTACTCTAAATGAGATTTGAGAGGACAGTCCATCTCTGAAGAAGGAACAATCCAAGCTGACTTTCAGATGAAAAGTGAAATTTTCATGTGATTACTGAATTTGTAAACACATGCAGATAGTGAACAGTATATTGGATACTGTGACAAACCAAGTCAGTTTTTGAGAATAAAGGTAAACGAACAAACAAAACAGAAATAGACTCATGAACCCAGAGAAGAGATTGGTGGTTGCCATAGGGGAAGTGGGTAGGAGGTGGGTGAAATAGGTGAAAGGGATAAAGAGGAACAAACTACCAATTATAAAATAAATTAGTCATGAGGATGAAAGTACAGCATAGGGGATATAGTCAATAGTATTGTAATATCTTTGTATGATGACAGATGGTAACTGCACTTATTATGGTGAGCATTTGGTAATGTATATAATGTTGAATCACTATGTTGTACACCTGAAACCAATATAATATTGTATGTCAACTATGCTTCAATAAAAAAAGACTAAAGAAATTCTTCTATAACCTAAAAAATAGAAAGGTGATGATAATTAGTCAAAGGAAAAGCAACATGAAAGAATTTCATGAGCAAGGAAAGAAATCCTATAAAAATACACAAAGAAAAAAGCACATTAACCATAAAGGGAAAAAAATCAAATCACCCTCAGATTTCTCTTCCATACCATATATAAAATGTAAGAAAACAAGTGAGCATTATCTGTAGTTTTTGGGGAAACCAAGGCAGAGAAAAGGACCTCCCAGATATGCAGGAACTCAAAAGGTATACATGTTTGTTTCCTCCATGCCAAATCCTGCTTTGCAGAGGAACTGCTCTGTGCACAGACCAGGGAAGGTGGCTCCAAACACCTGGCCACAGCTCTTTGGGCTAGTGCTGGTTACATACTCCAAACTGAGCCAATGAGGTTATTCTAAGAACTGGAAATAGGGCCTTGAGGGACTGGTCAGGGAGAGAGTTCTGGACATTTGAATGGAAAGGTCATTTAGAGTCAGGGTGGTAGTCACCAGCCCTATAAACCTGCAAGTTTAAATTACAGTGGAGTGATAGGGCTCTGAGAGGGGAAGAATCTGATTTGAAGAAAGAAACAGGAGAATGGAGTAAATCCAGAGAGAGAAAGAAAAGAGAGATAATGACTTATTTTCCTGTCCTTGGTTATCTAAAGAGGCTACCTGTTGTTTTTGTTTTATAAAGCTCTTTTTTGTCATTTTTCATGTTTTATTTTTGTATTAGTTAATGTTCTTTTGGTTGCAAGTAATAGAAACACACTCAGATCAGCTTATGCAAGAAAAGGAATGCTTTTATAGATACAAGACTGTCTTGAGAAATCCAAAAACAGGAAGAATCTGGACCTCAGGAAGGAATCAAAATCTCAAACACCCAGGAAGTCCTCTTTTTTTTATCTTTAATCTCTGCTTTTCAATACATATTTACTTCATTCTTTTCTCTCTTAACCACCAGGTGATTCCCACTGTTTCCTGGTCCGCAGGGTGAGAAATGATTTCAACAACTGTAGAGTTTCCATCTCCTCCATTGTTTAAGAGAACTGTCAGATTGAGACTGGAATCTTTTAGTCTCAATTCCAAGGAATTCCAAGGAAAGGGCTTATTGTTTTTGTTTGAACCAGATGCCCACTCCTAGTCCTGTTGCCAGAGAATAGGGTCATGTTTACAAACTTGGTATGTGTATCTAAGGTGGTTCCCAAAGTCCTCCTAAGAGGTGTCTAGTATAGATAATTTTAATTACGAAAATGAATACACTGGACAGTAACGTGTTGGTAAGGATGTGGGGAAAGCAGAATGTTCATACACTGGTGGTGGGAATATAAATGGTGCAGCTGCTTTGGAAAACAGTCTGTCAGTTCCTCAAATATTGAAACATGGAGCTACCATTTGACCCAGAAATTTCACTCTTATGTGTATACTCAAAAGAATTGAAAACATATGTCCACATGAATGCTTGTACATAAATTTTCATAGCAGCATTATTCATAATAGCCTAAAAGTGGAAACAATTCAAGTGTCCATCAATTGATGAATAAACAAATGTGGTATGTCCATACTATTTAGTATTATTCAACCATAAAAAAGAAGTATAGGTACATGCTGCAACACAGATAAATCTTGCCATGCTAAGTAAAAGAAGTCAACACAAAATGAAATGATTTCATTTATATGATATATTCAAAGGAGGTAAATCTATAGAGACAAGAAGTGGTTGCCAGGGGTTAGAAGGAGGTAGAATGGAGAGTGACTGCTAAGGGACATGGGATTTCCTTATGGTATGAAGAAAATATTCTAGAACATTCAATACCTAGAACAAGGTATTGGTGATAGTTGTACAACCTTGTGAATATGCCAAAAATCATTGAATTGCACACTTTAAAGGCTTAAGTTTTTTGGTATGTGAATAATATCTCAATAAAATAATTGCATGAGAAAAATCAATAAAAGAGACCTTTTAAAAAGTGCTTATTCTTTCAAAAAAACTAAACAAAGTACTCCATAATGTAAAAAGTAGAAGTAATTTCCTGATCACCTCTTAGAAGTAACCACTGTTAATAAGTTGCTGTATATTCTCCTAGACATTTTGTTATGGATATAAAATGTATATATACTCTCCAAAAATAGGTTTGGTGAATTTTTTTCTTCTTCACAGAGATTAAATAGATGGAATCAAACCTTATGCTGATTTGAAATTTTCTCGGAACCATGCATGAGTGTACACTGTGTTAACCAGAGCCTGCACTCAGATTTTGGTGGCAGGGTATGATGAGGTCAAAATACTGCTGGACAGAGTACACATCTAGGTAGTCTTTCTGGGGAGTGAGAGGATGCCTAGAGGCCTTCTCCTCACAAAGCTACCCTTGTTTCATCCTTTAAGCCACCACCCTTGGCTCTCTTTTGTTACAAGTTTCTATTATCTCTAAGCTTGGAAGACCTCCTCCTCCAAGATGCCGCCACCTTTTGTGGCATTTTTTGCCTGCTTGTGAGATTCAAGAGTTGGTTTCCTTTGTCTTTCCAATCACATGTGCCTTCCTTTTTTCACAGATTCCTTATAACTCAAGGCCTTCTAGTTTTCAAGCACTATATTTATTTCTTTTAAAAATATATCATTTTATTGTTTCCAAATATTTAAAGTAGGAACAAGATGGTGGAGCATGTGCTCAGTCCTCCACCTTGACCTACTGTCTTCCATACTGCTTTATGATTTGCCTTTTTCATTCAGCAGTATATGATAGGATATTGGTTAAGGTCCCTTGATTGCAAGAAATCAAACCTGATTTGTTTTAATAAGAGAACTAAAGGAATATACTGGAAAAAGAATGAGATAATTCATAGAATCAAAGAAAAACTTGAGCAACTGGACCTCAGAAAGGACAAGAACTAGGACAACTTCTAGAATCTAGGTAGTCAGTTCTAATGGACAGGATGCTGGTGAGATGGCTATGTTCCAGCAATATTTTCCCTATCTTTGCATTATTTTACTCAAGGTTCAATTTCCTGAGCAAGTTTTATTGGCCTAAACTAGATCACATGCTCACCCCTTCTCCATGGGAAATAAGAGGATTGAATGGGCAGTTTCATCAAAAGTGTATGTAATTATTGGGGTGGGAGAGTTCACCATAGGAAAAAAGAGAAGTTATAACTAAGAAAGGATGCTGTACAAGCAAAAAATAGCTGTCTCCAAGAGGCCACTCTTTGTCTGCCCAATAGCCACCTTCCTGTACCTGCTATTTCAAAAATGCCCCCGTTACATAATGCAACTATTCCATGTACAACTGAAAGTGTACTCACCCATTCCTTATACAGAGTCACCGAAAGTCTCATCAGTTACTACATCCAGATCCAAGTCCAGAATCTCTGTATGATGCCGTTTCCTTCTCCAATTCCATCCTGATCCTCACATCCTGTAACCTGTGGACTAAATGATAAAGTTCACCATCATATCTACCACTTCCACATAGAGCAATGGAGGAAAGTGAAAGAAAAATAATTAAACATATGTAAGCACTTATTTCTACAACTGGTTAGGAGGCTGTGGCTGGTATTTATGACTTCCTTCCCCCACTACCTATTCCCTCATTGAGAGTTCATGACGAGCAATCAGGGTTAACAAAACAGTCACTCAGCAAAGAGCAATTCAGACTTATGTAGGGAAGTTGGCTTTTTCTTCATGAGTCCATTGAGCAAGCACAGGAGTGGCTGTGAAAGGAGGCTGACTGATGTTCATAGGATTGGTCATCTTATCCACCTAATTATTGGCAGCCTCTTCTGTAGCTGGGGACTTTGGTGAATTATATAAGCAGTCCCAAACTCTGGGACCATTTTGGGAGTTCTGTGTGTATGCATCTTCCCCAGATCTCTATACTATTATACCCCTAATCTTTTTCCTTTCCAGTTCCCAATTCTGTAACTAAACCATTAGAAATTGCCTATGATTGTGTGTAGATCCACACCTCTGACTACATTTCCTTCCTAGAAATGTAGACAACCAGTTTTATTACTTGAAGTTCTGCCCGCTGATAAGATGTCCCTTCCCCATTGTCTTTCGGGGCCATCCCTGAGTGAAATAACATTGCAGCAGTCTGCTTTGAGCTGGTGATAGTAAACATATCATGGAACAATCTGTAAACTAGGCCAAATAGCTATTTTTGTTTCCTTTATAATCTTTCCATTGGTAATTCTTTATGATCCCATAGTGTGGGATCCAGGGACTGTGAGCCACCTGTTCATGCAAATTACTTGTGCCTCTGGATCTGCTTGAGTGCAATCTTATTTTATTTTCCTTTCATTATGGAATTCTTATGGGAACACCATATTACTACTTAGAAGATCAGGAAAAAAATTAATGACTCACAACTTAGCCTGTATGCCTAAGGGTGTTATATGCCTACGATGAGGCATTCAGTCTCCACTGGAGCAAACCAGGATGTGCTACTCAAAAATAGATCCCTGCTTTAAAAAGGGGGCAGATTAATTTGAAACCCCTAAAGATCTCAGGTGTGACCCCCCTATCATGGCCTTCCATACAATCCCTTCCCACTGCAGATTAAACTGTTTGTTCCATAAAAGAGATAGGAGAAACACTCTGGATGGATTTCAAATTTTGCACTGGCTGATGTTTCCCTTCCCCAGTCAGCACCACAGAGAGAGAGAGAGAGAGAGAGAGAGACCCTGTCACTACAGCTCCCATGAGACCCATCCTCTCTGTTAGCTTACATTCCAGCAATTGCCTCTAGTAATTCATCAAAATGTACCGTTTAATATTCTTACTGGTTTATATGGCATCAAGAAGTGTCTGCACCCAGGGAAGCAAAGGCTTGGGTCTTGTATTTCTCTGAAGGCATCTGTCTCTCTTCAGGTCACTTGGCTCGCAACCTCAGTTCTCTGAAGGGTTCATGAAGAATTGTTAATTTGCAGTCTGCCCAGCTTTTTATTTTGGGGCAGAAGTGACATCTTTCTGGCTCTCTATTATCTCCAAGTTGAAACTGAAGTTCTTTGGACACTGAAATTTGAGTTTCTTTTTTTTAACTTTTTTAAAATTAAAGTATCATTGATATACAACCTTATGATGGTTTCAAATATAGTGGTTCAACATTCACCCATATTATCAAGTCCTCATCCTCTCCAGTGAGGTCACTGTCCATCAATGCAGTAAGATGTTACAGAATCATTAACTGTATTCTCTGTGTAGTACTACCATCCTGGTGACCAGCCTATATTGTAATTGGGAATTGTTGTGGGCTTTTATCCCCTTCCCCCACCCGCCCACCCTTTCCAACCCCTCCCCCTTGGTAACCACTGCTCCTTTCTTGGTGTCTATGAGTCTACTGCTATTTTCCTTTTGTTTTGCTCTGTTTTTATACTCCACAAATAAGTGAAATCATTTGGTATTAGTCTTTCTCCACCTAGCTTATTTCACTGAGTATAATACCCTCTAGATCCACCCATGTTGTTGCAAATGGCAGGATTTCTTTTCTTTATGTGGCTAAATAATATTAATAATAATATTCCATTATGTATGTGTACCACATCTTTATCCATTCATCTATTGATGGATAATTAGGTTGCTTCTATATCTTGGCTTTTGTAAATAGTGTAGTGATACACATAGGAGTGCATTTGTCTTTTTGAATCAGGGATCGTGCTTTCTTTGGGTAAATTCCTAGGAGTGGAATTACTGGGTCACATGGTATTTCTATTTTTAGTTTCTTGCTTTCCACAATGGTTGCACCAATTAACATTCCCACCAACAGTGTAAGAGGGTTCCCCTTTCTCCTCATCTTCACCAGCATTTGTTGTTTTCTTTCTTTTGGATGTGGGCCATCCTAAGTGGTGTGAGGTGATATCTCATTGTGGTTTTAATTTGCAATCTCCCTGATGACTAGCAATGTGGAGCATCTTGAAATTTGAGTTTCATATAATTATCACATACAACAAAATATTCTTCTTTTGACTTTTTCATCCCTTTAAAAAATGTAAAAACTATTGTTAGCTCAGGGACTATACAAAAGCAGGCAGCAGGCTGGATTTGGCCTACTGATGATAGTTTTTCATCTCTTGATCTAAGGGATTTATGCTAGTTTATAGATTGTCATGTGATATTGGGAGCATTTTCCAAGAAAGGTTTCCTTGTTCTGAGAGACACATAGAAAAAATTCTTCCTTTTTGATGTTGCATGTCTGGATGTGATACACAGAAACTTCACCAGCCACCTTGCAACTATGAGGAGACTAGCCTGAAGATAAAGCCAGAATGGCAAAGCAGAAAGATGAAAATAATTTGGGTCTGTTAAGTAGAAAAGTAGATATGAGTGGGGTGGAGGGAAAATAAAGCCAGTGAAGCCCACTAAAAGGGACTCAAAGAGTTAACCAGATTAAACCAGAGAGCCAGAAAAGACTCACAGAGTTAATTAGTTGAAGTTTTAAGGACTAGGAGTTACTTGAAATGTCCAAACACTTCCCAGATAAAGAAAATATCAGAAGACAAGCACAGCAACCATCAGAGCAGCCCATGTGTCCATTTCACCAATTAGACCAGGCCTCCAAGGCCAAAGACTGTCAATCAAGGATTTCTCTGTCCTGCCAAAACTCCATAAAAAGAAGCGTCACAGTAAGCAGCCTGCCTTTGTCTACCTTGACTCTGGCCCACTCCTCCCTTGGAGCATATTCAAATAAAACTTTCATTCTGCTTTACTGCTGTGTCTCTGCCTTTCAATTTTTTGTTGCAGTAGGTACAAGAACAGAGGCCAATAAACTTGACCCATAACAGGTCTTTGATGACATTGTTGAGCAGCTAAATTAACAAACACTGGAGCCCTCCTACCTCAGAACCTGTTACATGAGATAATAAAATTTCTTATCTTTAATTATTGTTTTTTTATTGAGTTATTTTCTGTTAGACATTCTACTAAAACAATGAGTCAAAATTCTTTTTTTATTTCATCAAAATAAAGAATTCTGTTCATTGAAAGACACTGTTGAAAGAATGAAAACACAGCCACAGAATGGGAGCAAATATTTGCAAATCATAACCTTTGATAGGGACTTGAATCAGAATCTATAAGGAGCTCTCAAAATCCAATAATAAAAAATCCAATTAAAATAAAAATCAGGTAAAAGATTTGACCACACATTTTACTACAGAAGATATATGGATGGTAATAAGCACATCAAAAAAGATATTCAACATCATTAGTCATTAGGGAAATGCAAATTAAAGCCATAATGAGATACCACTACTCCCTTATTATAATGACTTAAATTAAAAAGACTAACCAAATCAATTGTTGGAGTCTGTGCAGGAACTGGAACTCTCATACACTGCTGGTGGAATGTAAAATGGTAAGGCCACTTTGGTAAACAGGCCATTTCCTAAAAGTTAAATATACATCTGCTACAAGATTCAACCATTCTTCTCCTAGGACAACTGAAAGTATATTTTCACACAAAGACTTTTATGAGAATGCTTATAGCCACTTTATTTTTAATAATCTCCAACTGGAGACAATGGAAAGGGCCATGAATAGGTGAATGAATAAACAAATTGTGGTACATCCATACAATGGAATTCTACTTAGCAATGAAGATGAATGAACTGCTGGCAACAATAACATGGATGAATCTCCAAATAAAGTGTGCTGAGTAAAAGGAGCCAGACAAAAAAAACTACATACTGCATTACTGCATTTATATAAAGGTCTAGAAAGTGCTATCTAATTGATAGTGACAAAAAGTAGAGCATTGATTGCCTGGGAGTGGGGGCATGGCAGCGAGGTTAGGTGGGAGGCATTACAATGGGGCATAGGGAAATTTTAGGTGGTGATGGATATAATCACTTTATTGACTGTGGTCATGGTTTCATTTGTGTATGTGTATATATGTATTCAAATACTTATCAAACTTTGCACCCCATGTATGTGCAGTTTATTACATATCAATTCAATCACAATAAAACTCTTAAAAATATTTGTTTACTTACAGGAGTTTAGGTGAGTTTTCTATCACTTTTAACTAAATTTTTTAACTGAGAGAAGTGTCATAATTAGGCAAACCATGTCTAAATGATACTTTTAACCAACTTCCAATATACCCAGTTGTACAATGGTGGAAGAGAAACCAGATAACTGAAATTAAAACTCTCATTTGGAAAAGAGAAAAGGAAACAGCACACAGTAGTCACTACCAGTCCAAAACCCAACTCTACTAGAATAGCAAAGATTCCCTTCCCTGATAGTAGAGTGCATTTCTTGATCAGCCGATCTATCTGCTTCCACCTCTGGGTCTGTCATGGGATAATCTCTCTGGAGTACTGTCCCATTTGCCCCATAGAAGATGGTTATGGAGGAGAACTCCTTTCCTTGGGTCTCTATCACTTTAGTGGCCCATTTCTTCTTGACAGGTCCAGTGTTTCTTAAAGTATGATCCATGATCCACTTGAATCAGAATCACCTATTTAAAATGTAAACTCCTGGGCCTCACCCCTAATCTACTGAATCAGAATTGCTGGAGTAGGGCTTAGGAATCTTACATTTTACCAAATATTGTAGGTGATTCTTGAGTACACTGTATTTCAAAAACATTGGATTAAGCCTTGAATTGTCACCCTCGTGTCATAAAAAGGAAACTCCAATTTAGGTTTCAATATTATTTATTCTCATGTTGATAATCCCTTCTGAAACTGTCCTGATCTAATGTTTCTCAAACTAAGGTCTCCATGGCCTGTGGAGGGTCCAAAAGGTATTATTCTTAGTTGTATCCAAAACTTAAAATTCTTCATAAAATATTTTAATTGTGTATTTTTCTTTTGGTGATAACCTGAACAACAACTGTAATTCTAGATTTGGATGACTACCCTACAGTCAAGTCCAGCCATATAATTTCAGTATTCACTTTTCCAACTGCCTTCTGTACTAGGTTTGGTATCAAGGCATATTATTTCAATTGTTGGTGTCTATGCCCCTCTGTCCCTAGCTAGTGATATACTAACATGTCCCCAGTCCTTGTCTCAATGTGTAGATATAGGAGCTCCTCTCTGACACCAGTTGATATCCAGGGTGACCTGAAAACACCCCTTCAGGTGCTATTGGCAAAGAGTCTTCATACGTTGGCTAGATGATTGTGGTATATGGTCTTGAAGCACAGACAGGATTTTGTTTCCATTCTTGTGATGAGAGGGCAGTGATAAGGTGAGGTCCTTGGGTATAGGCATGGTAGCTGTTCTTTCATGCAGATGCTTAGGCAGCAAGATCTCAAAGCACAGGAAAGGCCATGTTTCCACTATGGGATGGGTACTCTTGAGACTTAGCCCCTCCCTGGCCATGGTTCTGTGTTTGGTTCTCTGGTCCAAATCAGTGTTTCTCATGGCAATACTCCTTGTCCATTGACCTGGCCCTTTGTAGGCCACTGACCAACTATGTAACTACACCCTGTGGCTGGTCTCCACTTTACCTTGAGATAAATATTTTCATTTTTTCAAGACCTCATCCTACTTCCAAAAAGGACTTTTTGCCACAATGCATGTGTCACAATTTGAATTCCTGCACGGTTGTTTCAGGATTGATGGAATCAATAATCAATTGACATCATCAAAAGCACAGGGGCTTCTATTCTCTTTTCTCTGCCTTCCTCTACTGACAGATCTTTCTCCCTGCATGCAAGATGGCTGTTAGCAGTTCCCGCTTTGCATGCAGACACAGCAACATACTGTTAAGAAGAGGGAGGTTTCCTCCTAAACATCTCCTTTTATTACTGAGCAAAACCATTCTCAAAAGCCCCCAGTAGACTTTCCCTAGAGCCTAAAACTGGGTCACATCCTGTACCTAAACCTCTCACTGACAAGGAGAAGGAGCCCATTAAGAACTGGTCTAGACCATTCAAGATTTCACCACCACCCAACAGAGGGCTGGGGAAGGGCCCCTTCCCTAAGCACATGACCACCTGAGGACTGTGCCAGCAAGGAATAAGAGGAGAAACAGATTTGGGCATACAACTAGTATTGCCTGCTTTACCCATCTACCTCCAGACTCCCCACATACGGACTGTTTGGTTCAAAGGGTGCTGCACTGCATTCTCCAGAGCTGTAGGTAGGCAGACAGCTTGACAGGTGGCTATCTCCATCTCCCCACTCCAACTTCCTCACTCTCTGAGGTTTAGGTGCTGTTTCCCTCAATTTTTTTTACAAAGCTGAATCTCTCAAAGAATTTGTTCTTGCCTTCTGTTCTGGGTGTGAGGAGATTGTTCCCTGTCTACACTGGGGTATGTGGGAGCAGTTTTCCTAACCAATTCCTTTCTGACCAATAAGGTATTTTGGTAGATCATTTTATATGGAGTGATCCCACTTTCTGACTGTATTCCACAGAGGGACCCAAGTCCTCACCACATGCTAGGATGTAGCCATCTGGTAATGGCACAGGGCAGCCCTAAATTTCACAGCAGCACCCAGGCCCCTTATCCTGTTGTTTCCCTT
Source organism: Manis pentadactyla (assembly GCF_030020395.1). Classification (NCBI taxonomy): domain Eukaryota; kingdom Metazoa; phylum Chordata; class Mammalia; order Pholidota; family Manidae; genus Manis; species Manis pentadactyla. The sequence goes on along the minus strand of NC_080038.1, from coordinate 47,754,524 downwards.
GCTTTTTCCTCTTCTTGCCATGGTGATAGACAGTAGTGGCTAGCTACTAACAGTACTAAGGGTAGTTGAACACTGAGTCAAGTTCCCTGTAGTCTTGCCTCCCTCATCCTTCATCCATTCCAAATTAGAGACCAGTAAACAACCAAGTGTATTATCCAAACACCAAAGGGTAATGTCAAACCTATGACATTAATTCATCCTGATGTCATTAATTTATTCTGGTGGCATTTCAGATGTGTGCCAAAAATGCCTCATATTGTTTCTGCTGCCTCCTCTGATCAGGCCTGAGCACCCCAAGTATATTTACTAAAAGTCAGCTAAACCCCTCTGATTGGGGTCTCCCCAGGAATGGTGGGGCACAGTCCTGAACTTCTGCACCCTAGCTAATTGAAGTACCACTGTCAGCAAATATAAATCTAGGAGACAGCTCATACACTGAGAATTTTAGAGTAGAATCTTCCTCGAGTTGTTATACATGGACTTCCTGTTTTAGGAATCAAGTGGTTACAATAAAAAAATATACTCTTGTGCCTGATTTTGTTTCCAGGTATGTTCAGGTGCATCCCCTCAAGGAATCAAAGGCAATGGCTTGCTAAATTCCTTCACCTACCACCACCACTCCCTTTGCTCCCAGATCAACCGAGTCATCATGCCAGTGTCTCTAGACAAGAAAGTTATATTCGGAGGACAATTGCTTTCTCTGCCTTGTTCAGGGCACTGAAGCCCAGGTACAGCCCCACCCTCAACTATTAGACAGTTCTCATTCTCTCCAAACTTGCAGCAAAATTTTAAGACCCTGAGGGGAATAGAACCCTTGTTTCTTTGATCACTTTCCTCAGCTCAGGGTCAGCGCATTCTACCTTCCTCTCCTTTGCCCCCAAATGGGGTAGCAATGACTAATTTGGTGACACGTGACATCAAGCAGCCCCCCAACCGTCAGCCTATGCTGGGTCTTTTACTACTCTTTTTGGGTGTGCATTTGAACCCACTTCCTCTGGTTAGGGACTTCCCCATCTCATGATTCTTGGAAGGAGGCAGAGCCTGCCTCCCTCTACAGACTTAAGAATGCCACTTTCACTCTCCCTTGCAGCTAGGGTGTTGGCACATAACCTGGATCAATAACCCTAAACTTTGTCTTAGGAGTTAGAGACAGGCAGAATCAGAATATCTCTCTCGCGAGCGCGCGCGTGCACTCACAAGAGGATAGAACTCCCTGCAGGGCAACAGTAACAGTGGTGAAAGCTACAAACTGGAGTGTTCAGAGGCGCTTCAGTGGGCTCCTCACCAGACCAGTTCTGCGGCGTGTTTTGAGTGTTGTTCCTGCCTGTAAACCTGCTTCTCCAGCCTGCCTGCCGATTCTAGGAGCTGCCCAATATCCTTTTTGAATTGTTTTTCTGCCTAAATCATCCAGAATCCAATTCTGTTGCCTGCAATCAAAGATCTGGACTGATATGTATATCTCCTTCAGGAATTTGTCCTACTTCTGAGAAGTCCCAAAGTCCCAGGCTTTTTCTGTTCCCAGAAAGAGTTGAAGTGGATTCTCTGTAGCTGTCCATTCTCTTATGAATGCTAAGATTAGAAACAGTAAGGCTACCCACCACTGTCCCACAGTATCTAGTTTACTATCAGTGAGCACATATGTTCTAAGTAATGCAGGAAATACCCCTTTAAAGAGATTTTGCCCCAGCAAAAGACTTTTTAATGCTTCTTGAAATAATTAGTTTCATGATGTCATTCATATAAGTAAACCCGATCTCTGTGAACACATTATTTTGAAGTGGGGATTTAAAATGTGCCTTGGCAGGAATTGAATATTCAAATGTAATGAGTGTAATTGATTATAAGAGTTTTTCTCTTGAAAGGATGCAATAACTGCCTGCTATTGAGTCTGCTGCTCCAGTGTGTGCTGGAAGGAAGGCTTTCAAAGTTTATCTTGGTACATCTGAAATCTAGTAAGTGATTGGTTATCATTCTAAGTTCTGGTACAGAATCTAGCTCTAAATGATAAGGCACTAACCATTTCCTAAAACCTGACCGAAACAGAGCCACCCCTTGCAGCTTTTCATTCCGGCCATTTTGGTCAGTCTGGAAAGACCATGGGGCCATCCCTCCACCCACCGAATGACTGCCAGGACCACTTTTCCTGTTTATTTCCACATGCTGTGCCCACTTCAGGACGATCAAATGCAGGCTGCACTGGGGGTTGTGGCAAACTGTCCTCAGAGGACCTAAACCTTTGGGGCTTGGGGGGATGGATGGAGGGTATCTGTACACCAGGAATGTATGTGCTGGCATGGGAATTTGGGGGTAGTGATGGAACTGTTTTACATCTTGATTGTGGCAGAGGTTATACGATTCTAGGCTCTGTCTAAACTCATAGAACTGGACATTAATAAGAGAAAATTTTACTGTACATAAATTAAAAACTAATTCTAATTATATTTCAAAGAATATGAATGCCAGAATACCCATTTTCCAGGTAAGAGTTGTGGGTGTGCATTGGCACATGACCACAGTGGGGGACACTGTCAGCAGCTAATCTGAAGGACTATGCGGCTGTCAGCTCACACTTCAATCACCACCTCAAACATGAAATTCTAAAATTCTTGAGTGACTTTCCATTTTTGAGCCAGAATTCGAATTCATGAGGAGAATACTAGGTGTGGCTTTCTTGCAGGATCTTACTGAAGGCTGAAAGAATCTGCTCCCCTTTTGTCTTAATATAGTACTATCAATCCCTAGAACCTGAAAACTGATATTTCTGTGCATAATGAAAGGCTTAGTGGATCATCTAATGTTGAGTAAGAAATTTGCACTGAACAGTCCATAGGGACCAATTTCCCAGTAACAGGACGAACTTTCCCTAAAAGTTTCGTGGAGTGGCTGGAATCCCATTTTCTCCTGCTTTGTTGGTGAAACCCTGGTCTCAGTCTTCTCCAGCTGCTGTGCTACACAACTTAGTTGTTCTCAACCTTGGCTATAGTTTAGAATCAGTTGATACCCAGAATACCACCAGACCAAGTAGATAACAATCTCTGGGCTATGGGGCCAGATAATAATCATTATTATTTTTTTTAACACATCAGGTGATGTCTATATTTCTGAAAGGGAGTAAGTTTCTATTTCACGGACTGGCAGGAGCACAGGGAAAGTCATGCATTAGTCTGATCAGCCTGCCATAAAAAAAACCCAAAATGCAGATTGGGTGGCTTAAACAACAGAAACTTGTTTCCTCATAGTTATGGAGACTGGAAGTCCAAGGTCAAAGTGCCAGCAGCATTGGTTTCTCCTGAGGCCTCTCTCCTTGGCTTGCACATGGACACCCCCTTGCTGCCTCTTCACAGGGTCATACCTCTGGGCTCCTGTGCTTCTGGTTTCTCTTTGTGTGCCCTAATCTCCTCTACTTGTAAGGACTCCAGTCAGAATGGATTAGGGCCCACCCTAACGGCCTCATCTAAATTTAATTTTCTCTTTAAAAGCCCTATCTACAAATACACACTCTGAGGTAGTGGGGGCTAGGGCTTTAACATATAAATTAGGGTGGAGGAGGGGGACATAGTTCAGCCCATAACAACCTTTTTGTTATCTTAACTCACTGGGCTTAATAGCCAAACCATGGTTAGGAGACTACAGTTCAATAGGGCAGACCTGGTTCCACCTTATGAGACCATTTTGCTAATACCGATCACTGTTTCTCTTAGGACCAACGTTAAGCACTTATGCTTTGTCTCCAAAAGGTTCTGAAGGGGATCAGAATAGGACATTAATCAAATTAACTCCAAGTTACCTGCCATTGTATTTCCCATTCTAAAATGTGCCTGGCCACATTTCCCAATATGAATGCAGAAGTTACGCATTCAGCCCAAATGATAGCATAAAGATGTCCCAAACAATGTATAAATGTCCAAAATTTGAACAATGTGAAATCTCTCCTCTTCTGAAAATTCTTGGGAGGAAAATAAATTCCAAAATTCTGAAGAAATATAAGTCAAAAATTATTTCCACCCCAATTTCTGTTTCTGCTCACTCTGAGCTAAGAAAGTTCTCACTCTAAGGTGTGAGGAGAGTGGAATTTTCTGCAGCAACTGCAACCTGGCTGTCATCCACTGGAATAGGTGAAGTTCACTCAGGACCTCCAAATACGAATTAATCCAACACCAATATTCCCATATATCCCACTGCCTAAGAGTTCAGAATGTTAATTGGACACAAGATTTTCCTGGTACCAATGCCACATGTTCAAACTTAAGAAGAAAATAATACAAACAAGCAACCAGACAAACCCAGTAAGTGGAACATTCCATAGAACCATTGGTCTGGTATCTTCAGCAAATCAGCATAAAAATGGTGCCCCGGGCTAGATTATAAGAGAGTTAAAGGACATAAGAACCAGATGCATGCAATGCTTGGTCTGGATTGGGTACTGTTTTGGAAGAAGCAATTTTAAGGGCCATTTTTAGGTCATTTGGGGAAATATGAATATGATCTGGGTATTAGATCAGTTGGAAATGTACTAAATAGCAACACAGAGGTTGATGACTGAAAAAAAGCAGGCTACAGAACAGTGTGTATAGTAAGATCTCAGTTTGGTGATAAAATAAAAGCGTGTATAGACACACACATGAGAGAGAGAGAGAGAGAGAGAGACTGAGAGTTCCTGCAGGTTATCCACTAGGGTCTTACACTGGTGATTTCTGGGTAGTAGAAATTTTATTTATTTATTTATTATATCTCTGCTTCTCTATATTTTCTAATTTTCCACAATGCATCTGTACTGCTTCTGTACTAATAAAAAGCTATTTAAAGAAAAAATTTTGTCACAAATGAAATTATGTTGCTAGAAACTAGTATGTAATACAGTCCAGACCCACACTGCCATCAAAAAGCCAAGCAAAGTGTGTATTAGAGACAGTGATATCTGGGGAAAAGGGGTAACTATAGAAAACAAGAGAGATTGAGAAAATTATCTTGTCTTTAGCTTTGACAGGAGGCAACTTAGATTGTGCTAGTTGTCTAGGGTCCACCACCTTTCAGTTTAAATTCTACTAGGATTTATCAAAAGATTAACAATGGCACTTGGTTTACTATATGGGGGTGGTTGGAGTTCCATGCATGTTTACTGTTTCCTTTATCAGAGAGTGATTTGAGACAATCCTGTCTTCTTGAAAATTACAAAATTTTCTGGGATGGCACCCCTGTCCTCAGGTCATTCTTGTGGCTCTTTTCTCAACATCCAGTCTATTTGAAATCCCATTTTGAACCATATCCTCTTAGTATCCCCTCATTGCCCTGAGGATGGTCTTGGTGTGGTGACCTGGCACCCAATCTCTTGTGAGCAGCCACCCCCTTCTCAAGTAAGCACGGCTCTGAGCATGGTTCAGAACCTTGCTGTCGGAGTTTTCTATTGCTGCCAAAACAAACTACCTCAAACTTAGTGGCTTAAAACACACGTGCATTCTCTTAACAGTTCTGGAGGTCAGACATCCCACTGGCTGATAATCAGTGTCACAGACTTGTTTCTGTCTGGAAGCTCTGGGGAGAATCCATTTCGTGCTCATTTGAGCTGTTGGCAGAATCCAAATATTTGCAGTTGTTAGACTGAGGTCCTCATTTTCTTACTGGCTATAAACTGAGGATGACTACATTTCTGGGATTATGGCCCCTCCTCTACCTTCAAAGAAAGCAACATGGGTCAAGTCCTTTTCACACTGCATCTCTCTAACCCATTCTTCCTCCACTTTTAAAGACTCATGGGATTAGATTGGGCTATCTCTGTTTCTCACTCCTGGAGAGCTCTTTTGTTAGTTTTCAACCTCAACTGCCCATTTTTTAACTTTAAAAATATAAAAATGTGGGACAACTGCTTCACATTCAAACAAACTAGAGACATAAAACGCAGTTCATGAAACTTTACCGGATCTTGGGGTTTTTTTTTTTTAAGCTACGAAAAGACATTTTTGGGACAACTGTGGAAATCCTAATATGGCCTAGATGATATTATCAGATGATATTAAAATATGATTGTGAGAACATTACTATTCATTTTCTTAGGTTTTGTAATTAAGGAGGAGCATGTCCTATCAAGATGTGCACTGAAATTTTTAGGGATGATGTATGTCAACTCACTTTCAGATGGTTCCAAATATTAGATACATAGATAAATAGATGATAGATAAAGCAAATATGGCAGAAATGTTAACAGTTGAAACTAACTGGTGGGCATAATGATATTCATTTTACTAATTTGGACTTTTCTATATATTTAAGACTTCACAATAAAAAATTGGGATTGTTTTACCCTAGATTTTTAAGTATTTGAAACAGGACTGAGAGGAGGGTTTAGCAAATGCTCAAGTCACCATCTTGATCCAGAAGCTCAGCTAAATTTTTCACATTTTAATGCTACTTAGGTTGGTTTCCTTTCCTTCTCTAATGTATATTCATGGCTATGTGGACTCTGATATAGGTTCAGCTTCTTGTAACAGAGGTCAAAATTAACAGAGGCTTATATAAAATAGAAATTAATTTTCCTCAGGTGTAACAAAGCAGAAGGCAGTCCAGGACTAGTGTGGAAGCTGCTCTATGAGGTTTTTCAGAGATTCAGCCTCCTTTTTATCATTGCCAGAATGGTACTTCCATGCATACGATACAAAATGGCTTATGTTTTAGCCAGTAGGATGAGGAAGGGAAGGGCTCTTACATTAAGGGTTGAGTCCAAAAATTGTATACATCATTACCAGTCATATCCCATTTGCTAATAGTTAGTCCTAGCTAGCTGCAATGGAGAATGGCAAATGCAATCTTTAGCTGGGCAGGTATGTTCTTACCTAAAAAGATAATTATTTTGAAAGAAGGTGAGAACAGATACTAAAGAACATTTAGCAATAACTAACACAATGGTTACTACCTTTCACATCTCAGTGTGTTTCTTCCTTTTCCTTTAATTTTGTTTTCAGACCCAGCCAGCTGACTATTTCCTTAACAAACTCCTCTGTATTTTGTCTTATGAGGTCCATAATAGTGAAAGATAAGCACTCAAATTCTAAGTAAACCTGTTATAGTGATCATTTTGCAATATTTACATATGTCAAATCATTAAACTAATATGATATTATACAGGCATAGCTCATTGTATTGCTTCACTTTATTCCACTTTGCAGATATTGAGTTTTTTATAAATTGAAGGTTTGTGACAATCCTTCATTGAACAAGTCTTTTGGCGCCATTTTTCCAGAAGCATTTGCTTACTTCATGTCTCTGTGTCACATTTTGGTAATTTTTGCACTATTTCAAAATTTTTCATCATCATCATTATTATATTTGTTATGGTGATCTGTGATAGTGATCTTTAATGTTACTGTTATAATTGTTTTGGGGCACCATAGCCTTACCCATATAAGGCAGTGAACTTAATAAATGTTGTGTGTGTTCTGAGTGCTCCACAGACTGGCTGTTCCCCCATCTCTCTCTCTCCCTCTCCTTGGGCCTCCCTATTCCCTGAGACACAATAATACTAAAACTAGGCCAATTAATAACCATATAATGGTCTCTAAGTGTTCAAGTGAAAGGAAGAGTCACACATCTCTCCCTTTAAGTCAAAAGCTAGAAATGATTAAGCTTAGTGAGGAAGGCAAGTCAAAAGCTGAGAGAGGTCAAAAGCTGTGAATGCAAAGGAAAAGTCTTTAAAGGAAATTAACAGTGTTACTCCAGTGAACACAGAAATGATAAGAAAGTGAAACAGCCTTATTGCTGATATGGAGAAAGTTTTGGTGGTCTGGATAGAAGATCAAACCAGCCACAACATTCCCTTCAATGAAAGCCTAATTCAGAGCAAGGCCCTAACTCTCCTCAATTCTATGAAGACTTTGTGAGATGAGAAAGTTTCAGAAGAAAATTCTGAAGCTAGCATAGGTTGTTTAGTGAGGTTTAAAGAAACAAGCCACCTCCATAACATCAAAGTGTGAGGTGAAGCAGCAAGTTATGTAGAAGATCTAGCTACAATAATTAACAAAGGTGGCTAAACTAAACAGCAGATTTTCAGCAGAAATGAAACAGCCTTCTAATGGAAGAAAATGCCATCTAGCACTTCCATAGCTACAGAGAAGTCAATTCCCAGCTTCAAAGATTCACATGACAGGCTGACTCTCTTGTTAGGGGCTAATGCAGCTGGTGACTTAAGTTAAAGTCAATGCTCATTGACTATTACAAATATACTAGGGCCCTTAAGAATTATGATAAATTTACTCTGCCTGCTTTTTACAATAGCCAAGATATGGAAGCAACCTAAGTGTCTATCTGTAGATGAATGGATAAAGAAGATGTGGTACATATATACAATGGAATACTATTCAGCCATAAGAAAGAAACAAATCCTACTGTTTGCAACAACATGGATGAAGCTGGAGGACATTATGCTCAGTGAAATAAGCCAGGTGGAGAAAGACAAATGCCAAATGATTTCCCTCATTTGTGGAGTATAACAATGAGGAACAGAATGGCAGCAGACTCAGAGACTCCAAGAATGAACTAGTGGTTACCAAAGGGAGGGGTGTGGGAGGGTGGGTGGGGAGGGAGGGAGAAGGGAACTGAGGTGTATTATGTTTAGTACACATGGTGTGGGGGATCACGGGGAGAACAGTGTATCACAGAGAAGGGACATAGTGGTTCTCTGGCAACTTGCTGCACTGATGGACAGTGATTGCATTGGGGTATGGGTCGGGACTTGATAATATGGGTAAAAGTAGTAATGTAGTAATCACATTGTTTTTTCATGTGAAACCTTCATAAGCGTGTATATCAATCATACCTTAATAAAAAAAAATTTTTTTAAAAGAACAAAGGAAAAACTGAAGGAGCAAAACAGCAGCAGACTCACAGAACCCAAGAATGGACTAACAGTTACCAAAGGGAAAGGGACTGGGGAGGATGGGTGGGAATGGAGGGATAAGGAGGGGTTGGGAAAAAAGGGGGCATTATGATTAGCATGTATAATGTCGGGTAGGCACGGGGAAGGCTATACAACACAGAGAAGACAAGTAGTGATTTTACAGCACCTTACTACGCTGATGGACAGTGACGGCAATGGGGTATGTGGGGAGATCTTAGTGATGGGGGAGTCTAGTAATCTTAATATTTTGCATGTAATTGTAGATTAATGATACCTAAATTAAAAAAAAAGAACAAAGAAAAAAAATTTACTCTGCCTGTGTTCTGTAATGGCATAACAAAGCCTGGATGACAGCATATCTGTTTACAACATGGCATACTAAATATCTTAAGCCCAGTGCTGAGACCTACTGCTCAGTAAAAAAAGATTCCTTTTGAAATACTACTGCTCATTGACAACATGCTTGGTCACCCAAGAGCTCTGAAGGAGCTGCACAACAAGATAAATATTTTCATGCTTGCTACCACTACACCCATTCTACAGTTCATGGATCAAGAGTCATTTTGCTTTCAAGTCTTTTTATTTGTATAAGAAATACATTTCATCAGGCTATAGCTGCCATAGCTGGTGATTCCTCTGATAGATCTGGGCAAAGTAAATTGAAAACCTTCTGGAAAAAATTGCCCATTGTAGATGCTATTAAGAACATTTGTGATTCATGAGAAGAGGTTGAAATGTTGTCTTGCCAATGGGTTTCAGTGCCAGGCAGCTTTGCTATGGATTCAGTGTGACCAAAGAAATTGACAGCAAAATGTTCTCTGGGTGAAAGGGTTATACCCAACTTTATTTCCAGGTGGCAGGTCAGTCACTAGAATCTCATTCACTCAGAGCGAGTCTGTATGCAGCAAGCCAGTCTCTGCCTCTGGGCCCCTCTGTCCGCACAGCCATCCTCTGGGCTTCTCTGCACAGTCGTCCTGCACAGCTGTCCTCTGGGCCTCTGTCCTTGGCACTGCCACCACTCCAGCCTCTGCTCTGCTCTCCTGAAGCCTTGCAGCTCTGTCACCATGTTGCGCCCAGAGCACTGGGTGGAGCTCTTTTTATAGAGTCAACAACCATGTATTGCCCACAGGTGTGCAGTGAGCTAGTCAGCCAGAGCCAGATGAGAATCCTGGACACAGGAACTCTCATTTTATCCACAAATATCAATATTCACAGGAGTTTGGAAGACATTGATTTCAACCCTCATGGATGACTTTGTAGGGTTCAAGACTGCAGAAGAGAAAAAACTGCAGATGTGATGGAAATTGCAAGAGAACTAGAGTTAGAAGTGGAGCCTGATGATGTGACTGAATGCTGCAATCTCATGACAACACTTAATCAGCTGAGAACTTTCTTCTCAGTACTGAGTAAAAAAAAGTGGTTTCTTGAGATGAAATCTACTCCTAGGAAGATGCTGTGAAGATTGTTGAAATAACAACAAAAGATTTAGAATATTGCATAAACTTAGTTGATAAAGCAACATCAGGGTTTGAGAGGACTGACTCCAATTTCTTTTTTTTTGAGAGGGCATCTCTCATATTTATTGATCAAATGGTTGTTAACAGTTAATAACAATAAAATTCTGTACAGGGGACTCGATGCACAATCATTAATCCACCCCAAGCCTAATTCTCATCAGTCTCCGATCTCCTGAAGCACAACGAACAAGTTCTTACATGGTGAACAAATTCTTACATAGTGAATAAGTTCTTACATGGTGAACAGTACAAGGGCAGTCATCACAGAAACTTTCGGTTTTGATCACGCAGTATGAACTATAAACAATCAGGTCAAATATGAATATTTGTTTGATTTTTATACTTGATTTATATGTGAATCCCACATTTCTCCCTTATTATTATTATTATTTATATTTTTTAATAAAATGCTGAAGTGATAGGTAGATGTAAGATAAAGGTAGAAAACATAGTTTAGTGCTGTAAGAAAGCAAATGTAGATGATCAGGTGTGTGCCTATAAGCTAAGTATTAATCCAAGCTAGACAAGGGCAACAAAACATCCACAGATGCAGAAGATTTCTCTCAAAACGGGGGGTGAGGTTCTAAGCCTCACCTCTGTTGATCCCCAATTCCTCACCTGATGGCCCCCCTGTGACTGTGCCTGTCTTAGGTTGTTCCTCCCTTGAGGAATCTTACCCGTCTCTGGCTAACCAACTGACTCCAATTTTAAAAGAACTTGTACTGTAGGCAAAATGCTATCAAACAGCACCACTTCCACAGAGAAATCATTTGTGAAAGGAAGAGTCGATTGATGCAGCAAACTTCATTGTTGTCTTACTTAAGAAACTGCCACAACTGCCACAGCTTTCAACAACCACCACCCCAATCAGTCAGCAGCCACCAACATCAAAGCAAGACTCTCTGCCAGTAAAATACCCCAATTCCCTGAAAGCTCAAATAATGGTTCACACTTTTCTATCAACAGTTTTAAAATAAGGTATGTACATTTTTAAAGACATAATGCTATTGCACACTTAATAGACTACAGTAATGGTATAAACATAGCTTTTACATGCACCGGGAAAACAAAAAATTTGACTTGATTTTTTGCAATATTTACATCATTGTGGTGGTCTGGAACTGAATTTACCATATCTCTGAGGTATGCCTTTATGTCAATTATATCTCAATAAAACTGCAAGAAAGAAGAAAGAAATTCTGGATCTGATAAAAGCATCCATGGTTCAACAATCCTTGTCAATCCTCACCTATCAGAATTGGATTTGAGAGGGTGTTCTCCCATTATAATCAATATCTATTCGAGGCTTAACTCCACCTATTATTGTCTTACCTGATTCCTCTGTTGTGTGTCTCATCTCCCCTATTTCTTTCTCTTGGAGCCCTTACCCCACATGTGTTCTGGGCTTGTGCCCACAATGACATGTCATACCTGCTTCCCTGCCCATAGCTGTGTTGTCTTGAAACTCATATAAAATGGTCGAAGTATTTGACAATGATCTTCTTAATCTCCCTTTCATCAATTGGTCCAAATTTTTTGTATCCACTTAATATTATGGTATATAGCAGGTTTCTATTGATATTGTTAAAAATTACCACAAACTTCAAGACTTAACAATACAAATTTGTTATCTCACTGTTTTGTAGGTTAGTAGTCCGCAGTCTACATTGGCTCAACTGGTTTTTCTACTCTGGGTTTAACAAGCCCACAACCAGCTGGCCTCTAAGCGAGGTTCTGGAAAGAATCTGCTTCCAAGCTCATTCAGGTTGTTGTCAAAATCTAGTTCTTCAAGATTAGAGACTCCAGACATTAACCCAAACATATATGGTCAATTAATATATGATAAAGGAGCCATGGACATACAATGGGGAAATGACAGTCTCTTCAACAGATGGTGCTGGCAAAACTGGACAGCTACATGTAAGAGAATGAAACTGGATCACTATCTAACCCCATACACAAAAGTAAATTCAAAATGGATCAAAGACCTGAATATGAGTCATGAAACCATAAAACTCTTAGAAAAAAACATAGGCAAAAATCTCTTGGACATAAACATTAGTTACTTCTTCATGAACATATCTCCCCAGACAAGGAAAACAAAAGCAAAAATGAACAAGTGGGACTATATCAAGCTGAAAAGCTTCTGTACAGCAGAGAACACCATCAATAGAACAAAAAGGTACCCTATAGTGTGGGAGAATATATTCGTAAATGACAGATCCGATAAAGGCTTGACATCCAAAATATATAAAGAGCTCATGCACCTCAACAAAGAAAAAGCAAATAATCCAATTAAAAAATGGGCAGAGGAGCTGAACAGACAGTTCTCCAAAGAAGAAGTTCAGATGGCCAACAGACACATGAAAAGATGCTCCACATCGCTAGTTATCAGAGAAACGCAAATTAAAACCACAATGAGATATCACCTCACACCAGTAAGGATGGCTACCATCCAAAAGACAAACAACAACAAATGTTGGTGAGGTTGTGGAGAAAGGGGAACCCTCCTACACTGCTGGTGGGAATGTAAATTAGTTCAACCATTGTGGAAAGCAGTATGGAGGTTCCTCAAAATGCTCAAAATAGACTTACCATTTGACCCAGGAATTCCACTTCTAGGAATTTATCCTAAGAATGCAGCACTCCAGTTTGAAAAAGACAGATGCACCCCTATGTTTATCACAGCACTATTTACAAAAGCCAAGAAATGGAAGCAACCTAAGTGTCCATCAGTAGATGAATGGATAAAGAAGATGTGGTACATATACACAATGGAATATTATTCAGCCATAAGAAGAAAACAAATCCTACAATTTGCAACAACATGGATGGAGCTAGAGAGTATTATGCTCAGTGAAATAAGCCAAGCAGAGAAAGACAAATACCAAATGATTTCATTCATCTGTGGAGTATAAGAACAAAGGAAAAACTGAAGGAACAAAACAGCAGCAGAATCACAGAACCCAAGAATGGACTAACAGTTACCAAAGGGAAAGAGACTGGGGATAATGGGAGGGATAAGGGCAGGGAAAAAGAAAGGGGGTATTATGATTAGCATGTATAATGTGGGGGGTGGGGGAAAGGGGATGGCTATGCAACACAGGGAAGACAAGTAGTGATTCTACAACATCTTACTATGCTGATGGGCAGTGACTGTAATGGGGTTTGTGGGGGAGACTTGGGGTAGGGGAGAGCCTAGTAAACATAATGTTCTCCATGTAATTGTAGATTAATGATAACAAAAAAAAATCTAGTTCTTCATGCTGATAGACCTGAGGACCAAATTTCCCTGTTGGCTGTCATCTGGGGGTGTCCCTTAGCTCCCAATGGCCTCTTTCTGGTCCTTGCATGTGGTCCCCTATATCTTACACTTAAAATCCCTCTGATATCTACTTTCTCTCTCTCTTGTTGATGGCTGGGGTAGATTCTTTTTAAGGGATCATGCTATTAGATTGGGCCTGCCCAGAAAATGCAGGAAAATCTCCCTGTCTAAAAGTCTGTACCCCTAATTACATCTGCAAAGTCCCTTTTGTCATGCAATATATCATATTCAAAGGTGCTAGGGGTTAGATTGTGAACATCTTTGAGGGGGTACATTTTTGCCTACTATATAGTCTTTTTCCTGTTGCTCTTAAAATGGACTTTCTAAGGTCAGCTTTCAGAGAACACCTTTATATGTGAATACCTAGTCATAGCATTATAGATCTGGAGTCTCACTAGTAGAGTAATTTCAGTTTTTTTTCTTTTCTCTATATCTCTCTTTGGTTTATCTGGGACCAAGACAACTTCCCTGACCTAGTAAAAATTAAAATGGCTCCCTCTTTTCTAGTTACATCTTTAAGAAACTTTAGATTTGAGTGTATCTTCTTTTTCCCTTTCATCTCAGTTTAGCTTGTTATCCAAGATCACATTTCCCTAAGAAATTCCCTCTCTTTCTCCAGCTTAAACGGCATATTTTCTTGAATCTTTTCCTTTCTCATTGCTCTTGTTCTGACAGTAAAGCCAAAGCTTATTTTTATTTTTTTAATGTTTTATTACAGGAAATTTGGAGCATATACAAAATTAGAATACCATAATGAACCCCTGTGAATATTACAATTGATCCTTAAACTACATGGGTTTGAACTGCGTGGGTCCACTTATATGAGGATGTTGTTTTCAATAAATATACTGGAATATTTTTTGGAGATTTGTAACAATTTGAAAAAGGGTTTTCTTTTCTCTAGCTTACTGTGTTATAATAATATAGTATATAATACATATAACTTTAAAAAATCTGTGTTAATCACTACGTTCTTGGTAAGGTTTCTAGTCAACAGTAGGCTATCAGTAGTTAAGTTTGGGGGAATCAAAAGATACACTTGGATTTTCCACTGTGCAGGGGGCATAAGCACCTCAAATCCCTGAGTTGTTCAGGGGTGTCTTGCCAATGGGTTTCAGCCCCAGGCAAGTTCACTATGGATTCAATGTGACCAAAGAAAATGACAGTAAAACGTTCTTGGGGTGAAAGGGTTATACCTAACTTTATTTCCATGGTGGCAGGTCAATCACTAAAATTCCCTTCACTCAGTGTGTCTGCATGCAGCAAGCCGTTCTCTGCTTCTGGGCCCCTGTCCTCAGCACTGCCACCACTCCAGCCTCTGCTCTGCTCTCCTGCAGCCTTGTGGCTGTTCCACCACCAGGCTGTTGACTAGCTCACTGCACACCTATGGGCTACATGGCTGTTGACTCTATAAAAAGAGCTCTGCCCAGTGCTCTGGGCATGACACGGTGGAAGGGCTGCAAGGCTGCAGCAGAGCAGAGGCTGGAGTGGTGGCAGTGCCAAGGACAGAGAGGCCCAGAGGATGGCTGTGCGGGACGACTGTGCAGAGAGAGAGGCCCAGAGGCAGAGACCGGCTTGCTGCATGCAAACTCGGTCTGAGTGAATGGGATTTTAGTGACTGACCTGCCACCTGGAAATGAAGTTGGGTATAACCCTTTCACCCCAAGAACGCTTTGCTGTCATTTTCTTTGGTCACACTGAATCCATAGCGAACTTGCCTGGGCTGAAACCCATTGGCAAGGCATAAGGGCTCCCATTTCTCTATTTGTACCTTAATAAAAATCAGCTGGTTTCTTAGGTTAGCCCACAATCTGGGTCTTTAAAATCAAATTCATGGTCATGGTTCATGTAATTAATAGATCCAGAGCTGAACTGAGCCCATCCGGAGGTGGTGGGGGCAGGAGGTTGGAAGGGGTGAGTCTGGGAGCCTGTGGATGTGACACAAAAAATTCAAGAAGGCAGCTTCCCCATAGTTATTTCCTTGCCTCTGTAACAGGATGCAATTCAAATATATCAAGATAAAGGAACAGTACTGTTAGAATGCCATCTAATAAAGATATCATCTCACTCTTTAGTACTTTGTGGTTCACATGGAATTTAGTTACCTTTGCAGTTAAAAGCCCCAGCCTATAGTCCTGGCTGAGAAATAGGGAAAAGGCAGAAAAAAGTTTTCAGCCCTCTGATGCTGAAAAAGTCTGATTATTGAAGCTATATTGAGGTGAACCTTAAGCAGGACCAAAGTATTCCTTTCCTGATACTCTAATCCCTGTCTCAGCCACAAAAGCATGCACAGTTTGTTTTTACTAGGGTCCACTTGGGTCCACCTGCTTTTAGACACCAACCACAGTGTAAGGTCAAAAACCTATGAGGCCTGTGCTTTCTAAAGCTGCTATTAGAAACAGTTGCATGCCTGTAGGCATCAATCACAATATAAATTGCTACAAACTCCCAAAGTCAATGATGTGCATGGCCAGAGCTTTCTAAGGCCGGCCTTTATGAAAAAAAGAAAAAGAAAGCTACAACACCCATGCATATCAGCCACCGCTCTCCCGCAAAGAGAACTGCCTCCCTCAAATGTTACTGTAGATCTCAAAACCCATTGTATCCATTTCTCAAGGTGTAGCCACCCATACATGATGGGGTATCTGTAAAGGTCCTATCATCACACCACTCTCTTCCCTGAATTCTGAACTGAGAATAGACACACAATCAAAGAGGGATCAGAATATTGAGATTTATTGTTGACAAGACTAGTTTGGGGAATGGGTCCGTGGCCTGCAGCCTGAATTGTTTTCAACTTTTTTTATCTTAAGACTAGACTATTGCACCTTCCTGAAAGAATAGATGGGTCTGTACAGTATACCTTCATCCCACTGAGCTTTCTTTAGTGGGGCTGAACACATGGAGGGGCAGAGAGGAGGATACAAGCATGCTATAGGCAAAGGAGCTCTGAAAAACAAGAGAGGTGGTCGCTCAGCAGGGGCTGTGCCATAAGCACAATTACATTTGGGAATCTTCCCTAGCAGTCATTGTGCAGAGGATGTGGTGAGGTGGGGCACAGACACATGTAAGAATGCTGGGAAGCTCTCTTCTCAATCCTTCTGGAAGGGCAGAAGTTTCTAGTTCACATACAGATAGGAATACTAGAATGGGAAACATCGTGTAACTAATAAATATGGTCAAAGGGGAAGAACCAAGAGAAGGGCTGTCTCCCCAAGAGGCCAGGGCTTTCTCCATTGGCTGGCCTTACATTCTCACTGCTTGCTGAAACAAACTGGTATGCACTTAATATGTAGAAATGCGTGCCTCGGTACCCACTATAATCAGTGGAACCTACTGGTTTATCCTATGAACATCTCCTAAGAGTCTTGCCTGATTACTGTCGCCATCTGGGAGGGAAAAAACTTTAGAGCTAATTTAAGCCCAGTTACTAGTGTTTTGGGGTTTTTTTGTTCTGTTTTGTTTCTATCCCCAGATGGCAGAAGACATCAAGTCTAAACACAAGACAGAGGATAAGTGGCTGAAAACAGAGTGTGCAAACTGGTAGCCTGCTGAACAGATACAGTTCACAGATATGTTTGATTTGACCCATAAGAATTCTTAAAAATATTTTATATTACTTGTTAGCATATAAAAAAAGGTAGCTTTCATATAAAAACCCAGAATTTATGGCTTCCCTGAAAAGTTGTAAGATTCTGGCCATGTGGATATGCCTTTCTATATGGCAAAATCAGCTGGACAATGTAACCACTGCTTTTTTTTAGGAAGGGTCACAGTCCCCACCTAGGCTTTTGTGTGACCTGCCTAGCCTCTGTGTACATTTGAGTTTGTGATCTCTGATTTAAATTGGCCAGCATTAGAGATTGTTTGTGATCTGAAAGAAATGCAAATCATCCATCTCCATGAGTGTTTGATCATGTCAGAATGAGTATTGGACAACGTGGATAGTGCCAGGGAGGTGTGTGCAAGAATCTGACCATCCATCAGGAGGGAGAGAGATGAGAAGACATCTGTCTGTGTAATGAGGATGGAGAAATTGTTATGAAAGGCAAGAGAAAAGGGGGCCACAGCTCTCAGTGTGGAGAAGCAGGTTGGGCTGGAGCAGGTGACAGCGGGAATCAATTACAGACAAGTGTTGCTAGGGCAACTCAGGCTCCATGAACAGCCTGGAAGGCCTCTGGCCCTCTCACTGCTAAGGCAGCTGATTTAGGAGGCGAGAGCTCTAACGTCAGAGAAGCTTATGAGAAAAAAGATAAGGTTGCAAAAGCATTGTCCCAGGTTAGGACTCAAGTCTTGGTAGTAGATACAGATGTAGCCACAACATTGCACCCAGAGCTACTGGTGGCAACCTCTAAAGGCCTCTGAAATTGAGAACCATTACATCTCTTCCCTGAAGGGCACTTCTTTCCAAATTGCAGGTTGTATGTATCTCATTGGTGGCTGTGAAATTAATTTAAGGGGATGAGATGAGCATTTTTAAAAACAAAAGAAACAAAAACTATTTTTAAAAAACAGAGTGTATTTCACACAGTAAAAGCACTGGTTTCAGGTGTACATGTGTGTGCATGTGCATGCAGGCATGTGTGTACTGGGTTGGGATATCAAATGTTTTTTACTCTGTGAGTTGAGCTCAATAGAGTTTGAAAGCCCCTACCACAGGCTACAGTCAGTCACTATGGCCAGCTGACTGGATGTGCCTAATTTGGTATGTCTAGTGGATTTTTTTTTGGCTCTTTGTTTTTGTTTTTCTTGTCTTGAGCAAGAATGGCAGATGTAGGTCAATTATAACCCTCTAAGGAGGACTCTCTGGTATCAGGAAAAAACACAGGTAATGTTGGGCCAGGTAGGAAACAGGTTTTCGGGTGTGGCTTCTCAGGTGAGGCACAACTCCACCTGGCTGCTCAAGACTCTACCCCCTGGGAGTGGTAGCACTGCAGGTTAGTGTGCAGGTGAAGCTGAAAGGAGAGCTTGCTTCACAGGGCTGGATCTGAGTTCTTTTCTTATCTGGAATTTTTCAGGTTTTCTAGGAGCAACATCATTCCCATCATTTTTTGCATGGCCCACACTGCTGGTACCTTACCCAATCCTTCACTTGTTCCTCCCCAAGTAGAGACCCAATTTTTGTTATTTAGAGTGACCCCGTGCATTGTGGGAGCTGGGATACTCAAGTGAAAACCTACAAAATACCAGTCCCAAATTTTTATTACATTCAAAAGACAACAATTACTCAGCCAACTTGCTATAAAAGTTTCTAAATGTGTAACCTCAATTTCTGCACTTAGTTTGTCACTGGTAGTCAACAGTATGTAGACTAGCACCAGTCCAGGGACCACAATATGAGTGGCACTGGTCTGAGCTAACTAATCATGGTAATTCTATTTCCCTTACCATTAGATTGATTTAGACACAAACATGAGACATGAGATAACACTGAGATAACAGGATGTCTACTGGAGATGCTTGGCAAAAGTTTCCCTTGCTCTTAATAAGGGACCCATGATGGTCATCTTTCTTCCAGCTTTCTAATGTTAGTGTATGACCATGTGATGCCTGAATAGCTGCAGCCATCTTGGGATTGTAAGGTGTAGGACCAACAGGCTGAGGATAGTGGAACAGGATGGAGGGAAACTGGGTTCTTACTGATGTTACTGAGCTGCTGAATTGCCTACTCTTGAATCCTTCTATGTCTGAGAGATAATAAAATGCCCTTATTGGTTGATCCACTTTGTGTTGGCTTTGCTGTTATTTGCAGTCGAAATAATTCTAATTGATGCACCTTGTAGGACATGACAGGGTTCATTTGTTTGGGTACAAAGGCCTATCTGTACTTAGAATATTTTAGAGTGAGCTTAGAATTCCTGCAAGAAATTTTAAGGATAAAAAATGGTTAAACGAAGCTGCAATTGAGTACTGACCCAACAGACACAGCAGGTGTCATTCTAATTGTAGCATCATTTTTTATATTTTATTTTTTAATTAACATAAGTAAGTTTGTTTGTGTGTATAGTTTCATGAATTTTAACACATATATTTGTGTAACCATCACCATAATCAGGATACAGAACAGTTCCATCATCCCATAAAGCTCCATCATACTTTGCTTTGAAGTCATACCTTCCCCCAACTCCTAACTACTGATTTGTTTTCCATAACTATATTTTTGTCCTTTGAAAAATGGTATAAAATGGAGTCATACAGTATATCACATATTAAGATTTTCACTCAGCGTAATGCTTGTAAGATTCATCCAAATTGTTGTATGTTCATTCCTTTTTATTGCTGGGTAGTACTCCACTGTATAGATGTACTCAGTTTGTTGAGCCATTCGTCTCACTTTTATATAAGGTGTGAGGTTTTGGTCAAGGTTCACTTCTTATATATGGATGTCCATTTGTTCCAATATCATTTATTGAAAAGACTTATTTCTCTGTTGAATTCTTTGCACCTTTGTCAAGAATCAATTGGCCATATTTGTGTGGGTCCATTTCTGCATTCTTTATTCTGTTGCCTTGATCTATATGTCTATCCCTTTGCCAATACCACATTGTCTTGATTACTGTATTTCTATAATAAGCCATAAAATCAGGTGGTTGATTCCTCCAACTTTATTAATCTTTTTGAAATGATTTTGGCTATTCTAATTCCTTGCTTTTCCATATAAATTTTAGAGTTAACACATCAGTGTCTACAAAAAATACTGCTAATTTGGATAGGAACTGCATTAAATCTATAGATCAATTTAGGGAGAACTGGCATCTTTAATATGTTGAGTGTTTCCATCCATAAACATGGTATGTTTCTCTGGTTTTTAGGCCTTTGGAGATTTCTTTCATCAGAATCTTGGAGTTTTCAGCATATAGATCCTAGACATGTTTTGTTAGAGTTTTTACCTAAGTGTTTCATTTTTTGGAGATATTATAAACAGTATTGTTCATTGCTGTTATGCAGAAATGTGATTGATTTCTGTGTGCTGATATTATATTCTGTAACGTGGCTAAATATACTTATTAGTTCTAGGTGCGTGTGTGTGTGTCTATTATTTGGGATTGTCTGTGTAGACAATCATGACATCTGAATAGGTACAGAATTCCTCTCTTTCTTTTCCTCTCCTCTCCCTCCCTAACTGCCTCGAGTTGAGATGCCTAATTTGGATGAAATATAAGAGTGGAGGATAAGTAGAGATGTTATAGGTCATCTTCAAATCATTCAAGTTGCTTAGAAAGAAGTCATTCTACAATCAGGTGAAAAAAATATCATTTTATGCAGATGATGTGATCAGGTACTATTAAAAATGATAAAAGAATTTAAAAGTGTTTTAAATAATAAATATTACAAAAATACTAGTACTTACATGCCAGGGACTGTTTTAATATTTATACATAAATGAACTTATCTAGCAATCACACCCCTATCATGTGGATACTATTATCCCCATTTTATAGATGTGCAAACTGTAAATGGCAGAACTGGGCACAAAGCCAGGTAGTCTGGCTCCAGAGTTCACACTCTTAACCATTACACAATGGTACAGAAGAGTCTAGAAAAGGGCTTCAAAATATCTGGGAGGCTAGTATATGATAAGGGAGGCATTTCAGATAAATGAGTAAAATTTAGACTAATCAATAATTACAAAGGAACAGTTGGATAGCTATTTGGAAAAATTAAAGTTCGAGAACTACATTTGTACTGTACATCAAAATAAAACCCATTTGAGAAAAGTATTTAAAGGTAAAAATTAAAACCATAAGGGTGCTAGAAGAAAATATGGAGAAAGAGTTTTATAATCTTGAGGTAGGGAAAGCTTTTCAAAGTACAACACATAAGCCAGCTATTATAAATGAAATGAACAGTAATGTGATTATATAAAATATTTTAAATTTGTATATTCTAAGAAACAAATTTGCAAGGTTAAAAGACATATAACAAACTGAAGAAAATATTTGTGACAGCAAGACAAAGGATTGTTATCCACCATATAAAAAGAACTATTCCAAATCAATAAGAATATATTACATTCAGTAAAAACATGGGCAAACACCAGAAACAGATTATTTACACATTTGAAAAAACAAGAAGATTACAAATGGCTAAGAGACATAAAAAGGTGCTCAACTTAACCAAAAGTCAAAAACATGAAAATTAAAGCAGTGGCACATCACTTTATATCAGATTAGCAATGAAAAAAAAATTAATGAAAATACTCAGCTTTGACAAGGCTATATGGGAAAAACACTCACATTCTGGTACAATGATATAAATTTGTATAATCTCTTTTGCACGGCAAGTTGGCAATATCTATTCAATTGTAAAATATGCATACCCATTGCAGCAGTTCCATTTCCAGGCATTGTCTTACAGAAGTAAATACATGTGCAAAACTGTTTACAAGGACGTTCATTTTAGCACTTTATAATAATGAATACACAGTAAAAATCCAAAGGAGCATCCAACCTATGCAACTAATTTAAAAAGAAGGTAAATCTTTGAGTACTGACATACTAAGAAACCCATAATCTATTGTTACCTCAACCACTTATTTCTGATGATCCTTAGGGGATTTCTTATAGGGTGACAGTTACTTAAATTACTATAGCTTTCTAACCTATAAAATGGGCATAATCACAATACTTGCCTCTTAGGGTTGTTTGTTCATTCATTCTTTCAAAAAATACATATTGAACAGATACAATTGCCAGGAATTGTGCTAGGTGCTGTGATACAAATATAAACAAAACATACATGGTACCTGCTCTCAAGGAGGTCACTGTCCAGTGTAGGGAGTGTGTGTGCGGTGTGTGTTACAAGGGGTGGGAGGAAACAGACATTAATCACACAACTGTACAGTTGTCTTGGGTGCCTAGGGAGGAAAATAGCAGAGTATCATGAGAATGTACTACAGGGTGCCCTGATCCAGTTTGGAAGGTCAGGGAAGGCTTCCCTTGAACTAAAAAAAAAGATAGTGATGGGCCAGGCACTTTACATAAATGCCAGCTCTAGAGGTAAGTTAAAATAATGAGGTAGATAGATATACAGTGACAGAGAAAGAATGTCAAGAATACATTAAGTCAATAAGGTAAGTTGTAAAACATAATTGTAGCATGATTCCCCCTTTTTATGGTTTAAAAATTCTTTTATAATACATTTATAGACAGAAAAAGATCTGAAGGAATATATACCATACTAAAAGCTGTTAATTTTATTTGAATAATTTGTCTGACATTCTGTAATGAGAAAAATAATAGATATGTGTATACATGGTGTGGGGGGGATCATGGGGAAGACAGTGTAGCACAGAGAAGGCAAATAGTGACTCTGTGGCATCTTACTACACTGATGGACAGTGACTGCAATGGGGTATGAGGGGGATTGATAATATGGGTAAATGTAGTAACCACGTTGTTTTTCATGTGAAACATGCATAAGAGTGTATATCAATAACACCTTAATAAAAAAATAGATATGTGTATATATAGGAGTGACAGCACAAACATTAGAAATATTTGTATTCAAGACAAAAAGTTTTAAATAGGATAAAGAGAGATATTGATAAAAGATACTATCTACCAACGATATCTTCTGTCATAAACATACATACCAAACAATATTCCATTAGAATATGTAAAGAAAACAGAAAAGCAGATAAGCTGTACCTTATAAAGTAAGTTTTTTTTAAAAAAATGCCTTTGCAACCCTTGCAAAAATTGATCATGTACTGAGTCACAGAAGAAAGCACAAATATTTCCAGTAGTATAAATCATAAAAGTCACATTATGGGACCCTAATGCAATACAACTAACTTTTAAACACAAAAATAGCCCCCTCAAAAAAAGTTGAGTCACCTCAAAAATAAAATAGCACTTTTAAACAACATGGTCAAAGAAGAAATCAAAACCAAAATTATAGACTAGAAATTAATGAGAATGAAAGTACTACATATTAAAGTCAAACAAAGAAACAAATTTATAACGTTAAATGCTTTTAGAAATAAATCAAAAAGACTGAAAATGAATATCACACATTTAATGCAAGCCATTACAAAGAAAACAGCAAAACAAATTTAGAACTAGAAGATATTAATACATATAAAAGCTGAAAATAATTATTTATTAAGTGGAGACAAATGGTAGAATAAGTAAATCCAAGAAATAGTTCTTTGAAAATATCAACCAAACAGAGAAACCTCTATAATCTAGCCAAAAAAGAGAGAAATGCATCCAAAAAATAAGACGGTTCGATTGATGGATAGATATGTAGATAATAACTATATGATAAAGCAAGTGTAGCAAAGCATTAGTGGTAAATCAATGTTGTGGGTATGGAGGTGTTCACTGTACAATTATATTAGCTTTGCTGTATGTTTGAAAATGTTAGTGATAAAACAGATAAAAATCTATTATCATCCAGAACATCAGTTTATGAAACATTACATTAGAGATTTCATTAAAACCAGGAGAAAGATAAAGAGGCCCACTGTTGCCTCTATTTAAATTTTTTCTAGCAATTCAATAAAACATGTCGAGTAATATAATATAGGAATTATGAATATGTTAAGGACGGACATCATTATTTACAGATGATAGTATTATCCACCTGGAAAACCAAAGAGAATGAAAAGAAAAACTATTTGAACTGATAAGGAAGATAAGTAGGGGGATCAGTGACAAAAAGATGTCCTATTATGCAGAAAAATATAAACAGGAGTGGTAGTGAAGGGAAGGACATGCAAGACATCTTTCGTGTTTTGCTCCAGGTACAGTACTTCTCTGACGATTTTTTAATCTTTTACAACCAGAATGATTCATGTATTTGTTGGAAAACAGGAAAATAAATCTCTAGTAGGCAGAATTAGAATTTTCCATTCTAATTTCTGGACTAATCACGTAAACCTTTTAAAAGCAGTGAGTTTTCTCAGACTAATGACAGAAGAGAAAGAGAGATTCCAAGCACAAGAAGGATTCAGCATGCTACCCCTGGCTTGAAGATGGAAGCGGTAATGTGAGGAAAAATGTGGGTGGCCCCTAGAAGCTGGAAGCGTGGGGATCTCAGTCGTACAAGAGCAAAGAACTAAAAAACCGGCAACACCCTGAATGAACCTGTAAATGGATTCTTCCCCAGAGACTCTAGGTAGAAGACAAGTCCAGGGACGCCTTGATATGATCCTAAGCACAGAACTCAGCAGCCAAGCTGTTAACTCCACCAGGACTTCTGACCTACAGAACTATGAAACAAAAAGGCATTTTAAACTGCTAAATTTGTGGTGATTTGTTATGCAACAATAGAAGACATAAACAAAATACATTACATCAGCAAAATAATGAGATATGTAGACTATCAAATTTTCAAAAGTTCAAAACCAATTAATGACCCAGTCATGCAGTAGGATGGGGAAATGACACACCCATATGCCCCATGGGAATGTAATTGGTAAAGTTTTTCTCAAAGTACATTGGGCAATCAATACCGATCAACCTCCCCCAAAATGTGAATGTGCTTTGCCTTATTGACATTTATTGTTGTTAAACAATCATAGGGATGAGCAAAGAGTTTTCTAAATGTCCTTTACAGAATTCCTTATAACAGTGGACAATTAGAAACAACATGAATGTATAGTAACTGAAGACTGGTTTGTCAAATTTACTATCCTACACTGTTTGATGAAATAAATTTATGCAATCAAAAGTCTGATACGAATTCTTTAGAACTTCAGAAACTAATTTTGAAGTTCATCTGGAAAAGAAAATGCATATAAATAGTCAAGAAATTTGTGGGGAAAAAGGGGGGCTTGCTCTAGCAAATATGAATAATAATTTAAATTAAAGCTCAGGTACTTAAAAAAGTTGTGGTGTTGGTGCTGGTATGAATTTTAGGAGTATTGAGCCAATGGTTTACATTCAAACCCATGTAGATACTTAGGAATTTGGTTTTTGATAAAGGGAAAGAAGGGTCTGTTCAATAAAGGTTTAGAGTCCTATAAAAAATACTAGTAAGTAATTAGTATTACACGGAAAAATATTTACCTACTAAACACAACATTGTTATAATACTTAATGACTTAGAAAAATGTTTACTTAAAATATTCCAGAATATTAAAGAGCTAAATATAAAAAATTATAAAATATTACAAGGTAATTCACAGCAATGTATTTAATCTTAAAGTGGGAAGGCCTTCTTATGCAAGATTCAAAATGCAAAAGCCATAAAGAAACCATTGAAAAATTTGAATACATCAACATTTAAAACATCTATACACAAAAAGACCCCACAAGTGATGTTTAAAAATAAGTAAAAGTCTGCAAAATTTCCCCACACATGTGACAAAGATTTATATCCAGACTACATAATTCAATAATAAGAAGCCAAACAATCCAATTGGAAAAAGGATAAAAGATATGAATAGGCAAGTCATGAAACAACACAAGCAAATGACCAACAAATGTATGAAAATATTCTGTTACCTAGCTAATAATCAGGTAAATGTAAATAATTAAACATTGTTCACCCATCACACTGACAATATACTCAAATGATTGGTTAATACCCATTGTGGATAAAAATGTAAGGAAATGGTTGTTCCTAGTCACTGCTGGTGAAGGTATATAATTTGAGTCTTTCCCTATGGCAATTTGGCATTACATATTAACATTTTGACAAGTGCTATCTTTGAGCCACTTCACTTTCAGTATTTATCTTATAGAAATATTTGGTGTATGCACAAATACACATGTACAAGGATTTTCAGTGCAGCATTGTTATTAATTTTTAAAAGTACTGTAAAAGATTGAAAACAATATATATTCACCAATAGGTGACTATATAATAGTTATAACACATTCGTTCATTGGAATACTATACAGTACAAAATGAATTAGGTAGATTTATATGTACTGACATGGAAAGATCTTCAAGTCATAATAATGAATAAAGCAATTAACAGAACAATGCATTAAATAAATAGGATGCCATTTATATTTTTAAAAAGTAAAAAGCACGAAAGTTATGTATTTCTATGTGAATATAATGTGAGAAGAACTTTAAATTTATCTGTGTTGAGTGTTTTGTGATAATGCATGCACTCGTGTAATTAGGAAAACAGTTTTAAAATTAAAAAACAAAAATGAAGCTTAACTACATGTTAAAGAACGGAATGCCTCATGTTGCCATTAAAATTATGTTATAGACAAATATTTAAGGATATGGCAAATATTCACTAGGTTATTAAATAATAACATGCTATGATAATATTTTTGTTTAGAACTATAAACATATAATGCATAGAAAAAGGCTGGGAGAACAAAAAAACAGAACATTAAAACAGTGGTCCTCTCTAGATGGTGGCATTACAAGTTTTTTATCTTTTGGCATTTTCTTTATGCTTTCATGTATTTCCTGAATAGTCTACAATAAGAAAAACAGAAACAACCTGTGTGTGTGTGTGTGTGTGTGGTGTTTGCCTGCGTGCTCAAGGGAATGTTGGTTAGAATTAGGATTGTAAAGAGTGGAGTTGGCAAGAGAACTAAAGGTTGCTGCAGATTGAAATTAAAACTAGGTCTGTGAGATATGTGAGATTTTAGAATTTTAAATTGGGGAGCAAGACTTTAGGGGGCCTAGGAATTAACAGTAAAAACATAGGGGTAAGAGCTAGATAGATATAGAGACTGGATTACTAGATGAAGATGTTGTGAGAGCTTGGAATGAGAATCAAAGGCCTTATTAAATTAAAAGCTTTTTGAGAACTAGTATCAATATGAAGGAGGGTATGGGAATACTTGAATAAACTGGAATTCTCTGGAATTCTCATGTATTTCTGGTGAGACTGTATATTGTTACAACTGTTCTGGAGAGCCTGTACTGTGTTTTTGGAAGAAGTTACTTTTTGACCCTGCTACTACAATTTCTGCAAAATCTTAAGAAAATCTTTTAAAACATGCAAATATTTAGTTACATCAAAGCTCAAGTCTGTATTTCTTATAATTAAAAAGACCTAAACAAGGAGTCTTGGTTAAATAAACAATTAGCACTACAATGGAATAACATTCACCATTAAAAATAATGTAAAAATATTTAATGGGTCAGTCTATTTCAGAGGGTCCTCCAAAAAGCTGAGATCATATACAAAAATCTCTGTGTAATTTTTGGCGGGCAGTGGATCCATTCATCAGATTCTCATTTTGGGGCTCTGGAGAGTTGGAATTAAAACTGGAGGGTGTAACTACAGTTTTTATTTTCTCTATGTCTCGAGTACTTTGAATAGTGCTTTTGTTTTTATACTTTAAAATACTGAGTTAATACATGCTTTCTGTTAAAAATTCAAACCTTACTGAAGTATCTAGAGCTACGAGTCAAAGCACCCCTCTCCTTTGACGCTCTGATCTCATTCTGCACCCCAGATGAAGCACGGTTGTTAGGGGTATCTCCACACCAGAGCCTTTTCATGCTTATGCATTCACTGATGCAAATCCTCTAATAAGCTCTTTGCCAATTGCACGGCCACCCCAAATAATACCAAGGAGAGAAATAAAGAGAGTGCTTATTGAGCTTACTAGGCGACTGAAGTTAAGCGTTCTAAGGGTTTGCCGGTGTGAACTTACAGTGGTCGGCGCACACCCACCGTCGTCTCCCGCCCTCTACACCCTGTCCCGGCTTGCCCTGTTGCTCCCCATTCCCTTCCATTCTTCAAAAGGCAGCTGGAGAGATTGTTAATTTTTATATATAAATCAATCACGTCACCCTTCAGCGGCTTCCATCGTGCCTCGAATGAAATCCCTATTCCTTAGCGACCCTACTATACTCTGTGGTTGGGTTTGCTGGGCGGGGAATAACTCAGGCCAGTCCCCTGCAGGGGACTCGGTTTCACCGCGGTGGGAGCGCCCTCCCAAGGGGCGGGGCGGGGCTTCTCGAGCGAGGGGTGGAACCTCAGAACGAGTGTGAGGAGTGCCGAAGGGGGAGCTTTTCGGAGGAGGGCGAGCGTGTGGAGCAGGGCTGAAGCAGTGCCGTGGACCCCGCAAGCTCCTGCCGCTGAGGTGGGCGTCTTCCCTGGGCAGGGGGCGGACTCTGCTCGCGCGGCCGTCACTGGCTCACAGCTGGGGGTTGTTCCCACGGGACCCTGGCGCGGAGGCGGCGGCCTTGGGGAGCCTGCGGGAGAGGCTGTCGAAGGGGCTTGGAGGCCTGCCCCATCCCTCTCTCAACCCCGCCTTCTCTCCCCCGACCCCTCCCAGGCCTCGGCTGGCACCAGCGGAGACCTAACCGCATCTTCAGGGGCAGCGGGGCAGCGTCCGGCAGCGCGGCGGGAGAGCAGCTGACAGTGGGGATGCGAGGTACCGGCATTAGCCTTGGCCAAGTGGCCCTATAGAGGGAGTAGAGGCCGGGCCTTCAGCGTTTCTCTCATGGGTTCAAGGAAGGTGGCCTCAGAGAAGGGGGAAGGCGAGGGGCGGGCAGGTAGGCTTCTCGGGTAACTACTAGGCGTTTATATGTGTGTTTCAGTATCTAAATAGTACTATACACATACGCACACAGACACACCATTCATTTCGGCTAATGGTTTTTTTTTAAACTTAATATGTGTAGTAGATAATCCTCCATCAGGGAATCTAAATTTATCTCATTTACAAACAGTTGCATTGTATGATCCTACTACAGTTTATTTAACCATGTCCCGATCAATGTACCTTAGCTTGTTTCCCTTTTGCAGGAGGGAGAGGGCTATTACAAGCAGTGCTATAATGAATGGATTTGTATATATGTTTCATGCACATGTATGAATATTTCTGTAGGAGAAATTCTTAGGAGAGTAATCGCTTGGTCAAAGTGGATATGCATTTGAATTTTGATAGATTGGTTCAAATTGCCTTCCCGAAAGGCTATACCAGTTTACACTCCCCAATGTTGTGTGAGTACCCATTTTTCCACAGTTGTGCCAACATGAATTTGTATCAATCTTTGTAATTTTGCCCAATTTAAAGGGCAAAAAATGGTATGTTATTGTTTCCATTTGCATTTCCCTGATTGCTAGTGAAATTGAACACATTTTTTATTTGTCCAATTACAAGGGTAAGTAGGCAAAATATCAACTCATCCCATTTACAACCACTAAGCATTTCGGAAATTTAATACTAAAAAAACCCCATTCACAATAGCAAGAAAACGAGTAAAAATACTTAGAAGTAAACTACAAAACTTTATTGAGAAATATAATAAAAGAACGTTTGCATACCTGAGAAGGGATATCATGCTTCTGGATAAGAAGGCTCAATTTTGTAGTGATACCCATTTTTCATGTGTTGATTTATGCAATTTAAGTGATTTCAATAAATAAACCAAGTTTTTTGGAACTTAATATGATTCTAAAGTTCATCCAGAAAAGAAGATGGCCAAGAATAACCAAGAAAATATTTTAAAAGATAAGGTGGAGGTATTTGTACTACCAGCTATTAAAATGTATTCAAAAGGAACAATATTTAAATTAGAATGGACAGAAAAATGCATTAGAATAGAAAAGCCCACAAGTCGGGCCAGTTTGGATCCCAGGATTTATTGGGGAACATTGTTGGCCAGACGTGGAAAAACTGCCATATTAAAAATATCAAGCACACACTGCCCTCCTCCCCTTGGAAACTTGAATTTTCCTTTGAGGGCAGACTCCTTTGTTTGGAGAAAAACCACTTTATTGGATCTTTTGGTTATGCCAAGGTAAAGCCTCAAGGGTTAAAATTAGTGACTTTTCACCTAGAAATAATATGAACCTTCAGTTAAAATTAAGATGGATTCAGGTTAGCCTGCAGTGCGGCGAAGGAAGGAATCTGGATATGATCGGTCTTAAAAAATTTTTCCGATCTAATAGGCAAAAATGTTATGTCATTGTTTTCGTTTGCATCATCCGTGCTTATTGTGAGACTGCATGTCTTTTATGTGTCAGTCCAGGATAATAAGTGATTCCTGGAGACAGGTAATGATGGGGACCTCTTGCTCTCTTCCAGAATGGAGTTTGGCTAATTGGGCTACAGCTCTGCCCGCAAGCGTGAGAATAAACAGGTTGACTTTTTAAATTTTTCCTCAAGCAGTAGACTATAGACACCTAAGATCGGGGGCGGAGGCAGTTTTCAGGACATGGCCGAGATTTGGCGCTGAGCAGTATCATCGCGAGGTTTGGCAGCTAGCTCCGCAGTGGGTCGGAAACCTCGTGGTAGGCGAGATCCCTGCAGGACGGGAGGTTCCTCCCTTCCCCCAAAAAACTCCCAGTCATTTTCAAGAAGCTCCGCCTCTCTCATTTTTTTAGGTCTAGGTCTCGCGAGATCTCGTGTTTCCTAAAGGCGAGGCGCGGGCGGTATCCTGCGATGAATTCGATGGTTTCATATAGACTAAAACGTAATATCGCGATAGTCTCAGGCGATTGCGGGTGCCGGCGGCGGCAGATTGGCTCCGCCCCTCAGTGCTTTCTGAGGTTATACGTCATTTGCTTTTCTCTTAGCGTAGGCAAGAAAGCGGAGCCGTAGCTACTCCGGCTTTGGTGGGAGGCGGGGTCTGAGAAGGGCTGGGCTCAGGCTTTTCCCGTCCGGTAGAGGTTCTCGCGAGATAGCGCGGAAGCTGCCGTGGTTCGGCTACGAACTGCAGCAACCGTGGAGGCGGCGGCAACGGCCTTGTCTCCTGCTGCTCTTAACCGGTGACTACTCGCGGGAGCAGGGTTACGTCCTTGTGGGATCCGTTGGCGGTGGCGGAGGTAGCTTGGGAGTCGGTTGGGGGGGCGGCAGTGAGTACGGTCGGTCCGCCTGCTGTTAAGATGGCGGCGGAAGCTGCTGTCTGTCCGACCAGGACCCAATGACTGAGGTATTAGCTGTCCGCTGTTGTGACGCTTCTGAGGTACTTGACGTTAAGGAGGTGATGGTTGGCAAAACGCTGAGGTATGGATGAAGCGAACCTGAGGCGAAGACCACCCGGTCTCTAGTCGCTTGAGGCTACACCATTTATCGGGCCTCAGCGGCCTGTAGGCCCGCCTTTGCCTCACACCAGTCGTTCAACGCCTCGGTTGTCGCGCCACAGTGGGCGGTTGGAGAAGGGCCAGGGGCGGGAGTCCCAGACTTCGTTGGGCAGTGGGGTTGTGGGTTAATACTGGGCGGTGGGAGAGACGAGACCAACCTACGACGACCGGTTCCCTCCCCTTTTTTGTGGGCCCGCCTCCGTTCTCCGCCTTGCGGAGGCCCAAACGAATCCCCTAGTTTTTCTCGAGGTGCACTCCACTTCCCCTACTCCCGTGGTCTTTGAACTAATGTTTAGAGGTCAAACTTTGGTGCCTCTGACGTCCCATTCTGTTGTCCCGTTGACTCTTCACATCTACACGAGTATTTGAGGCTTGTGTTGAAGAGAAGGGTCAGAGTTTTTCCCTGTCACCCCCTCCCCAGACCTACCAAGGAAGAGCTTCTTAGCCCAAGACTCTTAGCCCATCCCGTCTCCCTCTTCCATTGGTTCTATTGACGCAGGCTTGACTAGAGCCTTTTCCGTTCCTTGCATTTACTCCCATCTTTATGGATGGAGCCAGAGTAGCTTTCTGTTTCCTCAGGTCTTCACCCCTGTATGACCCTGATCAGAGCCCAGGCTACTGATTTCTCCAACTCTGCATGCTGCTCCACCACTCTTAAGCGGAACAGTGAATGGGTTGGTGGTTGGATGATTGAAGTCTTCATGACCTCTTTTCGGGGCTGGTAGCCTTCCCTTCCTCATCCCCCCCCCCCCAAAATACCCTAAAAGAAGGCTGTAGAGGATTTTATCCTCTAGTAAACCAACTTTTTGTCCTCTGTCTCCTGCTATCCCTGTGCAAACTCGGGAACCGCCCCTTTTCCCTTTCTTGCTCTGAGTTCCTGTGGCCTCTTGGTCTATGGACATCTGCTTTTGCTGCTAACCACCTCTGACATGCTTCTCACTTCTTAATCCTTCCCCCACCCCCATGCTCTCTTTGCAGGAGCTAAATCCCCAAGAGAGAAGATACCCTCCTGTCAGTCTCCACTACATTCCCACATTCCCCCATATGCTAGAAAATAAAATCGCTTTGATAGATCATCTCCTGCTCCTCAGTCGTTGATTGCCCTGTTATTTTTCCCTTCCCCTCTCCCCTGTTCCACCATTACTATAGACAGTTCCCTATCATTTGTTTCCTGTTTAGATTACATGTTCAGTATTGTTTTCTCTTAGTTCCAGTGTTGTGTAGATTGAGGAGACACCAACATCCACCAGTCAAGGGAGGCACCCTGGTGTGGTGGAAATACTGTGTACTTTGTGTTCACATCAGAACTTTGTGACCTTGGGCAGATTACTTCAAATTCGCGGTTTTTTTCTTTTGTATAACGGCGATAGTAGCACTTACAGTTGCTAGAATTAAACAATTTGTAAAGTGCCTGGCTTATGGTAGGCACACAATAAATTGTGGTTACTTTTTCTTGGTGTAAGAGTATGTTGGCAGATGCATCTTGTCATATGGTAGTTTTATGACCTGGCAAAGAGTAAGAGATATTTTGTTCCTTTAACTGTACATTTTAAATATATTTCTAGGCCAGACCTATCATTTTTGTATTTGTTTTCTCCTCATAGGCCAAACTTTATTTTCAGTGGTTCATGATGTTTGAATGTGATTCTCACCTGTGTTAGTCTTATACTAGTTTAGGAATTTTAGTACAAAATCATTATCCTGGAATGACCACCAGCCATAATGTTGCTGTCAAGAACCACACCCAGGTGTTTGGCCTTTTGGAAGGGGTCCCTCATCCCTTGCCTACTCCCTCCACTCCTTCAAGTGCAGTCTGTCCTGTCATTCACTCTCCAAAAGATGAAATTTTGGTACTATTCTTATCACAGTAATAAAGGGACCTTCTGCTAGCTTGTTTTCAAGTGTTCATAATGTTTTTCCCCTACCTCTTTGGTCCCTCAGATCAGTGTGGGGGTCTTCTGTTTAGCCTTACCTGAGCAGGATAATTCCTATCTGAGAGAGTTTAGAAAGGCTTTTTGGGATAACAGGCTGCTTTTCCAAAATGAATTACTGCCAGTTCTTTAAATACTATCTCTTGTGGTTTTTGCCATTTTATGTTTTCCAAAATTCTTACTGAATGGAAGTGACTGTTTTCAGTTTGGAGGCAATTTTCCTTACTGTTAATATTTTGATTAGATCAATGTTAAAATGAGTGTTTTTTTCTAATTACTGTGGCTGGATGGTGGGGTTTGAAATAGGAATATGATGGCGAAGAGTTTACTTAGGATTAAAAATTTACTGTGGGTAACCATCCTGTAATTAACTATATGTGGACAGTAGTGTCAGCTTTTTGGGGTTTGCTTTATTTAATTTGAAGTGCTTTGAGGGGAATAGAATTTTCCCTTTTTCATCAGAGGACAGGACGTCACTTTCTGTTTTGAGATTTTGCGTTGGTGTTCTTTACAGTGGGTCAGTCAGTGGTCAGAAATTAACTAAAGCTCCGTTTGAGTCTTATCATTTCAGATCTAGAATAAATCTGGGAATGATAATATAGGTGTGACTAAAAGGTTTAATGTATTCTAGGAAGATTTCTGAGAAGAGAGGAAGAAGTGGCAGTACCAGTTAAAAACTTAGTCTAAGGTTCAGTGGCAAAGTTCAACCTGCGTTTTTCCTGGGTGTTTGTCATTTGTTTCCTAATATGGCCAAAAAGCATGTGTGAAGGTGAAAAATATTTTTTATGTGTGCAATTTTTTTTCATAAGAAATAATAAATTTAACATTGCCTTAGTGTCAGTTTACACTGAGGATATCAGATTGTTTATAAAGTAATCACTATCCTCTGTAATTTCATTTAGGTTGGGAACTGAGTTGAGTGTTCAGGGGTGTTATTATTAGGTGTTCATATTAGAAGAGTTGTTTTAGCTGTTGGTTCTGAGTTCTTATTACTCAAAGCAGGTCCCCAAAATGCAAATATGTGAGGGCTATTGCTTAAGAAATAAAAACTGTGATTATGTTTGAACATTGATTATAATGGTTCACTACCCCACACCCTAATAAATTTGTGTCCCTCCTCAATCGTTTTTTTTTTAGGCCCTCCAATAGTCTGACCTGAGTGGGTTAGCGCTCCAGAGGAACCAGCAGACCAACTTGGTCAGGAAGGTTCAGGAAGCAGTTCAAGCAGTGTTGGAATTTCCCACCAGGATGAGTATGATTGGCAGTGATTTTAGGTTAGTTTTTATAGATCTTTGTGGGTAGTATTTGTATTTAACTTCCTGGAATGGAGATGGAGGGGGGCTGTATGTATTTCCATTCTGTAATTGAGCTACTTTTGGTTTCTTCCATTGTCTGATCTGATGTGGCACTGCTGCTTCTTGAATTTAAGTGGAGCTCATTACTGAATTAAACTGTTCAAATGAATTCTCTGTATGATTTTTAAGATCACCCTAAGCATCATTCAAAAAATAAAATTGTAAGATTTTATGCCTAACCAATTCTTTTTTAAAAGAGTTATGAAAAATTTCAAACATACAAAAATTGGATAGTATAATGATCCTCCTGTGTACCCATCACCAGCATTGTTACCAACTTGAAGCCATTTTATTTCATCTATACTTCTGCCCACTGCCCCTTCCCTGATTATTTTGAAGTAAACCTGCTGTTTACTTCATTTGCAAATATTTGCATCTCTAAAAGGTAAAGTCTCTTGAAACATAACCTCAAGACTGTTACAACAAGTGCAAAAAATTAAGTGATTTTTTTTGAAAGTACCAAATATGAAACTAATGTTCAAATTTTAGTTTGTTTGAATCAGGACCTACTGAAGTCCATTTATCACAAAGGAAGGTTGATATATCTTTTAAATGTATTTTAATCTTCAGATTCCCTCCTTTTTGTCTTTTTTCCCTCATTTATTTGTTTAAGGTTTCCTATGGCGTTTCCCCTGCATTTGGTGACTGCATTCCAGTAGTGGTATCTAACCCATTCTTGCTAAGTTAAAGACCTTGGAGGACACCCCCCCTCCCATTATAATGGAACAATGGCAGTAATCTCTAGCCCAGTTGGAGTTGTTACTGCTGGCATAGGCACTCTCCCAAAATAACTAGTCATGGATTCCCTTTTCTGTGGCAGAGTGATTTAATGATACCTGACTTCAGTGCAGTGTCTTGGCCCTGCTTATTGCTCCACGTGAAAAGCAAGCCTCCTTTTGGAAGAAGCTGATATTTCCTAGATAATTACCTGATTGTGCCTGTAGGGTTTTTCATCATGGTTTCAATTTCCTTGGGTGGTTTAGTTATTTTCTCTTAATAATGTTTTTTTTATTTTTGATGTTCTATCTTAGCTGCTCTGACCCATAACTACTAAGCTATTAAGACTTAGTGATGAGTTCCTTTGGCTGTAATACAGTTTTTGCAATGGCAATACTAAACAATTTTTGAGAGCTTCCACTTAGATTCTGATTTTTAGCTATACACACAACCATATTTTCCTGTTGTTATTTTTGTTTTATTTCTTCTGGAAATGATGTTCCCCTGTATAAAGGTCTTTAAACTGTTCATTCCATTTCCTTATGCAGCATTTGCCGTCCTGGGATCTACTGTATGTTCCTTCCATGGTCAGAACCCTGAGAATAGGAGTTGGGACACATAGGGTTCAGCCAGCCTTCAACTTAAGCACAAATGGGGGCAGAGCAAAGCTACTTGTGCCTGTCTTTAAAATGAGAGTGGTTCCAAGCTGAAGGGGCAGAAAGGGTAGAGGACATGAATAAAAGTTTCTGAAGTATTTAGATGAAATACAATTGTGAATCACCAGTGCTATGGATCGTGAATTCAGGCTTTTCAGTTCTTGGTGTTCATTAATGGAGAAATCAGATCAGTAGTTCAAAATTGACCAAGTATCAAAGAAGTGATTTATTGGGAATTGCAGTGAAGTCCATTTGTTCAACAACAAAATTTGAGCACATTGGATAGATATAGTAAGTAGATACGTTACCCTGTCCCAAGTTTTCTGTAGTTAAGAAGTTTGAACAATGTCACTTAAACTTTCTAACCTTTGTTTATGAAACTGGGATAACTATAGATTTTGGAGACAGAGCTTTGCACACAGTAGGCATTTCAATTTGTTGTTTCCAGAGTTCTTATAGCTACAAGTTTACAATGGAAATGCTGTTTTTTTCTTTTGTTGTGTTTTTTCAATCATGGGTTCAAAGTATTATTGAAATGCCAGACTTGGTTGCTTTGAAAATGTTTGCCCTTCACAGTTCATGTTACCTTTCCTGCAGTTAGATTAAGTTGTTAAAATCTATGTGTAGCTGTAACCATATTAGGCTGCTTTACAATGACCTCACCATCTATATAAGATTGATAGTCACAAGCGCTTGGATTCTGGGTGTTTCACTGTATTGTTCCCTGACTTGTTTCCTCAATGAGTGGTTACCAGATGCTTATATTCTCAATGTCAGGGATAATTCAGCTCAGAAGATCCTGGAAGCCCTCTCATTTGATGTGTCATAGGGGTTGAGTTGCTAAAACTTGATGTACCAGCTTGGTTTTCTGGTTACAGAAATGCTTTTAGATAGTGAAGGAGTGGCTCCCCATGAGTAAAATTACTTTAGGTTTTTGTTGGGGCTGTTAACCTCAGCATTTTCAAATTTTAGTTCCCTTAAAAAGTTTTTAATCATTTGGCTTTAAAAATTGTAGTAGTGACATGGATTGATCCCAGAATATGATTTTACAGAAAGTTGGAATTTGTTTTAACTTCTTAAGAATGTATCATTAAGTGGAAATTGATACTGTGGATCAATTCAGTCTGGATTGCTGGTTGGACTAGATATATGTGAAAATTTCTTTTCAACCTGAGATTCTGATTGTATAATATTAGAATGGTGAAAGAAAGTGGTTTTTCCTTTTCAGTAATCTTTTAGTGACTAAAAGGGAGTAGGAGTAGGGAGATAAAGATTATTCCAGAATGATCTTTTAGTATAATCATTTAGGTTTTAAAGATTGGTAATTGTGAACATGATGCCATGAATTTATGTGCTATCTTAGCATAACCCAAGTTTTAAGTCCTTATAACTAGATACCAGAGATACTTGCTATGGAAATACTCTGATATATTGTGTTTTGTGGCCACTTACGTTTTGGAAGATTGCTTTTAATGATTATATTATTTACTGCAATTATTTTCTTATTTGCCTGTTTTTATAGTGAGGCATCTTTCTCCTGGTCTTCGCTTTTTATTCTTCCACTACTAATTCTTCACTATTACTGCATTCTGCCAATTGACTTCTTATAGGTAGAAAGACAAGCACAGTGATTTAGAACATGGACACTGGAGCCAGAGTCCCTGAGTTCAAGTTCTGATTCCATTTCTTACCAGCTGTGTCATCTTGAGTAAATTATTTAACCTCTGTGCCACAGTTCTTAATCTGTAAAATGGTAATAATAATTTTACCTACCTCATGGGGGGTTGGAGAAGTTGAACTGAATTAATGCATGTGAAGTGCTTAGAACAGTCGTTCTGAAACTTAGGGAACATCGGAATCATTAGAGGGCTTGCTAAAACACAGATTGCTGGGTTTCACCCCCAGGGTTTCTGATTCTGTAGGCCTGGGAGGGGCCTGAGAATTTGCATTTTCAGCAAGTTCCCAGGAGATGCTAATGTTGATGGTCAGGGAAGCACTGGAATTAGAACAATGCTTGGCACAAAGTGTTAACTTTTTTTTCTGGAGTACTTATTCAGACCCTGAGTAAAACGCTCTTCAGTGATGTTTAGTAGACATCTTCTGCCTTCAGGTAGAAGTGGTTTTGAAATCCCTTGTTGCAATGGTTCTCAAAATGTGGTCCACAGGTCAGCATCAGCAATATAACCTGGGAATTTGTCAGAAATGCAGATTCTTGGGATCTTCCCCATTCTTTTTTTTAAAGTGTGTCTTGGCTTAATGGGGTTGTCTTAGACTTTTAAAACAGCTTTATTGCAATGTAATTCATGTACCATACAGTTTGCCCATTTAAATGTACACTGGATTTTCATATATTCATAGTTATACAGCTGTTAACCACATCAATTTTAGAACGTTTTCATCATCCGTAAAGGAAACCCACTACCCATTAGTAGTCACTCCTTTTCTCTCTCCCAACCACCCAGTGCTTGGCAACCACCAATCTACTTTATGTCTCTCTAGATTTGCCTATTCTGGGCATTTCATACAAATGGAATCATACCATATGTAAGCAGTTTTAAATGTGATTAAAATATTCCATTGTTACTGTAAGAAATAGAATACAGATATGTAAATCCACCCAAAAACAAACTTACAGTTTAATAAATTATTTTAAGGCAAACACTTTTGAAACATGTCAAGTCAAGAAATAGAACTTTGCCTGTCACCTTAGAAGTCCTTCCATGTACACATCCCAATTACAGCACCCTCCCTCCCTCTAGAAAGTATCTGCTTTTCTGACTTTATAGTAATCACTTCTTTACACTCTGTTAAGGTTTTATCATCCAAGTATGCATCCCTGGACAGTATAGTTTACATTGTCCATTTTTAAAATCTTGATTTGTCATTTAAATATCTATAGCTTCCCATTCTTCCTTCTCTTTTCCTCATACTATATCTGTTGAAGAACTTGGACCATTTGACCTGTAGCATATCCCAGAGACTGAATTTTGCTGATTATATACTCAGTACAGTTAAACATGTTTCTTTATCCTCTGCATTTCTGGCAGTAAACAGCTGTATCCAGAGGCTTTATAAATTCAGGTTCATTCCCTCTGGCAAGAATATTGGCCATGGTGTGTTTGTTTACAACATTCACTAAGTTGTGATGATGTCTTGGATTTTTAATTTTTTTGGTTGGTAACAGCTATTGCTGCCCAGAGCTTAGATCCATTAATTCATTGGGAGTGTCAGAATGGCGGTGTTCTATCATTTTGTTTTCATATATTAGCTGGAATGATTTTATAAGGCTACTCAGTGATACAGTTTATATAAGAAGGGCTGGATGAATGCTCAATTTTTACTTTTTTTCCCTTGCCACTCACTAGTTCTGTCACTTTGCTCAAGTTACCTGATTAGCTACATCATCTGGGGAAATAACTTTATTCCTGGGTTTGTTGGGATTAAATGAAAAATGTGTTAGTGTTCTGTGTGTGGTCAGAAGATGGTAATTTCTTTGACATATTATTTCACTTGACCCGCCCCCCCCCCTCCAGTAGCTGAGATGAGCAGTCTAGTGGTGAAGTGATGACTAGTTAGCAAAGCCTGTTGGGATCCTTCAGGTCTGTATTGAGGAGGAATGTTGTTTGTTCCTTGGTCATTTTGGGGCTAAGATTCTGGCCAGTGATAACTGAATGTTCTACCACAGTTTTTTACTTCGCCACACCTTAGGAGGCACATTCATACCCTCTGAAGGTGATGCTGGGGTTCTTGTTCACGAAGCCGAAGAATGAGCTGAATTCACAAACACTCAAGGTAGGAGAGCAAGGTACAGGCTTTTATTTAAAAATAAAGTGAGAGAATAGAGCTCCTGGCTCACACCAGGAGGGGACAAGAGAGCCCGTAGTGGTGTGTTGTCTAGGGGGTTTTATAGTCAGTTGAGGATTTTTCAAGAACATCAAAAAAAGGCTTAGGGGTATGGACTTGTACCACCTGCCCTGTCCTCAAGGTGGGCTGGGTCATAGTCTGATTGCTAGGGCTGACAACAGAGTCACGGGTTATGCTGATACCCTTGCAGAACACTCAAACATTCCAGGCCAAGTTGCTTCTGGCTTTTTGACCTTTAACTCATCTCACTGAAGATGTTTATATCTTTACCCTAGTGAATTAGTGTGACCTTGACTTTGCATAATGCTTAACAGTTTCAATGGGGACTTTTTTGCCCATTGTTACATTGCTCTGACTGTAAACATTCCGCCCTGCTTTTCCCCTGGAGGCCCTCACCCTACTCTGACTACTCCCACGGTCCCTGTCTGAAAGGGTCTTACCCAGTTCTGTGGTGATGTGTATGTAATACATTGGTTGCCTTGATCTGCCCCTATCCACATAGCCCCCTACTGTTCAAGTTTGTTCTGTTGAAGGTTCTGTTGTAACCTTAGTAACCCATAATAAGTCTCTCTAATAGTCATCAGTATCACCATTATTAACATACTCGAGTAGCACCAAATATAGGTTAGAAAGGAGGTAAGTGTTACCCCTTCTAACATCTTCTATATTATCTGAAATACAGCGCCTGACACATATAGTAAGTGCTCAATAAATTGGAAACCATTTTTTGAAATTAATATTATATCTCCTTTTTCCCCCCTCACATCTATCTTACCTCTCTCCATTCAGTTCAACAAGCATTTACTGTTTCTAAGTATAAGGAGCTCGGGACATAAAATGAATGAGAGTTGGTCTCTGCCCTTGAAACTCACAGTCCAGTTAAGGACTGTGTGAAATCATGTTTAAAGTTCCTAAGCCTTTTCCTTTGTGTTATCTTTTCTTCCTGTACTTTAAC
The DNA here is from genome assembly GCF_030020395.1 of Manis pentadactyla. NCBI lineage: Eukaryota > Metazoa > Chordata > Mammalia > Pholidota > Manidae > Manis > Manis pentadactyla. The sequence goes on along the minus strand of NC_080038.1, from coordinate 47,713,346 downwards.
CATGCATGATATAACCTCTCTATTGTTTCTTAAAGCTCTCCTTAGCTTTATATCCCTCCCCAGCCCTTGAGACTGCTGATACATGAGAAAGCCTGCAGTTGTCTTCTGTGAATGCAGGGTAATGCCAAGAAAAACCTTTGAGCCAAGATTGGCTTTCTAAATGGCACATGTGGTTGATACTACAGTATCAGTTTATGACTTTCAGCTGGACGTACAGCTTCTGTCCCATTTCGTTAACTATCTTCCTTCTTGCTTTCTCCCTTTCCCCTCCTCCTTTACCATTTCTCAGGATGTTTGCTACAGAAAGACAGAGGCTCCTATACCCAATTAGTGATCTATCAAGTATGTAAAGAGACAGCTGTGTTTCATATGAAGTAGGATTTGAGTGGGCCTAGGGTTTATTGCTAAATTTTCATTCTCATCTATAAAATGGTAATTAAAAAGCCTACTTCATAGTTTGCTGGGCCCCTTAAAGTAGATGATGTGTTTTAAAATGTTTAAAATGTAGAGAACCCTGCAAAGATAAGGCCATTATAATTTATGTAAAATAAATACTTAACTGGTAAAATACTCATTAAATACCTAACAACAAGTAACTATGTCACTTGGGGCAAATTTATCACTGAGCCAATTTCCTCATCCTTTAAATAGGGATGGTGTTATCTTAATCACTCAGCAAATATTTGGGGGCATACTCAGTACTGCCAGGTACTGGGAATACAAATATAAGCAACTGGAGAACAAAGGGGCAGCATGGTATACTAGGGAGGGAGACTTGTATAAATCACACTCAAAGGCATCAGTACAATAACAGGAAGTGAACAAAATGTGCTATTGCTGTTTACAGGAGGGCATCAGAATGTCACACAATTTCGTTAGGGTTAAACAAGATACATGAAAAGTACATTATGAACTCAAAAAATGCTATACAAATGAAGTTAGTTTTATATACCCCAAATGAATCAATAGTCTTGACCATTATTTCATTTTCCTCACAAGACTTGTACTTCAGATGTGCTTATTTCTTTGAGCCAGATTTTATGAGCTCCTTAAGGGTGTTACATATTCCTATAGTAGACTAGTAGTACCCTGAAAGTAATACTTAATCTAGAAGGACCTTTTTTTGACCCACGTTATTGTTTTCTAGTTTCTATTACTAAATTAATTTAGGAAAAAAACTGGAAAATGTGTTTTATTGTGGGAAGAGATCTCTACTCCCACAAAAATATTTAGTCACTGTTAACATTTTGTCTGGTGTCTTCCCATCTTAATGATAACAGTAATATTTAAAAAATTAGTCCACTAGAAATTAAGGGACAGGCTTTTCCCAAATAGGAACTGAAAATTTAAAACGTCGAAGATACTCAAACTAAACATCAGAAATGCATATTGAAATGAGATGTTTTTAACCACTAGATTGGCAAAAAATAATTTGGTAATATCTACTCATGGCAAAAATACAGTGAAGAGTCTAGTCTTACAATATTGCCCACAACTGGTATAAATTAATAGCGCTATTTTGGAGATAATTTTGGCAAGTTGCATAATAGTATGTACTATATGATGGTGTGTATTTTTGTAAAATACTAGGGTAGACTGGTACATTTATATAGAACTGGTCAAGAGGAACATAAGCATTGTGATAGTCACATTTCTGTTTCTGAGAAATCTAAAATATACTGAAAAAATAAAGAGAATAATACAGCAAAACCCCATTCTCTACCCACCCTCCTCCCAAATGTATGATTTTTAACATTTATTTTTGCCTCATGTATTTTAGGGGGTAGTTAATATAAGTAAAGGGAAAATGCTTTTTAATTATACTTTAACTTAGCCCCCTGCATCAATACCATGAATTGCTTGAATTTATATACTGTAAGAATGGTAAAAGTTACTCATGTAAGTAGAAATGCAAGAACTGTGATGGCCACACAGCAGTGTTAATTACTTGTGTACTATTAAGATTGCATACTACTATAGAGCTTACAAAATCTCTCATTTAATAAGAGTGCTTTGGGAATGGGACTTTATTTGGTTGATTATTTTATTGAAATTCTTATTTGAAAACACTTACCTGACTTTATTTTTAAGTATTATTTCTCATAATTATGTAAGTATACATGGCTTATTGTTGAAAAATGCACAGAAATCTGAAATCCTACCATTCAGAGATAAATACTATTAACATGTAGGTACACAATGTATTTTTCTTCCAGGTCTTATCTTTATGCCTGTATAGCATAACCATTTTTTTCCCCAAAAATACTCCTGAAAAATTTAATTATTACCTTCCTTCCAACTTTTTATTATGAAAATTGTCAAACATAAAAATGCTGAAAGAATCAACACCCACGAGGTGGAGCCCAGATGGCGGTGTGTGTAGGGCAGTGGAAATCTCCTCCCAAAACCATATATATTTTTGAAAATACAACAAATACAACTATTCTTAAAAGAGAGACCAGAAGATTCAGGACAACAGGCAGGCTACATCTACATCTGTGAGAACCCAGCACCTCACGAAGGGGGTAAGATATAAGCTGTGGCACAGCGGGACCCGAGCGCCACCCTTACCCCAGCTCCCCAGCGGGAGGAGAGGAGTCGGAGCGGGGAGGGAGAAGGAGTCCAGGATGGCTAAATACCCAGCCCTAGTCATCCGCACCAGGAGCGTAGACACACAGTGCTTGGTGTGCTGGACACTAGGGAAACGGAACAGTAAAACCTGCGAGCAGGTTCCCACAGCCGGTGCCCCTGGGACAAAAGAAAAACGAGTGCTTTTTGAAAGTCTTAAAGGGACAGGAGCCTCACAGCTGGACGGAAGTGTCCCGGCACACTCAGCCCAGCAGCTGGGAATCCCGGGGAATTCTAGGCGTCCTAACACCCAGGGCGGTAGTGCGACTCAGACCCCTCATGGTGATAAACAGCCTCCCGCCTGTACCCCGCTGGCACAGACACGCCCATAGCAGCTGAGCAGAGCTTCCTCCGCAACTGCCTGAGCAAGAATCACAGACCCCGTCTGCACGCAGCTGCCCGGCAAAAGCAGCTACGGGTCACCATTCCTGCAGGAGAGGAATACGAGGAGCAAGCATGAAGGGACTGTGTTCTCCCAGCTGACACACGTGCCAACAGCCCACGACTACCTCTATCGCCATGAAAAGGCAAAAGAATTTGATCCAGACCAGAATCACACAGACATCCTCTCCCCTGAGAGGGAACCTGGGGAGATAGACTTAACCAATCTTCCTGAAAAAGAATTCAAAATAAAGGTCATAACCATGCTGATGGAGCTGCAGAGAAGTATGCAAAAGCAAAGGAGAGAGAATATAGACATAAAATAATCTCTGGAAGGACTTAAAAGCAGAATGGACGTGGTGCAAGAGGCCATTAATGGAAGAGAAATCAGAGAACAGGAACACAGCAGAAACTGATGCAGAGAGAGATAAAAGGACTTCCAGGAATGAAAGAATATTAAGAGAACTGTGTGACCCATCCAACCGGAAAAATATTCGCATTATAGGGGTACCAGAAGAAGAAGAAGAATATATTAAAAGGGATAGAAAGTTTCATTGAAGAAATAATTGGTGAAAACGTCCCCAAACTGGGGGAGGAAATAGTCACTCAAACCACGGAAGGACACAGAACTCCAAACACAAGGGACCCAAGGAAGACAACACCAAGACACATAATAATTAAAATGGAAAAGATCAAAGACACGGACAGAGTATTAAAGTCAGCCAGAGAAAAAAGGTCATCTACAAAGGAAAACCCATCAGGCTATCATCAGACTTCTCAACAGAAACCTTACAGGCCAGAAGAGAATGGCATGATATATTTAATGCAATGAAACAGAAGGGCCTAGAACCAAGGATACTGTATCCAGCACGATTAACATTTAAATATGAAGGAGGGATTAAACAATTCCCAGACAAGCAAAAGTTGAGAGAATTTGCCTCCCACAAACCAACTCTACAGGGTATTTTACAGGGCCTGCTCTAGATGGGAGCACTCCTAAGACTAAATAGATGTCACCCGAAAAATAAAACCACAGCAAAGAAAGCAGAACAATCAAATACTAACTAAAGGCAAAAAAAAAATCAACTACCCACAAAAGCAGTCAAAGGAAACACAAAAGAGCACTAAATAAAACATCTAACATATAAAGAATGGAGGAGGAGGTATAAGAAGGGAGACAAATAAAGAATCATCAGACTGTTTATAAAAGCTCATTAAGCGAGTTAACTTAGACAGGAAGATAGTAAAGAAGTTACCCTTGAACTTTTGGTAACCACGAATCAAAAGCCTGAAATGGCAATAAGTACATATCTTTCAATAATCACCCTAACTAAATGGACTGAATGCACCAATCAAAAGACACAGAGTAACAGAATGGATAAAAAAACAAGACCCATCTATATGCTGCTTTCAAGAGACTCACCTCAAACCCAAAGACATGCACAGATTAAAAGTCAAGGGATGGAAAAAGATATTTCATGCAAACACCAGGGAGAAAAAAGCAGGTGCTGCAGTACTAGTACCAGAAAAAATAGACTTCAAAACAGAAACTCACAAGAGATAAAGAAGGATATTACATAATGATAAAGGGGTCAGTCCAACAAGAGGATATAACCATTATAAATATATATGCACCCAATACAGGAGCACCAACATATATGAAACAAATACTAACAGAATTAAAGGAGGAAATAGAATGCAATGCATTCATTTTAGGAGACTTCAACCCACCACTCACTCCAAAGGACAGATCCACCAGACAGAAAAATCAGTAAGGACACAGAGGCACTGAACAACACACTAGAACAGATGGACCTAATAGACATCTACAGAACTCTACACCCAAAAGCAGCAGGATACACATTCTTCTCAAGTGCACAGGGAACATTCTCCAGAATAGACCACATACTAAGCCACAAAAAGAGCCTCAGTAAATTCCAAAAGATTGAAATTCTACCAACCAACTTAGAACACCCAGGTATAAAACTAGAAATAAATTGTACAAAGAAAGCAAAAAGGCTCACAAACAAATGGAGGCTTAACAACATCCTCCTAAATAATCAGTTGATCAACGACCAAATCAAAATAGAGATCAAGCAATATATGGAAACAAATGACAACAATAACACAAAGCCCCAAGTTCTTTGAGATGCAGCGAAAGCAGTTTTAAGAGAAAAGGATATAGCAATCCAGGCATATTTAAAGAAGGAATAACAATCCCAAATAAATAGTCTCATGTCACAATTATCAAAATTGGAAAAAGAAGAAGAAATGAGCCCTAAAGACAGCAGAAGGAGGGACATAATAACAGAGAAGAAATAAGTAAAATTGAGAAAAAGAAAATAATAGAAAAAATCAATGAAAACAAGAGCTGGTTCTTTAAGAAAATAAACAAAATAGATAAGCCTCTAGCTAGACTTATTAAGAGGAAAAGACAGTCAACACACATCAACAGAATCAGAAACAAGAAAGGAAAAATCACGACGGACCCCAGAGAAGTACAAAGAATTATTAGAGAATACTACAAAAAACTATATGCTAACAAGCTGGAAAACCTAGAAGAAATGGACAACTTCCTAGAAAAATACAACCTTCTAAGACTGACCAAGGAAGAAACAGAAAATCTAAACAGAGCAGTTACCAGGAACGAAATTGAAGCTGTAATAAAAAAACTACCCAAGAGCAAAACTCCCAGGCCATATGGATTCACCGCGGAGTTTTATCAGAAATACAGAGACGACATAACACCCATTCTCCTGAAAGTTTTCCAAAAAATAGAAGAGGAGGGAATACTTCCAGACTCATTCTATGTAGCCAGCATCACTCTAATACCAAAACCAGGCAAAGACCCCACCCAAAAGAAAATTACAGACCAATGTCCCTGATGAACATAGATGCAAAAATACTCAACAAAATATTAAACCAAATTCAAAAATTCATCAAAAGGATCATACACCATGACCAAGTGGAATTCATCTCAGGGATGCAAGGATGGTACAACATTTGAAAATCCATCAACATCATCTACCATATAAACAAAAAGAAGGACAAAAACCACATGATCATCTCCATAGACCCTGAAAAAGCATTTGACAAAATTCAACATCTATTCATGAAAAAAACTCTCAACAAAATGGGTATAGAGGGCAAGTACGTCAACATAATAATGCCCATATATGTAAAACCCACAGCCAACATCATACTGAACAGCGAGAAGCTAAACGCTTCTCCCCTAAGATGGGGAACAAGAGAAGGATGCCCACTCTCCCCACTGTTATTCAACATAGTACTGGAGTACCTAGCCACAGCAATTAGACAAAACAAAGAAATACAAGGAATCCAGACCGGTAAAGAAGAAATCAAACTGTCACTCTTTGCAGATGACATGATATTGTACATAAAGAACCCTAAAGACTCCACTCCAAAACTGCTAGAACTAATATCGGAATACAGCAAAGCTGCAGAATACAAAATTAATACACAAAAATCTGAGGCCTTCCTATACACTAACAATGAACTAATAGAAAGAGAAATTAGGAAAACTATTACATTCACAATTGCATCAAAAAGAATAAAACACCTAGAAATAAACTTAACCAAGAAAGTGAAAGACCTATACCCTGAAAAGTAGGAGACACTCTTAAAAGAAATTAAAGATGACACTAACAAATGGAAACTCATCCCATGTTCTTGGCTAGGAAGAATTAATATTGTCAGACTGGCCATCCTGCCCAAAGCAATCTACAGACTCAATGCAATCCCTATCAACGAACTAGAACAAATAGTTCAAAAATTCATATGGAACCACCAAAGACTCCGAATAGCCAAAGCAATCCTGAGATGGAAGAGTAAAGTGGGGGCATCTTGCTCCCCAACTTCAAGCTCTACTACAAAGCCACAGTAATCAAGACAATTTGGTACTGGCACAAGAACAGAGCCACAGACAAGTGCAACAGAATCGAGACTCCAGACATTAACCCACACATATATGGCCAATTAATATATGATAAAGGAGCCATGGACATACAATGGGGAAATGACAGGCTCTTCAACAGCTGGTGTTGGCAAAACTGGACAGCTCCATGTAAGAGAATGAAACTGGGTCATTGTCTAACGCCATACACAAAAGTAAATTTGAAATGGATCAAAGATCTGAATATAAGCCATGAAACCATAAAACTCTTAGGAAAAAACATACACAGACATCTCTTGGACATAAACATGAGTGACTTCTTCATGAACATATCTCCCCGGGTACGGGAAACAAAAGCAAAAATGAACAAGTGCGACTATATCAAGCTGAAAAGCTTCTGCACAGCAAAGGACACCACCAATAGAACAAAACGGCATTCTACAGTATGCGAGAATATATTCATAAATGACAGATCCAATAAAGGGTTGAAATCCAAAATATATAAAGAGCCCACACACGTCAACAAACAAAAAGCGAATAATCCAATTAAAAAACGGGCAGAGGAGCTGAATGGACAGTTCTCCAAAGAAGAAATTAAGATGGCCAACAGACACATGGAACAATGCTCCACATCGCTAGTCATCAGAGAAATGCAAATTAAAACCACAATGAGATATCACCTCACACCAGTAAGAATCGCCGCCATCCAAAAGACAGACAACAACAAATGTTGGTGAGGATGTGGAGAAAGGGGAACCCTCCTGCACTGCTGGTGGGAATGTAAATTAGTTCAACCATTGTGGAAAGCAGTATGGAGATTCCTCAAAAAGCTCAAAATAGAAATAACATTTGACCCAGGAATCCCACTTCTAGGAATTTACCCTATGAATGCAGCAGCCCAGTTTATAAAAGACAGATGCACCCCTCTGTTTATTGCAGCACTATTTACAATAGCCAAGAAATGGAAGCAACCTGAGTGTCCATCAGTAGATGAATGGATAAAGAAGATGTGGTACATATACACAATGCAATATTATTCATCCATAAGAAGAAAACAAATCCTACAATTTGCAACAACATGGATGGAGCTAGAGGGTATTATGCTCAGTGAAATAAGCCAGGCGGAGAAGACAAGTAACAAATGATTTCACTGATATTTGGAATATAAGAACAAAGTAAAAACTGAAGGAACAAAACCGCAGCAGAATCACAGAACCCAAGAATGGACTAACAGTTACCAAAGGGAAAGGGACTGGGGTGGATGGGTGGGAAGGAAGGGAGAAGGTGTGGTAGAAGAAAGGGGGCCTTACGATTAGTATGTATAATGTGTGGGGTGGATCGCGGAGGGCTGTGCAACACAGAGAAGACAAGGTGTGATTTTACAGCATCTTACTGTGCTGATGGACAGTGACTTATGGGGTATATGGGGGGGATTTGGTGAAGGGGGTAGTCTAGTAAATATAATGTTCCTCATGTAATTGTAGATTAATGGTACAAAAAAGTGGTGAAAGAATAGCACCGTTATATATCACCATCTATGTTCAACAATTTAGAATTTGTCGTATCTGATTTGTACGTACATGTGTTTAGCTTTTCTGAAGCACATGAGGTGAGAATGATGTTCCATACCAAATCCTTCAGCATACTTGTCTTAAGAATAAGGACCTGGAAAACCACAATACCGTTATCACACCTAGGAATTAATTGTTAATATTGTCTAATATCCATTCCATATTCAGATTTCTTCATTTATCCCCAAATTGTCTTTTTGTTAGCTTGTTTCTCCAAATCAATATGAAAATGGGTTTTTTTGAAGTTGTTGTTTCCACTTAATATGTTGAGTCATGTTCCATGTCATAAGGTATACTTCTATAATTTTAATGGCTGCATAGTATTTTCTTGTGTGCTTGATTTATAACGTATTAGCCAGTTGCCTCTGTTGAAACCTTTTAAGTTCTAGTTTTTAAGTCCTAGTTTTTCCTGATCTTTTAAGAACGTTTCCTAGCACACAGTAGGCATTGGGCAAATAAGTGTTGAATGAAGGAAAGCATAGTAATATAGTAATAGAGAAATCTTTGTAACATACATGCTTATTTCTTTAAGAAATTTCTAGAACTGCACTGCCAAAATATAAGGTTTTTGATGCTTACTGCCAAATTACTTCTTAGATAAACTATCCTGTATTCACTGTGATATGTTTAGTACCATATAATCCATGTTGATTTATAGTATGACAGCACCTCAGGTTAAGCCTTGATACATTAATATGAGAGAGGAGCATAAACCTATTTGATTAAGTATCATTGCTGTAGATGGCTCTCTCCTTATACCTATATATACTGCCATATTTTGCAGAGGCTAGCTTGACTCTTGCAGTCTGGAGTGCCTTGCACTATGTTGACCTAATCTGGAGCTCCAGTTCCCTGCTTTCAAATTGCCTTAACTATCTTGGTGAGGCCAGCCTTAAAAGGATGTATAGTCTGGGGAGATGCAGACATCACTTGAAGACAACCTTTTACATATAGCATTTTAGATTTTTCACTTTTAAAAGTAAAGGCAGACTGCCCACATGGATGGGTTCAAATGTCTACCTCTAGCAAAACATTACCAGTGGCTTTAAAATGCTAGTCTTCTCCATGTCCAACAGAAGGGCTGGATATGACTGTTTACGTGATATTGTCCATATCAAACTACTTATTTTATAGGCCCAGATTAGGAAATGGCTAGTGCTGCGTTCAGTTGGGCATTGAACCCAGATTACCTAGTTCAGTATTGTTTCCACTATATTTTAAAACTGAACTTACCTCTTTCTAAATTTCCCAAGAGGTGTCATCCATAGAAATGCAGAATAAGTGGGCCCTTTCATATAAGAAAGGTACCAAAAAGAAAAATGGGGGCAAATTAAGAGAGTAGAAAGGCAAAAATGAGAAAGTCAGAAGTCCAAAGGAAGTGCAGGGTTTTCTGTCCTCTTCATTATGGCCATTACTTTTCAACACAAGGTTAATTTGGAGTGCTTTCATGGAACAATTTGATTTGGCTCTGGTATTCATGCACATTTATGGATGCCATAAACCTGTAGATGGGACTGAATTTCCTGCTTGTAAAATTTATAAAGTGTTGTTTTCTCAGTCCATCTTTTCTTCCCTACTTTTTCAACTGGTTTACATTATAAAGGAAACATGTTTGCTGTTAAAAAAAATAGTATCAAATAAAATAAATATTTCCATTAAAAATTAGTCACCCCCTCCAAAGTGACAATCTCCTTTTGTTCATTCCACGCATCACAATCTGTTAATAATTTGTATATATTTATACCTATTCATACTTACATAGTATGCTTATGCATTTATGTGCTATGCATATTTTTATGTTAGAACATTTGGCTCCACTCTGTTCTTTTTAATGGTTGTATTTCATTGCAAAGCATAGAGCTACTATCATTTAATCATACCTGTTGTGAAGCCTTAGAATTCATTCTGGGTGAAAGGATGGTACCCATTTAAGTTTTTTTTTATTTTTTTTTTTGGTATCATTAATCTACAATTATATGAAGAACATTATGTTTACTAGGCTACCCTCTTCACCAAGTCCCCCCAACAGACCCCATTGCAGTCACTGTCCATCAGTGTAGTAAGATGCTGCAGAATGCCTACTTCTCTTCTCTATGTTGTACTGCCCTCCCCGTGTCCCACACACACATTACACATGCTAATCGTAATGCCCCCTTTCTTTTCTCCTGCCCTTATCCCTCCCTTCCCACCCATAATCCTCAGTCCCTTTCCCTTTGGTAACTGTTAGTCCATTCTTGGGTTCTGTGATTCTGCTGCTGTTTTGTTCATTCAGTTTTTCTTTGTTCTTCTACTCCACATATGACTGAAATCATTTGGTACTTGTCTCTCTTCACCTGGCTTATTTCACTGAGCATAATACCCTTTACCTCCATCCATGTTGCTGCAAATGGTAGGATTTGTTTTATTCTTAAGAATGAATAATATTGCATTGTGTATATGTACCACATCTTCTTTATCCATTCATCTACTGATGGACACTTAGGTTGCTTCCATTTCTTGACTATTGTAAATAGTGCTGCCATGAACAGGGGTGCATCAGTCTTTTTCAAACTTGGATGCTGCATTCTTAGGGTAAATTCCTAGAAGTGGTATTCCTGGGTCAAATGTTTTTTCTATTTTGAGCTTTTTGAGGAATCTCCATACTGCTTTCCACAATGGCTGAACTAATTTACATCCCCACCAGCAGTGACGGAGGTTTACCCTTTCTCCACAACCTTGCCAACATTTGTTGTTGTTTGTCCTTTGGATGGCAGCGATCCTTACTGGTGTGAGGTGATATCTCATTGTTGTTTTAATTTGCATTTCTCTGATGATTAGCGATGTGGAGCATTTTTTCATGTGTCTGTTTGCCATCTGAATTTCTTCTTTACAGAACTGTCTGTTCAGCTCCTATGCCCATTTTTTACTTGGATTATTTGCTTTTTGTTTGTTAACGTGCGTGAGCTCTTTATATATTTTGGATGTCAGCCCTTTATCGGACCTGTCATTTATGTATATATTCTCCCATACTGTAGGATAACTTTTTGTTCTATTGACGGTGTCCTTTGCTGTACAGAAGCTTTTCAGCTTGATATAGTCCCACTTGTTCATTTTTGCTTTTGTTTTCCTTGCCCGGGGAGATATGTTCATGAAGAAGTCGCTCATGTTTATGTCTAAGAGATTTTTGCCTATATTTTTTTCTAAGAGTTTTATGGTTTCATGACTTACATACAGGTCTTTGATCCATTTCGAATTTACTTTTGTCTATGGGGTTAGACAGTGATCCAGTTTCATTCTCTTACATGTAGCTGTCCAGTTTTGCCAGCACCATCTATTGAAGAGCCTGTCATTTCCCCATTGTATGTCCATGGCTCCCTTATCGAATATTAATTGACCATATATGTTTGGGTTAATGTTTGGGGTCTCTACTCTGTTCCACTGGTCTGTGGCTCTGTTCTTGTGCCAGTACCATATTGTCTTGATTACTGTGGCTTTGTAGTAGAGCTTGAACTAGAGGAGTGAAATCCCCCCCCACTTTATTCTTCCTTCTCAGGATTGCTTTGGCTATTCGGGGTCTTTGGTAGTTCCATATGAATTTTTTTTTTTTTTTAATAATTATTTTTTATTGAAGGGTAGTTGACACACAGTATTACATTACATGAGTTTCAAGTGTACAACACAGTGGTAGAACATTCATATACATAATTCTAGGTTCCAGCTATCACCCTACCAGGCTGTTACAATATCTTGACTATATTCCTTATGCTATACATTACATCCCGGTTACTAATTTATTTTACCATTGGAAGTCTGTCCTTTTTTTTTTTTTTTTTTTTTTTTTTTGTGAGGGCATCTCTCTTATTTATTGATCAAATGGTTGTTAACGACAATAAAATTCTGTATAGGGGAGTCAATGCTCAATGCACAATCATTATTCCACCCCAAGCCTAATTTTTGTCAGTCTCCAATCTTCTGAGGCATAACAAACAAGTTTTTACATGTAGAACAAATTCTTACATAATGAATAAGTTACATAGTGAACAGTACAAGGGCAGTCATCACAGAAACTTTCGGTTTTGCTCATACATTATGAACTATAAACAGTCAGTTCAAATATGAATACTGATTTGGTTTTTATACTTGATTTATATGTGGATACCACATTTCTCTCTTTATTATTATTATTTTTAATAAAATGCTGAAGTGGTAGGTAGATACAAGATAAAGGTAGAAAACATAGTTTAGTGTTGTAAGAGAGCACATGTAGATGATCAGGTGTGTGCCTGTAGACTATGTGTTAATCCAAGCTAGACCAGGGCAATAAAACATCCACGTATGCAGAAGATTTCTCTCAGAACGGGGGGGTGAGGTTCTAAGCCTCACCTCTGTTGATCCCCAATTTCTCACCTGATGGCCCCCCTGCGACTGTGCCTGTCTTAGGTTGTTCCTCCCTTGAGGAATCTTACCCGTCTCTGGCTAACCAGTCATCTTCCGGGGCCATACAGGGAAATGTGAAGTTGGTAAGTGAGAGAGAAGCCTTATTGTTTGAAAAAGTTAGCTTTTTACTTCTTTGCATATTTATGCCCTGTGGCTTCTATGCCCAGCATTTGTGTTGAGGTATCTTTACCACTTGGAAGAATTATGATACTCGGTAAATTTGATATGAGGCACGAATTCTATTTAAGGGTTGTAATTAGGAAGGAAGAAGAAAAGCTATAGAAGTAGCAGGCGGAAGAAAACATGGGAAGATTGATTATTTCTTTGATATATCTTCTTGTAGAGTAACTTCAGCATGTATAGGTTTTAAGCTACTACTTAAATTGCACACACACATTAACATAATAGGAGTATAGTTACATAACCAAAGCATATCTGTAATTACCAGCCATCTGCAGTGAAACCAAGAAAACCAGTTAGGCACCTTAGGCATTTGTGAAAACTTATCTATGATATGGTGGATATTGTCCAAATGAACTTGAACAGTCTGAGAGAAATCAGACAAATTAAAACAACCCATTCCTGGGGACTGTTCACATGCCATATGTTCTTTTAACAATAAATAGTTTGTAGTTGTAAGACTTTGGAGCGCTACAATTTGCACTTCTCCAAATTCTTGGTTGAGTTCCAACAGTATAGATCCAGTCCAATTTTGTTGTTTTACTGTATGCACAGGCCAGCTTAGATATCTCCTTCCTCATTCCCATGGCAGGTCCAGGAACTGGTGGGGTGAGTGCATCTACAGCTGTAGCAGTGCGTGGATCTTTGTTGGGGTTTTTTGATGATCATCTTCTGGCATGAGTCTTCCAGAGGGTGCAGATGTTGGAAGTTCTTTTTCATATCATATCTTAGTTCATTTTCGGGGTAGCCCAATTAGGCTTTGATCCTCTGTATAAACACAAACAGACCCTTTGCCTACACTTTTATATGCCCTTTATACCCTTGTGTAGAACTCGTTGGAGGTTACCACACAGGAACTGCCCTTTTTTTTTTTTTTTTTTTTTTGCTATCACTAATCTACACTTACATGACGAATATTATGTTTACTAGGCTCTCCCCTATACCAGGTCTCCCCTATAAACCCCTTTACAGTCACTGTCCATCAGCATAGCAAAATGTTGTAGAATCACTACTTGCCTTCTCTGTGTTGTACAGCCCTCCCTTTTCTCCTACCCCCCCATGCATGTTAATCTTAATACCCCCCTACTTCTCCCCCCCTTATCCCTCCCTACCCACCCATCCTCCCCAGTCCCTTTCCCTTTGGTACCTGTTAGTCCATTCTTGAGTTCTGTGATTCTGCTGCTGTTTTGTTCCTTCAGTTTTTCCTTTGTTCTTATATTCCACAGATAAGTGAAATCATTTGGTATTTCTCTTTCTCCGCTTGGCTTGTTTCACTGAGCATAATACCCTCCAGCTCCATCCATGTTGCTGCAAATGATTGGATTTGCCCTTTTCTTATAGCTGAGTAGTATTCCATTGTGTATATGTACCACATCTTCTTTATCCATTCATCTATTGATGGACATTTAGGTTGCTTCCAATTCTTGGCTATTGTAAATAGTGCTGCAATAAACATAGGGGTGCATCTGTCTTTCTCAAACTTGATTGCTGCATTCTTAGGGTAAATTCCTAGGAGTGCAATTCCTGGGTCAAATGGTAAGTCTGTTTTGAGCATTTTGATGTACCTCCATACTGCTTTCCACAATGGTTGAACTAACTTACATTCCCACCAGCAGTGTAGGAGGGTTCCCCTTTCTCCACAGCCTCGCCAACATTTGTTGTTGTTTGTCTTTTGGATGGCAGCCATCCTTACTGGTGTGAGGTGATACCTCATTGTAGTTTTAATTTGCATTTCTCTGATAATTAGCGATGTGGAGCATCTTTTCATGTGTCTGTTGGCCATCTGTATTTCTTTTTTGGAGAACTGTCTGTTCAGTTCCTCTGCCCATTTTTTAATTGGGTTATTTGTTTTTTGTTTGTTGAGGCGTGTGAGCTCCTTATATATTCTGGACGTCAAGCCTTTATCGGATGTGTCATTTTCAAATATATTCTCCCATACTGTAGGGATCCTTCTTGTTCTATTGATGGTGTCTTTTGCTGTACAGAAGCTTTTCAGCTTAATATAGTCCCACTTACTCATTTTTGCTGTTGTTTTCCTTGCCCGGGGAGATATGTTCAAGAAGAGGTCACTCATGTTTATGTCTAAGAGGTTTTCGCCTATGTTTTCTTCCAGGATTTTAATGGTTTCATGGCTTACATTCAGGTCTTTGATCCATTTTGAGTTTACTTTTGTATATGGGGTTAGACAATGGTCCAGTTTCATTCTCCTACATGTAGCTGTCCAGTTTTGCCAGCACCACCTGTTGAAGAGACTGTCATTTCGCCATTGTATGTCCATGGCTCCTTTATCAAATATTAATTGACCATATATGTCTGGGTTAATGTCTGGATTCTCTAGTCTGTTCCATTGGTCTGTGGCTCTGCTCTTGTGCCAGTACCAAATTGTCTTGATTACTATGGCTTTATAGTAGAGCTTGAAGTTGGGGAGTGAGATCCCCCCTACTTTATTCTTCTTTCTCAGGATTGCTTTGGCTATTCGGGGTCTTTGGTGTTTCCATATGAATTTTTGAATTATTTGTTCCAGTTCATTGAAGAATGTTGCTGGTAGTTTCATAGGGATTGCATCAAATCTGTATATTGCTTTGGGCAGGATGGCCATTTTAACGATATTAATTCTTCCTAGCCACGAGCATGGGATGAGTTTCCATCTGTTAGTGTCCACTTTAATTTCTCTTAAGAGTGACTTGTAGTTTTCAGAGTATAAGTCTTTCACTTCTTTGGTTAGGTTTATTCCTAGGTATTTTATTTTTTTTGATGCAATTGTGAATGGAGTTGTTTTCCTGATTTCTCTCTCTGTTGGTTCATTGTTAGTATATAGGAAAGCCACAGATTTCTGTGTGTTGATTTTGTATCCTGCAACTTTGCTGTATTCCGATATCAGTTCTAGTAGTTTTGGGGTGGAGTCTTTAGGGTTTTTTATGTACAGTATCATGTCATCTGCAAATAGTGACAGTTTAACTTCTTCTTTACCAATCTGGATTCCTTGTATTTCTTTATTTTGTCTGATTGCCGTGGCTAGGACCTCCAGTACTATGTTAAATAACAGTGGAGAGAGTGGGCATCCCTGTCTAGTTCCCGATCTCAGAGGAAATGCTTTCAGCTTCTCGCTGTTCAATATAATGTTGGCTGTGGGTTTATCATAGATGGCCTTTATTATGTTGAGGTAGTTGCCCTCTATTCCCATTTTGCTGAGAGTTTTTAACATGAATGGATGTTGAACTTTGTCAAATGCTTTTTCAGCATCTATGGAGATGATCATGTGGTTTTTGTCTTTCTTTTTGTTGATGTGGTGGATGATGTTGATGGACTTTCGAATGTTGTACCATCCTTGCATCCCTGGAATGAATCCCACTTGGTCATGGTGTATGATACTTTTGATGTATTTTTGAATTCGGTTTGCTAATATTTTGTTGAGTATTTTTGCATCTACGTTCATCAGGGATATTGGTCTGTAGTTTTCTTTTTTGGTGGGGTCTTTGCCTGGTTTTGGTATTAGGGTGATGTTAGCTTCATAGAATGAGTTTGGGAGTATCCCCTCCTCCTCTATTTTTTGGAAAACTTTAAGGAGAATGGGTATTATGTCTTCCCTGTATGTCTGATAAAATTCCGAGGTAAATCCATCTGGCCCGGGGGTTTTGTTCTTGGGTAGTTTTTTGATTACCGCTTCAATTTCGTTGCTGGTAATTGGTCTGTTTAGATTTTCTGTTTCTTCCTGGGTCAATCTTGGAAGGTTATATTTTTCTAGGAAGTTGTCCATTTCTCCTAGGTTTCCCAGCTTGTTAGCATATAGGTTTTCATAGTATTCTCCAATAATTCTTTGCATTTCCGTGGGGTCCGTCGTGATTTTTCCTTTCTCGTTTCTGATACTGTTGATTTGTGTTGACTCTCTTTTCTTCTTAATAAGTCTGGCTAGAGGCTTATCTATTTTGTTTATTTTCTCGAAGAACCAGCTCTTGGTTTCATTGATTTTTGCTATTGTTTTATTCTTCTCAATTTTATTTATTTCTTCTCTGATCTTTATTATGTCCCTCCTTCTGCTGACCTTAGGCCTCATCTGTTCTTCTTTTTCCAATTTCGATAATTGTGACATTAGACCATTCATTTGGGATTGCTCTTCCTTTTTTAAATATGCTTGGATTGCTATATACTTTCCTCTTAAGACTGCTTTTGCTGTGTCCCACAGAAGTTGGGGCTTAGTGTTGTTGTTGTCATTTGTTTCCATATATTGCTGGATCTCCATTTTGATTTGGTCATTGATCCATTGATTATTTAGGAGCGTGTTGTTTAGCCTCCATGTGTTCGTGAGCCTCTTTGCTTTCTTTGTACAGTTTATTTCTAGTTTTATGCCTTTGTGGTCTGAAAAGTTGGTTGGTAGGATTTCAATCTTTTGGAATTTTCTGAGGCTCTTTTTGTGGCCTAGTATGTGGTCTATTCTGGAGAATGTTCCATGTGCACTTGAGAAGAATGTATATCCCGCTGCTTTTGGATGTAGAGTTCTATAGATGTCTATTAGGTCCATCTGCTCTACTGTGTTGTTCAGTGCTTCCGTGTCCTTACTTATTTTCTGCCCAGTGGATCTATCCTTTGGGGTGAGTGGTGTGTTGAAGTCTCCTAGAATGAATGCATTGCAGTCTATATCCCCCTTTAGTTCTGTTAGTATTTGTTTCACATATGCTGGTGCTCCTGTGTTGGGTGCATATATATTTAGAATGGTTATATCCTCTTGTTTGACTGAGCCCTTTATCATTATGTAGTGTCTTTCTTTATCTCTTGTTACTTTCTTTGTTTTGAAGTCTATTTTGTCTGATATTAGTACTGCAACCCCTGCTTTCTTCTCACTGTTGTTTGCTTGAAATATGTTTTTCCATCCCTTGACTTTTAGTCTGTACATGTCTTTGGGTTTGAGGTGAGTTTCTTGTAAGCAGCATATAGATGGGTCTTGCTTTTTTATCCATTCTGTTACTCTGTGTCTTTTGATTGGTGCATTCAACCCATTAACATTTAGGGTGACTATTGAAAGATATGTATTTATTGCCATTGCAGGCTTTAAATTCGTGGTTACCTAAGGTTCAAGGTTAGCCTCTTTAGTATCTTACTGCCTAACTTAGCTCGCTTATTGAGCTGTTATATACACTGTCTGGAGATTCTTTTCTTCTCTCCCTTCTTGTTCCTCCTCCTCGATTCTTCATATGTTGGGTGTTTTGTGCTGTGCTCTTTCTAGGAGTGCTCCCATCTAGAGCAGTCCCTGTAAGATGTTCTGTAGAGGTGGTTTGTGGAAAGCAAATTCCCTCAGCTTTTGTTTGTCTGGGAATTGTTTAATCCCACTGTCATATTTGAATGATAGTCGTGCTGGATACAGTATCCTTGTTTCAAGGCCCTTCTGTTTCATTGTATTAAATATATCATGCCATTCTCTTCTGGCCTGTAGGGTTTCTGTTGAGAAATCTGACGTTAGCCTGATGGGTTTCCCTTTATAGGTGACCTTTTTCTCTCTAGCTGCCTTTAACACTCTTTCCTTGTCCTTGATCTTTGCCATTTTAATTATTATGTGTCTTGGTGTTGCCCTTCTTGGATCCTTTCTGTTGGGGGTTCTGTGTATTTCCGTGGTCTGTTCGATTACTTCCTCCCCCAGTGTGGGGAAGTTTTCAGCAATTATTTCTTCTAAGATACTTTCCATCTCTTTGCCTCTCTCTTCTTCTTCTGGGACCCCTATAATACGGATATTGCTCCTTTTAGATTGGTCACACAGTTCTCTTAATATTGTTTCATTCCTGGAGATCCTTTTGTCTCTCTCTATGTCAGCTTCCATGCGTTCCTGTTCTCTGATTTCAATTCCATCAATGGCCTCTTGCATCCTATCCATTCTGCTTATAAACCCTTCCAGAGTTTGTTTCATTTCTGCGATCTCCTTTCTGGCATCTGTGATCTCTTTCCGGACTTCATCCCATTTTTCTTGCGTATTTCTCTGCATCTCTGTCAGCATGTTTATGATTCTTATTTTGAATTCTTTGTCAGGAAGACTGGTTAGGTCTGTCTCCTTCTCTGGTGTTGTCTCTGTGATCTTTGTCTGCCTGTAGCTTTGCCTTTTCATGGTGATAGGAATAGTCTGCAGAACTGGGACAAGTGACGGCTGGAAGGACTTCCTTTCTTGTTGGTTTGTGGCCCTCCTCTCCTGGGAGAACAGCGGCCTCTAGTGGCTTGTGCTGCGCAGCTGCGCGCAGACAGGGTTTCTGCTTCCTGCCCGGCTGCTATGGAGTTAATCTCCGCTGTTGCTGTGGGCATGGCCTGGCTCGGGCAGCTACTCCAAAATGGTGGAGTCGCGTTGGAGCAGGAGCTGCTGGGAGGCTATTTATCTCCGTAAGGGGCCTCCCTGCTCCCTGCAGCCCAGGTGTTAGGGTGCCCAGAGATCCCGGATTCCCTACCTCTGGATTAAGTGGCCCGCCCTGCCCCTTTAAGACTTCCAAAAAGCACCCGCCAAAACAAAACAACGACCACAAAAAAAAAACAAGAAAAAAAATTTTTTTAATTAAAAAAAAAAAAATTTTTTTTAATTAAAAAAAAAAAAGGTGGTCGTTCGTTTTTCTTTATTCTCCGGTGCCAGCCTCAGGCCTCTGCTCACCGGTCTTTCTGCCCTGTTTCCCTAATATTGGGGTCCCTGTCCCTTTAAGACTTCCAAAAAGCGCTCGCCAAAACAAAGCAGCAAAAGAGCAAAAAAAAAAAATGGTCGCGCGCTTTTCTTATGTCCTCTGTCGCCCAGCCTCCAGTGCCTGCTCA
The DNA here is from genome assembly GCF_030020395.1 of Manis pentadactyla. Lineage (NCBI taxonomy): Eukaryota > Metazoa > Chordata > Mammalia > Pholidota > Manidae > Manis > Manis pentadactyla. The sequence goes on along the minus strand of NC_080038.1, from coordinate 47,693,483 downwards.
CTGTTCTTGCTGCCCTGTTTTCCCAGTATCGAGGGCCCTGCACTCTGGCCCGGATGGCTGGGGCTGGGTGTTCGGCAGCCCTGGGCTCCGTCTCCCTCCCGCTCTGCCTGCTCTTCTCCCGCCGGGAGCTGGGGGAAGGGGCGCTCGGCTCCCGCGGGGCCGGGGCTTGTATCTTACCCCCTTCGCGAGGCGCTGGGTTCTCTCAGGTGTGGATGTGGTCTGGATATTGTCCTGTGTCCTCTGGTCTTTATTCTAGGAAGGGTTGTCTTTGTTATATTTTCATAGATATATGTTGTTTTGGGAGGAGATTTCCACTGCTCTACTCACGCCGCCATCTTCCGCCCCACCCCCATATGAATTTTTGAACTAATTGTTCCAGTTCATTGAAGAATGTTGTTGGTAATTTGATAGGGATTGCATCAAATCTGTATATTGCTTTTGGCAGGATGGCCATTTTGACTATATTAATTCTTCCTAGCCAGGAGCATGGGATGCGTTTCCATTTCTTAGTACCCTCTTTAATTTTTCTTAAGAGTGTCTTATAGTTTTCAGGGTATAGGTCTTTCACTTCGTTGGTTAGGTTTATTCCTAGGCATTTTATTGTTTTTGATGCTACTATGAATGGAATTGTTTTCCTGATTTCTCTTTCTATTAGTTCATTGTCCTTCTTCTTATTTATGTGGTGGATGATGTTGATGGATTTTCGACTGTTGTACCATCCTTGCATCCCTGAGATGAATCCCACTTTGTCATGGTGTATGATCCTTTTGATGTATTTTTGAATTCAGTTTGCTAAAATTTCTTGAGTATTGTTGCATCTGCATTCATCAGGGATGTTGGTCTGTAATTTTCTTTTTTGGTGGGGTCTTTACCTGGTTTTGATATTAGGGTGTTGTTGGCTTCATAGAATGAGTTTGGGAGTATTCCCTCCTCTTCTATTTTTGGAAAACTTTAAGAAGAATGGGTATGATGTTTTCTGTGTATGTCTGATAAAATTCTGAGGTAAATCCATCTGGAACAGGGGTTTTGTTCTTGGGTAGTTTTTTGATTCCCAATTCAATTTCTTTGCTGGTAATTGGTTTGTTTAGATTTTCTGTTTCTTCATTTGTCAGTGTTGGAAGGTTGTATTTTTCTAGGAAGTTGTCCTTTTCTTTTAGGTTTTCCAGCTTGTTAGCATATAGTTTTTTTGTAGTATTCTCTAATAATTCTTTGTATTTCTATGGGGTCGTCATGATTTTTCCTTTCTCGTTTCTTTTTCTGTTGATGTGTGTAGATTCTCTTTTTCTCTTAGTAAGTCTGGCTAGGGGCTTACCTATTTTTTCTATTTTCTCAAAGTACCAGCTCTTGTTTTCATTTATTTTTTCTATTGTTTTATTCCTCTCAATTTTATTTATTTCTTCTCTGATCTTTATTATGTCCCTCCTTCTGCTGACTTTAGGCCTCATTTGTTCTTCTTTTTCCAATTTCAATAATTGTGACATTAAACAATTCATTTGGGATTGTTCTTCCTTTTTTAAATATGCCTGGATTGCTGTATACTTTCCTCTTAAGACTGCTTTCACTGCGTCCCACAAAAGTTGGGGCTTTGTGTTGTTGTTGTCATTTGTTTCCGTATATTGGTTGATCTCTATTTTAATTTGGTCATTGATCCATTGATTATTTAGGAGCATGTTGTTAAGCCTCCATGTGTTTGTGAGCCTTTTTGCTTTCTTTGTAGAATTTATTTCTAGTTTTATACCTTTGTGGTCTGAGAAGTTGGTTGGTAGAATTTCAATCTTTTGGAATTTACTGAGGCTCTTTTTGTGGCCTAGTATGTGGTCTATTCTGGAGAATGTTCCATGTGCACTTGAGAAGAATGTGTATCCTGTTGCTTTTGGGTGTAGAGTTTTATAGATGTCTGTTAGGTCCATGTGTTCTAGTGTGTTGTTCAGTGCCTCTGTGTCCTTACTTATTTTCTGTCTGGTCGGTCTATCCCTTGGAGTGATTGGTGTGTTGAAGTCTCCTAAAATGAGTGCATTGCATTCTATTTCCTGCTTTAGTTCAGTTAGTATTTGTTTCACGTGTGCTGGTGCTCCTGTGTTGGGTGTATATATTTATATTGGTTATGTCCTCTTGTTGGACTGACCCCCTTATCATTATGTAATGTCCTTCTTTATCTTGTTACTTTCTTTATTTTAAAGTCTATTTTTTCTGGTAGTAGTACTGCAACACTTGCTTTTTTCTCCTTGTTTGCATGAAATATCTTTTTCCATCCCTTGACTTTTAGACTGTGCATGTCTTAGGGTTTGAGGAGAGTCTCTTGTAGGCAGTATATGGATGGGTCTTGCTTTTTTATCCATTCTATGACTCAGTGTCTTTTGATTGGTGCATTCAGTCCATTTACATTTAGGTTGATTATTGAAAGATATGTACTTATTGTCATTGCAGGCTTTAGATTTGTGGTTACCAAAGGTTCAAGGGTAGATTCTTTACTATCTTCCTGTCTAACTTAACTCCCTTACTGAGCTATTATAAACACAGTGTGATGATTCTTTATTTCTCTCCCTTCTTATACCTCTTCCTCCATTCTTTATATGTTGGGTGTTTTATTTAGTGCTCTTTTGTGTTTCCTTTTACTGCTTTTTTGGGTAGTTGATTTTATTTTTCACCTTTATGTATATTTGGTTGGTCTCCTGTCTTTGCTGTGATATTATTTTCTCTGGTGACATCTGTTTAGCCTTTGGAGTGCTCCCATGTAGAGCAGTCCCTCTGTCATACCTTGTAGAGGTGGTTTGTGTGAGGCATATACCCTCAACATTTGCTTGTCTGGGAATTGTTTAATCCCTCCTTCATATTTAAATTATAATCGTGATGGATACAGTATCCTTGGTTCTAGGCCCTTCTGTTTCATTGCTTTAAATATATCATGCCATTTTCTTCTGGCCTGTAAGGTTTCTGTTGAGATGTCTGATGATAGCCTAATGGGTTTTCCTTTGTAGGTGACTTGTTTCTTCTCTCTACCTGCCATTAAAATTCTGTCCTTGTCCTTGAGCTTTGCCATTTTAATTATTCTGTGTCTTGGTGTTGTCCTCTTTGGGCCGTTCTGTTGGGTGTTCTGTGTATTTCTGTGGTCTGAGTGACTATTTCCTCCCCTAGTTTGGGAATGTTTTCAGCAGTTATTTCTTAAAATTCACTTTCTATCCCTTTTTTTCTCTCTTCTTCTTCTGGTACCCCTATCATGCGGATATTGCGCCTTTTGGATTGGTCACACAGTTCTCAATGTTTTTTAAATCCTGGAGATTCTTTTATCTCTCTCTGTGTCAGCTTCTGTGCGTTCCTGTTCTCTGGGTTCTACTCCATCAATGGCCTCGTGCATCTCATCTATTCTGCTTTTAAATCCTTCCAGAGATTTTTTTCATTTCTGTATTCTCCCTCCTTAGCTCTTGCATATTTCTATGCAAATCCATCAGCATGGTTATGACCTTAGTTTTAAATTCTTTTTCAGGAAGATTGGTTCATTCTATCTCCCCAGATTCCTTTTTCAGGGGAGACTGTCTGGGTTAATCTGGTCTGTATCAAATTCTGCCTTTTCATGGCGATAGAGATAGTCGTGGGTAGTTGGCTCTTTTCAGGTAGGAGAACGTCCCTTCTTGGTAGTTTATGGCCTTCCTATCCTGGGAGATCGGCGACCTCTAGCGGCTTGTGCTGGGCACCAGGGTGCAGATGGGATCTCTCATTCTTGCTCGGCTGCTGTGAAGGAAGCTTCATGCGTGGTTGCTGTGGGCTCCTCTATGGAGAGGTTGCGCCGGAGTGGGAACGGGCGGGAAGCTGTTTATGTCCATGAGGGTCTTCGGAGCTGCGCTGCTGCCCAGGGGATTAGGGTGCCTGCAGTTTCCCGGGTTCCCAGTTGCTCAGATGATTGTGTCGGGACGCCTCCGTCCAGCTGTGGGGTCCCTGTCCCTTTAAGACTTTCAAAGGGCAGTCGCTTTTCTTTGTCCCAGGGGCGCCAGCCGCGGGCACCCGCTCTCAGATTTTACTGCCCCGTTCACCTAGTATCAAGCACCCCACGCACTCTGTGTCTGCGCTCTGGTGCGGATGACTAGGGCTGAGTAGTAGTCCTGGGCTCCCTCTCCCTCCCCGCTCTGACTCCTCTCCCGCCAGGAGCTGGGGTGAGGGATGCTTGGGTTCCACCGGGCCGCAGCTTGTATCTTAGCCCCTCTGCAAGGCGCTGGGTTCTTGCAGGTGTAGATGTAGTCTGGCTGGTGTCCTGTATCTTATGGTCTCTCTTTTTGGAATGGTTGTATTTGTTGTATTTTCAAACATATGTATGTTTTTCGGAGGAGATTTCCGCTGCTCTTTTCACGCCGCCATCTTGGCTCTGCCTCCCCCATTTAAGTTTTTTATAGAGATTGCCAAAATGATCTCCAGAAAGGCTGTATTGAATTACCATTCCCACCAACAGTGTCCTTTCTCTGTCAAACAATCTGTCAAACCCATATCTGTCAAAACAATATGTTGAACTTTTAAATTTTAGTGTGATGAATAAGAAATAGCACTCCTTGCTTTTGTTAGCATTTTTGTAATTACTCGTGAGGATGAACAAATATTTACATCTTATGCAGATTAGAAGTTCATGCCTACTTGGTTTTCATTTGGGTTATTTGTCTTACTGAGTTTTGGGAGTCCTTTGTATATTGCAAATACTCTTTATCCTGTTGAACGTATTTTCTATGTTTAGTTTTGGAATTTTAGTGTAATCAAATCTGCCCCCTTTTTTCTTTGCTTTATGGTTTCTAGGTTGCGTATCTCTTTTGGAAGATCTTTTCTTTGCCCAAATTACAAGGATATTTCCCTGCATTATCTTTTTTATCATTTAGGTTTTTATGTTTAAGTAGTGGTGTGAAGTAGGTGTGTGCTTTTGTTTTCATCCAAATTGTTAACAAGTAGCTTCTATTTTTCCATCTTAGTAAAGACTTTTTGATCTTTAAAAATACACTCATCTTCAAAGTGAATTATTTGGAAAAATGTAGTTTTTTAAAAAAATGGTTAGAGTTTGTGCCAAGTAGTAAACTGGCTTGGTGACTCTTTGCTCTTTGGTGTTTGAGAATAATTCAGATTGTTTGTGTTTAATACTGAACGTTTGTCTTGAACTGAAGGCAAAGTGTTATGGACAGTGATTCAAGGGATCTTAGTTATTATGTTTTCCATTTTGTGTATGTCTGAGGCCCAGATTGTCCTAAGGTCACAAAGTCAGTTGGTGGCAGAGAACTAGAGTACCTTTTCATGCTGTTCTTTCATTTTCAGCAAATGTGTTTCATGTTAGGGGTATAAGTGTTTTAAAACAGCCGATTGTTCACATGGGGTTATTTAAAGAACATTGGAAATGACTGTGCCAGGCTGTGTGTGGTGCCATTAAATTTACTTAAACAGAGCCAATTTTGTCTGTATGTTGGGACATAATCATTTTTAAAGGCTTTGTTTTAAAGCTTTCTTATCAATCAACTCATTTCATCCTCCTAACATTCCTGTGAAATTGGAATTATTTCATCATATTGTAAGCAGTTTGCGGCGATGTTGATAATTGCTATAATTAAGTTGTTCTTTTAAACCATATAGAAGAATTCCTGTTCTTCTAAATTCGTTCGAACCAGGTCAGAATATTTAAAAGATACAATTAAAATTTCTGATTAGTGGCATGGCTGAACATTATTTAGTAGACTATTTAACCTTTGGAGAACTATAACTTACGAATGAGACCCAGAGCTTCCTAATCTCATCATGAAAGTTGAGTTTAATTTTTTGCTTCATGTCAGTACTGAAGGCTAAACAGTCAGGAAATTAATATGTACTTTATGTTCCTCTTCATATGCAGATAACATGTAAGATTGAAAAGACCAGCTCTTTTTTGCTTTTGAGCATACATTTGTATGTGCACTCACTTCCATAATATTCAACATAAGATTGCTTCCCTTAGATTAATCTGGAGCTAAAAGAAGTAGAACAAGTAATAATATGGCTTACTTTTTGCCAGACACAATCCTGTGAGATAGACTGTTGTTTATGTTACAGAGGTTACACAGAGAGGTTAATAGTAATTTGTCTAAGATCATGCATCTGGTAAATGCAACTTAAGCCCAGTTCTATCTGACTCCCAGGCCTTTCCATTATGCTGTTGCACTCTACTTCATTATGACTTTCTTCCAGGACCTCAGTCTCTACCTTTAAATTAAAAAAAGCAATCCACATGTATAGTAGCAAATATATACATTACTGAGGTCTCTCCTTCTACCCCCATAAAGATATAGCTCTTATCAGAATAGTTTAAGGCATTAAAACCTAGCTTTTATTTGGATGTATACTTACTCTAGCCTGTTTATAGAAGGTTTGTGCCTTTTCTACTTTTTTTAGGATACAGTACTAGAGAATTTTATGCAAGAATACACAATTCTCTCTTACATAGAGGAAATTTAATCTTTAGAAATGCTGCCTATTTTTTTGTAAATCTAGGGATGTGAGAGAATTGGAGCTGAATAATGCAGAAGGGTTAGAATTCTACCTGTCATGCAGCTTTAGGGGAAATACGTTATGCCTGTGTTTCATAAATGAAAGTGAAAACATGTAGTGGCTTAGCAGTGTGTTTGAGATCTTTCTGTGGGGTCATGGTTCTTAGTGTTTCCCCGGTCAAGGACTCCTCAAGAAACAAGTGAAAGCTATCTTGTATCTTCCCAGAAAAATAGCAACATATGCAAAAATTTTCCATAGAATTTCAGGATTTTTGTGGTGATCCCTCAGTATAGGACATGAAGAAATATAAAGATTTGTTCACATGTCATTAAGAGGATGTCCAAATCGCTGTTTGTGTCCTCATATTTCCTGATAAATATTTTTCTGGACCAACACACTATGCCCCAAGGAAAAGCTGGGCTAATTGTTTCACTTTTGCTAAAGGTGTACTCTACTTTATGCAACTTCAATCTCTGAAATTCCAAATTCTTTAAAAAGCAAGAGGATTATGGTTGGTATTATATAAGGATTTATCTTATGTACTATGTTGATCTTGTAATTGTGTTTCCAACTTTGATTTGGCCACTAGACTGTTGTAGTTTAATTGTGTGTTTTTGTGTACTGACTTCTGTTGTCTTTTTTTTTTTACCATTGCTTCTAATCTTCCTTTTTCTCTATTTTTCTTTTTACATTTCTGTGCACGTGGCTATCATAGCACTCATCACAATGCTCTGCATATAGTGTATTCCTAATTGTTTGTTTAATGGAAAGGTACAGATTGAATGAATCATTTAAATTGTTTTTTTTCTCAGTTGAAAATTTCACCAGAAGTATTTAATGTGACTTGGATTTTTTTTAGCTTTGTTAAACATTTACTGGATAGTCATTCATTCATTTCTAAGTAAGTGACAGTTCCTATGCTGGTGACAGGATGCAGAGATAAATATACACAGTCTCACTCATGCAGAAATATCTCCATCCGAGAGGCTGACATGTAAATAGAGGTGTGTTAATTGACCGTATGTGCAGGATGCATTGGGCACACAAAGGAGGGAATGATGAATTTCACTCTGGAGGAGAGGATATTTGAAAAGGCTTCATAGAGGAGGTGACATTTAAGCTGAGCTCTAGGGGATTGTGAGCTCTAGGGAAGCATTTTTAGCAAAGAGAGCATTCTGAGTCAAGGTACCAAAAGTTTTGAATGTTAGAGAAATTGTGAAAAGCTTGATACGGTTAAAGCATGTGGGCAACTGAGGATATTATGTAATGTCATGACCCTGGTAGGAGAGGTAATCAGAGAATAGGTCCTAGAGGTCTTGAGTGCTGGGTTAAGTAAGGAGTTGCACTTGGCATGGGCAGATTTTGAGTTTGAGGAAGATTTCTCTTGTGGAAGATGAACTGGAGGGATCTGGCAGGATAAAGTCTTAATTTAAAATATTTTAAATTTATGATCTTTTCAAACATACACAAAAGTTAGAAAATCATATAATGAACCCCATGTACCTGTTAACCAGCTTCAATAAGTTATCTATACATGCCTATTCTTGTTTTTCTTAAACTCCACTCCCTCCCCCATTATTTTAAAGCAGATTCCTAAGTTGGCAAAGTGTAATTAGTAGTATTTAACAAAATTACTCTCAAGTCTGGCTATGCAGCTAAATCACTTATACAGTTTGAAAAAAACAGAAATTACCACCTCTTATCTACTGAGTCAGATGTTTATATGGCCACACATTTATTTTTGGTATTATTAATCTACAGTTACATGAGGAATATTATGTTTACTTGACTCCCCCTATCACCAAGTCCCCCCCACATACTGACCACACATTTTTAATTTTCAAATTAAGTCTCAGGTGATTTTGCACAGCAAGGGTTGAGAACTTCAGATTTAATTTTTAAGTAAATTATTTTAAGATAATTCTAAGTAGTTTGATTTTTGACAGATGTGTTTCCTGAACTAAATGCTTCATGTGGTCCTTCTGGGTGAAGTTCACTTGTTAGATAATGGTAGGCTTTTTGTGATTAAGTTCTTGACATTTGAATAAAGAGTATTAGTTTAAAGGCTGATGTCTTACCTTTCTGTTAAGAGATGGGCGAGACTGAAAAAGCACTTATGTCTTTGAAATTGGATGTGATGAGATGGGAAATAAGCCAGTCATCGTTATAATTGATCTTTTACCCCAAATCCAGCCACAAGTAAGGAAGGGGATGTTGCACAGGTCATTTTTAAAGGGTAGACTAGGATTATTACAGAGTACCGATTTAAATAAGTAGTCAAGGAGTCTCTTCCTCTCTTCTTTGATTTGCATAACTTTCATGCAATACTGCTTGTATTTTTTGTTGGGAATGCTAAGAAAGGGCTCCTTGGCATGCTGCTATCTCCTCTCTGTTGGCAAAACTAATCTACAACTTTAGTGAGCCCTATTTTGTTGCCTATTTCTTTTGATGCCAGTTTATTTTTCTAAGTAATTTGAAGTAATGACCAGAAAGGTAACTCCTGCATCTGCAGCTTCACAGGACTGAAGGTAGAGGATATGTTGGAGATGAGTTCTCAGACACCATTCTCACCTCCAAAGTCAATATTGGAGTTTTCAGATTCCTCCTTCTTGGTATCCCTACCTTATTTTCTTTAACTATACTGCAATACAGGAAAGCACCAAGATCAACAATGTACACTTACTTGAGGTGTATAGTGTTTGCAGATTTTGAAGGAGAGACTGTCAATGTATTTCAGCAGATAGTTTCCAGATTTGTCTTGGGTGAGTAAAGGCTAGTCCTCAGTTGCTTTATTACTGTCTTACTACCAGTGTCCAGTAAAATCTAGGTCGGCAATCCTCAGGCTCATGTTTTATGTGGTCAAAAATAGGGATGCTACCATAAAACTCTTAGAAAAAAACATAGGCAAAAGTCTCTTGGAAATAAACATGAGTGACTTCTTCATGAACATATCTCCCCGGGCAAGGGAAACAAAAGCAAAAATGAACAAGTGGGACTATATCAAGCTGAAAAGCTCTGTACAGCAAAGGACACCGTCAATAGAACAAAAAGGTACCCTACGGTATGGGAGAATATATTCATAAATGACAGATCCAATAAAGGATTGACATCCAAAATATATAAAGAGCTCATGCACCTCAACAAACAAAAAGTGAATAATCTAATTAAAAAATGGGCAGAGGAGCTGAATAGACAGTTCTCCAAAGAAGAAATTCAGATGGCCAACAGACACATGAAAAGATGCTCCACATCGCTAGTCATCAGAGAAATGCAAATTTAAACCACAATGAGATATCACCTCACACCAGTGAGGATTGCCACCATCCAAAAGACAAACAATAACAAATGTTGGCGAGGTTGTGGAGAAAGGGGAGCCCTCCTACACTGCTGGTGGGAATGTAAATTAGTTCAACCATTGAGGAAAGCAGTATGGAGATTCCTCAAAAAGCTCAAAATAGAAATACCATTTGACCCAGGAATTCCACTTCTAGGAATTTACCCTAAGAATGCAGCAGCCCAGTTTGAAAAAGACAGGCACTCCTATGTTTATCGCAGCACTATTTACAGTAGCCAAGTAATGGAGGCAACCTAAGTGTCCATCAGTAAATGAATGGATAAAGAAGATGTGGCACATACAAACAATGGAATATTATTCACCCATAAGAAGAAAACAAGTCCTACCATTTGCAACAACATGGATGGAGCTAGAGGGTATTATGCTCAGTGAAATAAGCCAGGGGGAGAAAGACAAGTACCAAATGATTTCACTCATATGTGGAGTATAAGAACAAAGAAAAACTGAAGGAACAAAACAACAGCAGAATCACAGAACCCAAAAATGGACTAACAGTTACCAAAGGGAACGGGACTGGGGAGGATTGGTGAGAAAGGAGGGATAAGGGCAGGGAAAAAGAAAGGGGGCATTATGATTAGCATGTATAATGTGGGGGGCGGGGGCATGGGGAGGGCTGTACAACACAGAGAAGACAAGTAGTGATTCTATAGCATCTTACGCTGATGGACAGTGACTGTAATGGGGATTGTGGGGAGGACTTGATGAAGGGGGGAGTCTAGTAAACATAATGTTCTGCATGTAATTGTAGATTAACGATAACAAAATAAAAAAATAGGGATGCTGTGTCTGTAGGAGGCGGGGTGGCAGGATGGACTGTGCATGTAGAGAACATAGTGTACTGTCGTTATGGAGCAAATTTGGTTTGAATTGAGATTCTACTACTTAACTGTGTATGTGGCTACTTTTGCCTTAGTACACTGGAAATGATCTTCATTTCCAAGTTACAAGGATTCGAGAGAATATATAATAGGTGGCCAGTAAATGCTAGTTGTTGTTATATATTCGATAAATGGGTTCTCAGAGTATTTGTTAGGTAGATATTAATGTAAATAATCAGAAACTAGACCAGATTGAAAGGCCTGACAATCAGGTGTTTGTCCCCTTTAACAAATCAGTTAATGTGATGTCTGTGCCTCTGTAATCAAATAATGAAAAGCATGCTGGATTTCAAGATTCAGCTTGCTGTTTCCTGACATAATGGGTGGTCTGGGCAGTTTTCACCTGAATTTGGTTTCAGAAACTGCAGCGAGCCAAAAGGAATCTCTGCAAGCCAAAAAGAAAGGAAGTATTTGCTTTGTGGCATGTTGGAGTTTAGTGTGCTCTAAGCAGTTTTATTTAAGAACAGCTATAATGCTTTCCCATGATTTCAGTGGAAATTGTAGGCTGACTTTGATTCACCCACACTCCCATATATGTGTGCAGCATTTCTTACCTTACCAATAGTAGATCAAATCAATAAATAATAAATATTGAGTGATTGCTGTATGTCAAACTCCAGGATTAAACAGCAGAAGGTATAGGAAGGATGCTCCAAGAGCTGGCAGCAACCAACTCCAAGGCATTTGTTTAGATAATGATCTTAATTTGATGCATACCCTCTGGCTCAAGAGCTACTGTTTTCCACCTTAAGAACAATTTTACAAAAGAAAAATTCTCATTATAAATGATGCATGATTATAGAAAATTTGGCAGGAGCCAAACAGCGGGAAACATACATAAAACTGTGTTATCCTGCTCCCTAGAGGCAGCCCCTGATAATGTATATTTCTTCCTTTTCCAGGTTTTGTGGGGGTTTTTTTTTTTTTACTTCCCCACCCTGTGGCGGGACATTTGATCATTAATTGTCAAGGAAATGATAGGTACCGGGTATAGTGTAAGCACAGAGGGAGGGATACACAGTTTTAAGAGATTAGGAAGAGGATTGTCCTAATTCTGATTAGTATTTGCTGTTTAAAACCCACATAATATTCATTGTGTTAAGGTAAAATAGAAGTCAGATTGCTTCTCTACTCTCAGCCTTCTTAGGGATTTTCTTTCTGCTATCTACTCTTCCCCTCTACTGTCAATGACCCTATAATTCTCTGCTTGTGTTTACAGCCAACCTTTTCAAAATAGTTTTCTACACATGTCATCTATATTGCCTCACTTCCCATCAATTCTCTGACCCACTGCTTCCAGTGGGAAAGTCTGGCTTCCTTTCCCACCACCCCAGTGAAAGTATTCCTTGTCAGGTTATCTCTTTTCTTAATTTCAGTGGACATTTTTCTGGACATACTCCCACTTTCACATTTGACACAATTGATCAGTCTTGCCATCTTTGGTCTCATGATAGCATCCTCTCCTTTGCTGGGTTCTCTTCTTTTGCCTTATCTTTAAATGTTAGATCAAATAAGAACTCATTTCCTGGCCTCTTTCCTCCTTTTCTCTATATGTGATCATCTCCAGACTCATGGCTTCAAGTACTGTCTGTATGCTGACAGCTACAAATTTTATTCTCAGTGTATACTGAACTCCATTTTGGGAATACTTGCATACCTATTGTGGAATATTCTGTGCTAGATGCTGAAAGCTTAACATGTAGAAAATCAAACCAGGTCTATTAATTGATATTTTCTGTGATAGAAACAAACAGGGTACTACAATAGAAAAATAACAATTAGACCAGCTTTAGGTGGGTTGCCATTAGAAGACACTGTGGGTCTTAGATTAACATAAGTTCCTCAAATGAACTAGCTGTGGGAAGAATGGAAATGTGGTGCACAAGCATTCCAGTGGGAATAATAGCATTTGTAAAGTTCTGGAGGCCAGAAAGAACTTAAGAGTGTTTCAGAAACTAAACAGAAGGACTAGTGTGGTTTTTCAGAGAGGCGACTAGAGAGTTCCAGGAGCCAAATCATGTCAGGGCCCTGTGGGTCATGGTTAGAGTTTGGATATAATTATAGGGAAACCTTTGAAAGGTTTTGCTGCTCTGGAGAATGGATTGGATGAATGTGAGTATGGAAATGGGAAAATCAGTTATCTGTATTTCACAGTTGAGGAAACAGAAGTGCACAGAGGCTGATTTGTCCATGCTCATACAGTGATTAAGTAGTATAGCAGGGATTCTAAGCTGGGTTTCCTCATTCTGAGCCTGTGTTCTGATCTGGTACTTCTCAAACTTTGATGTGTGAGTAACCTGAAGATCTTAATAAAGTAAAAATTGGACTCCTCAAGTCTAGGTGGGGCCTGAGATTCTGAATTTTATTAAATCCAAGGTGAGGTCAGTGCTGATGATCCTTCAACCAGACTTTGAATAGTAAAACTAGTCTACCACTACATTCAACTGGTATTAGCCAGATTTGAGAACTACAGATGTTCTCTGCCCTTAAGCTGATCTTGGAAGTCATTCTAAACTTGATAAACTGAAGGTGATTACTACAGAGTGAGTTACCCTTATCCTTTACAGAGCAACTTCCTCAGTATATTTTACTTGTGCACACTTGTCTTGATACAGAGCCTAAAAAGCCAAGATTCCAACCTCAGTGGTAAATGAAGATTGGAGGAATGAGGAAGTGAAAAAAGAAATAATTAAATAGAAGTTAATAATAGCTATGGATGGTGGTTCATAATAATTCATTAGTTTCCTTGAAGTTGAGCTTTCTAACCTAAGTTTAGGAAGAAATATGTGTAGATTGCTTGGTGCTCAGACTTCTGGTCTGATCCAACAAAGGCAGTAGGCCATTTCCGGGGATTTTTTTAGAACCAACTTCTTTTTGTTAGCCCTGGTTGGGGGGTGGAGGCGCTGTTAATGTAATGGGATTTTCACCTATTTAACTTCTAAGTGTTAGATAGAATTCATTCCCACCTTACAGTTCCCATCACTAGTGAGACTGACAGTATCCCAGCTTCTCACCTTAAGTCCTAGTTTCCTCACAGTAATTTTTTGAGCAATAGCATTCAACAGTGTAGAAGTGTCTGTTTCAAATTTTTATTTTCATCTGCAACCATTTATTGTAGTAATAAAACTAGTAAATAAAGTGAACAGCATGTTCCAAACTCATTCTATGAGGCTAGCATCACTCTAATACCAAAACCAGGTAAAGACACCACAAAAAAAGAAAATTACAGACCAATATTCCTGATGAACATAGATGCAAAAATACTCAACAAAATATTAGCAAACCGAATTCAAAAATATATCAAAAAGATCACCATGATCAAGTAGGATTTACTCCAGGGATGCAAGGATGGTACAGTATTAGAAAATCCTTCAACATCATCTACCACATCAACAAAAAGAAGGACAAAAACCACATGATCAACATCCATTCATGATAAAAACTCTCAAAAAAACGGGTATAGAGGGCAAGTACTTCAACATAATAAAGGCCATATATGACAAACCCACAGTCAACATTATACTTAACAGCGAGAAGGTGAAAACCTTTCCTTTAAGATCAGGAACAAAACAAGGATGCCCACTCTCTCCACTTTTATTCAACATAGTTCTGGAGGTCCTCACCACAGCAATTAGACAACACAAAGAAATAAAGGGCATACAGATTGGCAAATAATTCAAACTGTCTCTGTTTGCATATGACATGGTATTGTACATAAAAACCCTAAAGAATCCACTCCAGAACTACTAGACCTAATATCTGAATTCAGAAAAGTTGCAGGATACAAAATTAATACAGATATCTGTTGCATTCCCTATACACTAATGATGAACTAGCATAAAGAGAAATCAGAAAAACAATTCCATTCACAATTGCATCAAAAAGAATAAAATGCCTAGGTATAAACCTAACCAAGGAAGTGAAAGACATATACTTTGAAAACTACAAGACAATCATGAGAGAAATTAAAGAAGATACCAATAAGTGGAAACACATTCCATGCTCATGGATAGGAAGAATTAATATTGTTAAAATGGCCATCCTGCCTACAGATTCAATGCAACTCCTATCAAAATACCAACAGCATTCTTCAATGAAGTACAGCAAATTGTTCTAAAATTCATATGGAACCACCGAAGACCCCAAATAGCCAAAGCTATCCTGACAAGGAAGAATAAAGCTGGGGGGGATTATGCTCCCCAACTTCAAGCTCTACTACAAAGCCACAGTAATCAAGACAATTTGGTACTGGCACAAGAACATAACAGTAGACCAATAGAACAGACTAGAGAGCCCAGATACAAACCCAACCATATATGGTCAATTAATATACGATAAAGGAGCTATGGGCATATGATGGGGAAATGACAGCCTCTTCAACAACCGGTGCTGGCAAAACTGGACAGCAACATGCAAGAGAATGAAACTGGATTATTGTTTAACCCCATACACAAAAGTAAACTCGAAATGGATCAATGACTTGAATGTAAGTCATGAAACCATAAAACTCTTAGAAGACAACATAGGCAAACATCTCCTGAATATAAACATGAGGAACTTATTCCCGAATGCATCTTGAGCAAGGGAAACAAAAGCAAAAATGAGCACATGGGACTACATCAAACTATAAAGCTTCTGTATGGCAAAGGACACTATCAACAGAACAAAAAGGCATCCTACAGTATGGGTATTTGTAAATGACATATCTGACAAGGGGTTAACATTCCAAAATATATAAAGAACTTACATACCTCAACACCCAAAAAACAAGTAATCCAATGAAAAAATGGGCAGAGTACATGAAGAGACAATTCTCTAAAGAAGAAATTCAGATGGCCAACAGTCAACATGAAAAGATGCTCCGCATCACTAATCATCAGGGAAATGCCAATTAAAACCATAATGAGATATCACCTCACACCAGTTAGGATGGCCAGCATCAAAAAGACTAAGAACAACAAATTGGCGAGGATGCGGAGAAAGGGGAATCCTCCTACGTTGCTGGTGGGAATGTAAGCTAATTCAACCACTGTGGAAAGTAATATGGAAGTTTCTGAAAAACTAAAAATAGAAATACCATTTGACCTGGGAATCCCACTCATTGGAATTTACCCAAAGAATACAACTTCTCAAATTCAAAAAGACATATGCACCCCTCTGTTTATCGCAGCACTCTTTACAATAGCCAAGATATGGAAGCAACCTAAGTGTCCATCAGTAGGTGAATGGCTTAAGAAGAGGTGGTACATATACACAATGGAATACTACTCAGCCATAAGAAAGAAACAAATCCTACCATTTGCAACAACATGGATGGAGCTGGAGGATATTATGCTCAGTGAAATAAGCCAGGCGGAGAAAGACAAGTGCCAAATGATTTCCCTCATTTGTGGAGTATAATAACGATGCAAAACTGAAGGAAACAAACAGCAGCAGACTCACAGATTCCAAGAATGGACTAGAGGTTACCAAAGGGGAGGGGTGTGGAAGGGCGGGTGGGGAAGGAGGGAGAAGGGGATTGAGGGGGTAGTATGTTTAATGCACATAGTGTAGGGGGTCAGGGGGAAGACAGTGTAGCACAGAGAAGGCAAATAGTGACTCTGTGGCATCTTAATACACTGATGGACAGTGACTGCAATGGGATATGGGTGCGTACTTGATAATAGGGGTGAATGTAGTAACCACATGGGTTTTTCATGTGAAACCTTCATGAAAGTATGTATCAGTAATACATTAATAAAAAAAGTGGACAGGTTATTGTTAAACATGGACTTGGGAACCTTATCAGAAAGGCCCAGATTTAGATCTTACGCCTGACATCCACTAACCAGGAAGAGTACTTAATTTAGCTAAGCCTCCATTTTCTATCTGTAAATAGGGACAAAACCGCTTGAGTGGTGAAGATTGTGTGAAAGACTATAATATGAAGCCCAAAGTGCATTGTTTGGAGTACTTAAATGTTGGACTTTGAGTAGATACCACTTAGGAAAAAATGGTTCTATGCCCAAAGAAGTTTACTTTATTCAAGATTTCTTGGAGCAGTTAGTATGTCAATCATCCATGTGACTATCCTGAAAGAAGACAGATTCCATGCATAACATTTCCCAAATTAGTGGAACCTTGTCTCCTACGTGGAGCAGAATGCTTTGGGAAACCCGAGCCTAAGTATTGTCTGGCTTGTTGTGGGCACTCAAAAAATATTCTCTCTTCACATTGTGAAACCAGCTTAGAAATGGAATAACTAGGAACAAAAAAAACCTTGAATTTTCTTAATTGATATCTTATGGATAGTGATATCTTTCTTTTTTAAACTCCAGATGTTTTTTGCAACAAAATTATGAAAACCAGGTTAACATTGCATTTGTTAGGGTACATATGTGTGTGTGTTCATTTGATTTGGCTTGGCTTTTTAATTGGGTGCCTTTATTATCTGAATCTGTTTATGGAATGTTTGGAACCCCCACACTGTGGGAACAAGCCAAATGTGCTTGCTGTCCCAGAACCTGTCCCAGCTAGGGCATGAGCACAAGACCTAAGCTTGACCAATTAGATGCTTAAACTTGGGACTTTGCGTCTAGAACCACTGATGGAAATTACCTGAGACTTTTGAGAAGTCATCCTGCCGCCAGTAATAGCTTCTAGACATCCAGAGTCTCTTGCTGGCAACAGAGCTACCCCCTCACCCCACTCCAACTAAGCTGTTGTCTGGAATAGTTCTTGGTTCTAGTTCCAGTATGCATAGCTTCCTTGGTTCTTCATGTTTTCTGAATGTGGATCTCTAAGCCTTCCTGTTGATTCTGTGAGCTATTAGTTATCCTTCCAAGTAAATCACTTTTCTTGTTTAGTTAGCCAGTCTATTGTTCTTAACTCAGCCCCTTGACTGGTACAAAATCCTAAGTTAAAACAGCTTTCGTTATAGTGAGATACTTAATTGTGTGAATATTTACCAGTGACCTTGTCTACATCTTTTTACACCAGTAAAATAGTTCTGAGTTGTTTATTTGTGCAAGTTACTTGGTGCTTTTGTTTTGGAGATTGGTTTTTATTGTTGAGTTTTGAGAGTTACTTGATATGTTCTGGATACTATATATAGGTTTCAAATATTTCCTCCCAGTAAGTTTAATAGTTTTATGTTTAAGTCCATGATCCTTTTTTTTTTCACTTTGCATTTTTTTAACTGGAAATTTGTATCTTTTGACCCCCTTCATCCATTTTGCCTACCTCCTGCCTCTGGCAACCACCAGTCTGGTTGGTTGGCTTTTAGATTCCACATATAAGATGATGTGGTATTTGTCTTTCTCTGTTTGATTTATTTTACTTAGCATAATACCCTCACGGTCTGTCCGTGTTGTCATAAATGGAAAGATTTCATTATTTTTTATGGATGAATAATACTCTACTGCATATGCATGCCACATTTTCTTTACCCAGTCATCCATCAATGGATGGTTGCTTCCATGTCTTGGTTGTTATAAATACTGCTGCAATAAATGGGATGCATAGATCTTTTCAAGTTGGTGTTTTCATTTCTTTGGATAAATACCCAGAAGTGGAATTGCTGGGTTATATTTTTAATTTTTTGCGGAACCTACACAGTTTCTGCTCCATTTTACATTTCCACCAACAGTGTACAAGGATTCCCTTTTCTTCACATTCTCACCACATAATCCATTTTGAGTTTATCTTTATAAGTATTAAATAGGTCAAAGTTCATCTTTTTGCCTATAGATGTGTACTTTGTACTTGTCTGTGGTACCATTTGTTGATAAAACTATCATTTGAATTCCTTTTTCACCTTTGTCAAAATCAGTTCAGCATATTTGTATGGGTCTATTTTATGGTTCTCTGTTCTGGTCCATTAGTATGTGTCTATCCCTCCTAATACTACATATACAGTTATGTGTGTGATTCCTCCCTCCTCTTTTTCAAAATTGTTTTAAGTATTACAGTTCCTTTGTCTTTTCATATACATTTCAGTATAATATCAGCTTATTAAAAAAGAATCTTGCTGGGCTTTGGATGGTAACTATATTAAACCTGTATATCAATTTGAGGAGAATTGTTGAGTCTTCTTAATCCATTAATATGGTATACTTCTTCATGTATTTAGATCTTCTTTGATTTTTCTTAAATAGCATTTTGTAGTTTTAGCATATAAGTCCTGTACATGCTTTGTTAGATTTCTACCTAAGTATTTCAAATTTCTTTTGAGTGATTGTGAGTGTTGGTGTACTCTTAAGTTTGGAGTCCATGTGTCCAGTGCCAGGGTAGAAATGTGATTGATTTGTGTGTGTTTTTCTTTTATTCTACAACTTTGCCAAGGTCACTTACTAATTTGGGGAGGTTTTTTGTAGATTCCTTGATATTTCTATTTTAGATAACCCTTTGTCATCTGTAAATAGGGACAGTTTGTTTTTTTTCCTTTCTGATCTATACTGTTACTTCCTTTTCCTATCTCATTGCAGTGGCTAGAACTTGAAACACTGAGTTGAGTAAAAGTGGTAAGAATGGACATCCTTATCTAGTTCCTAATTTTGGGGTGAAGAGTTCAGTGCTTTGAGTTGTATGGTTTTGGGGCTGACTGTACTTCCTGCCACTTGCTCCAAGTAATGCATGTGAGAAGTTTTGTGAGAAAAAACAAGCCTAAGAGTAAGTGTACAAATAGCTCACTTACAGTTTCTACTACGTGAAATGGATTGTTGCGAGAATCCTGTTGGCCTCCTTTTAGATATTTGGAAGTAATTGGCAGCAGGCATTTTGTTCATTTTCTATTTGATACTAAAGTAATTTTTTTAGAAAGTAATCTAGAGTCACATACCCTAAATGTGAACTATACACGGGAAACATCTTTTTTTCTTTAGGAATGGTCTGTACAGAAACATTTTAGAACATATTCTGAATTTTTCACCAGCTCTTTTTGAAGGCCCATTGGTTGAATGGGTTCCAGCCATACAGGCAGATATATATTATTTCCACAGTACTAAGTGTGTTGGAGTAAATCTAAGACAAAAGCTGTCTAAAATTTATACTTGTGCTTGGTCAGTTTTATATTAATGGCAGCCTTCTTAGGGAAGGTACACTGACCTTCTGTGACTGGTATGTAGTAAATATATTGTAGCAGCTGAATCCCTGGTGTGTAAAGGGCCAACAATTCACCTCTACCTCTGTGCATGTATCTAAGTTGTTCCTTTATTTCAAGATGGCAGAGCATCTTGAAGGACCCGTCTGCCATCAAAGATCACCCAGGTTAATACTGTGGGTCCAGTCAGACTGTTGTCCACTTTTTGAGCCTTCCAAATTACATGGCCTTAGTGAAATGATTGTGTTCTTTGCTCAGGACATTTTTAGTGGAGTCTTATACTTCATTTTCTAATTAAAAAGTAAAAATACTGTATTGCCTTTGTTCTTATGACAAAACTAATGTATTTTTATTGGTTTAAACAGTAAAAGATACAGAGATGCACAGATAAAACAATCATACTAAATCCTTTTGGTTAGCAGTGAGTCCACATTTTGATGCACACCCCTTCTGAGCAGTTTTCTCTAGATGTACATTTATACTGATCATTCTGTTCTGTAACCTTTTTATTTCACCTTGAACATCTTTGCATGCTGTCATATAATTGTGTACAATATTATGAACCATTGTGTTATGTTTTGTTTTAAACAAATCCTATTTTGAATATTTGATTCTTTGCAATTTTTCACTATTATATGTGGTCATGCACTATGGATTCTTATATTTGTGTACTTTCTTATGATTTTCTTTGGATAAACTCCTAGAAGTGGAATTGCTAAGTTTTCCAGAAAACTGCGGGGATATGGTGAATTTTTCCATCCTGAGGTGTGTTAAAAACATTCCTTTATTTTAATTATGAGTTTGAGAGGTTTGTAAAAAGTGTTTTAATTTTGGTTTAATTGGATACAAGCTTATAAGACATAATGGATGTGGGCCAGTTTTATCTGGAGAGATTTTTTACCTTTCCCTACCTCATAGCTGTGTCTCTGAGTTGGCATGACATCATAATTCCAGAGTTTTTTCCCTTAAGCATTTTGCTTGCTCTGCATTCTATATTGTCTATTATAAGCATATAGAGCCAAGATTGCAATTTTAAGTTCTCACTTCTTTGGGGATTTTCTTTTCAGATCATAAAACAGAAAATTGAAAAAATGAAAGTAGACAAGACTAAACTGAAAAAGACACCTACTGAGGCAGTAAGTATCCAAAAGTTTGCTCTGTCTGTTTTTTCATTCCAGAAAAAAATCCTTGTAATCAGTTCACCCATACTGACTTTTCCAAATACCTCATCACTTATTATATATATATATATATCAAGTGTGGTAAAAGCAGCAACTTTTCTTGAAACAAATTTTCTTTTGAACTAACCTAGATTTTAAAAAGTGCGTATAAGCTAGTGACCAATGGAATGTGAGCACTAAATAGTTCATAGCTGTATATGGCTGAAGTAGGCTGACTGGCTGCTGTTCCTATCATTGAAAGGCAGTGTGGTATGGAAAGAGTAGTTGTAGATTCAAATTCTGTCTGTATTTCTGGGATTTTGCATAATTTTGGTTTCTAGAAAATTAAAGTAACACCTTTCATACTAGATTTCTTGTGAGGCCAGTGTTTTAGCTTTCTTTATTCCTGATTCTTAATCATACAATTCAGCTTAACCTGTGTTTTGGGTGGCCATGTCAGTTGATCCTATGTCAGCAATAGAAATCCCAGCTTCAGTCCAATATTCTATCAGCTAGTCTACCATGTTCTGAGGTTAAGAATTCATTACATTGTTATGACACTTCTGTAGACCTCATGTGCTGTACTTCAAGGAGCACAAGCTTTGGAATTAGACATGGGTTTGAATCTTAATAGATTCTTGTGGCTGTCAGTTTATTAACTTGGTTGGTTCCCCAACTAAAAAACAGGGTTTATATTTCTTCCCTAATTCATGTGAGGTAGTTGCTGAGCAAAGTATTGGGCCCATAATCAATTAGTTCATTTTCTAAATACAGGCTGATTGTTTTTTAAAAAACTAACTACCTGGCAAGTATCATCTATGGATATCACTATTAACATTTTGCTATATTTCTTCTAGTCTTTAAAAGATTATTTCATCTGTACTAATGAGTATGAGAAGTGCTACTTCCCCAAACCTTCTCCAGCATTACAGATAATCTTTTAAATTTTTGTTAATAAATGGGGAAAAATATTTTACTATTCTAATTTACATGCTTCAGTTATATGTATTTTCAAATTCATTGGCCTTATATCAGTTGTCTGCTCTTGCTATTCATTTTGTGTTTGACATTGGAATGTCAGATTGTTTTTTACTGCCATAAATATTGAGTATTTTTTTTTTATCTGTTGCAGATACTTTGATTTCCTTTTGATTTTGTTTTTGGTGTGTTTTGGCATTTATAATTTTTGACAATTATGTACTAAAATTTTTTTTGGAAACTGAAGAGTAGAAAGAAAACCTCCCTTAAGAAACTATGCAAATTAAAACAGTGGCATTAGTATAAGAGAATAAAGGACCTAGGAAAGGATCCTAGCCTACATACACATAAGAACTTAAGATAATTATAGGAATTATAAATTGACAGGGAAGGGCATTATTAGTCACAAAACTGTGCCAGGACAATTGTTTGACTTGTGAGTGTTGGAGGACTGTTATATATTGAAAGAAATTCTAGATAAGTTAAAAGTCAAATATTTTTTAAAGAAATAAATTATAGGAGAAATAGAACATAGAGGTAAATATTTACCTAATCTTAGGTGGAATAGTCCTTCCAAGCTCTGAAGCAAAGGAAAAAAAATGGAAATGTAAAGTATTATATTCAAAGTAAAAAAAGGCACATGACAAGCTCTGAAAAAAACATTTGTAACAAGATGTAGTTAATATATTTTAGTAGCTAAATCAGTAGAAGAGATGGATACCCCAATGACAAAATGGACATGGGCCATTTCAGAAAAGAATAGTCAGTAAACTTCCAGAGTAATTCAACCTCATAAATAATCAGAGAAATGCAAATTTATTTTTAACCTAGTGGATTGTTAGGTATTTGTCCTTAGAGTCATACCTATATACAAATTCCTGGCTTTTAACATTTGGTAGCTGCTAGCAAATTACTTAGGATAAACTCCTGGAAGTGGGAGTTTTAGATCATTAACTATGTACATTTTTAAAAAATGTTTTTAATTAAAGTATAGTTGACTACAATAATATATTAGTTTGAGTTGTACAACATAGTGATTCAGCATTTATGTGCATTATGATATGCTTACCCCAGTAAGTGTAGTTACCATCTGTCACAATTACAATATTGTTTACTGTGTTCTCTATGCTGTATTTTTAATCCCTGTGACTTACTTATTTTATAATTGAAATTTTGTATCTCTTAAGCCCCTTCATCTTTCACCCATCCTTCTCCCTGCTTCCCCTCTGGCAACCATCAGTTTGTTCTCTGTATTTATGAGTCTGTTTCTGTTTTGTTGGTTTGTTTAGAATCTACATATATATGAAACCATATGGTATATGTCTTTTTGTTGTTGTATTTCATTTAGTATAATACCCTCTAGGTCCATCCATGTTGTTGCAAATGGAAAGGTTTCATTTTTTATGGCTGAGTGATACTCCATTGAAGTTATATACCACATCTTCTTTATCTATGCATCTATTGGACACTTATGTTGCTTCCATATCTTGGCTATCATAAATAAAGCTTCAGTAAATATAGTGGTGCATACATCTTTTTGAACTAGTGTTTTGTGTTCTTCAGGTAAATACCCAGAAATGGAATTACTGGATCGTATGGTAGTTCTATTAATATTTTGAGGAACCTCCATACTGTTTTTCATAGTATCTGCACCAGTTTACATTCCCACCAACAGTTTCCTTTTTACCACATGTTCACCAACACTTAAATTTCTTGTCTTTTTGATACTAGCCATTCTGACTGGTGTGAGGTGATAATCTCATTGTAGTTTTGATTTGCATTTCTGTGATGATTATTGATGTTGAACATCTTTTCATGTATCTGTCAATTATATGTCTTTGGAGAATGTCTGATCAGGTTCTCTGCCCATTTTTCAAGTGGGTTATGTGTTTTTGTAGTTGAACATTCTTTTTTTTTTAATTTTTTTCTTTTATTTTGGTATCTTTAATCTACAATTACATGAAGGACATTGTGTTTACTAGGCTCCCCCCTTCACCAAGTCCCCCCCACATCCCCGTTCACAGTCACTGTCCATCAACATAGTAAGATGCTGTAAAATCACTATTTGTCACCAAGTATAGTTGAACATTCTTATACAAATGCCTTTGTAGTTCTACACAACTATTTATGTGAAATAAATTCCCCATGATGAAAGTGCTGAGTGAAAGTATGAGAATTAAGATAAATATTGCCAGACTACCTATGAAAATCTTATACCATACTCCTCCTACACTTGGCCAATACTGGAAGCTATCAGTATTTTTTGTTTCTTTCGCAAGTCTTAGGGGCCTCATCTTGAGACACGTATTTTGTTTTCTACTGTTACATACCCATTCTCCTCTTGGCTTCCACTGAGCATTCGACTGTGTACATTTTCAAGGCTTGAAGATGTGTATTTTCCTCAAACAGCATACCTAATTTCCTGTACTGTGGTCAATACTGGGTATTATTTTTAAGAAAGACTCATTTATTTATTTATTAAACCTTTTGACCCCCTTCACCCATTTTGCCTTTCAACCGTCCATTCTTTGTATCTGTGAGCTTGGTTTTACTTTGTTTTTGTTTTTTAATTCCATACATAAGTAAGATCATGTGGTACTTGTCTTTATCTGACTTATTTCACTTAGCATCATGCCTTCAAGGTTTGTCCGTGTAGTCAAAAGTGGCAAGATTCCATTCTTTTTTATGACTGAAAAGTAGTATTCCATTGTATATGTGTATACCACACCTTTATCCATTCATCCATCAGTGGACATTAGGTGGTTGTTTCCATAACTTGGCTATTGTAAATAATGCTGCAGTGAACATGTGTATGTTCTTTTAATTAGTGTTTTCATTTTCTTCAGATCAATACCCAGAAGTGAGATTGCTAGGTCATACTGTGGCTCTATTTTTAATTTTTTGAGGAGCCTCCATACTGTTTTACATAGTGGCTGCACAAGAAAGGCATTTATTAATCACTTTGTGTATCGGCAGCTGTGCAAAGGATATTTTACCTGGATTTGATATCTTTATTGGAACAAATCAATATATGCATCCATTGAACTGCTTTCCTTTGCAGTACCATCAGGAAAATTACACTCAGTTTGCATTTATGTAGCAGGAACAAGACAGCAAAGATATACTTTTGTCCCTGGTGCATTCTGCAAATTGCAGGATCCAGAAGGACCTTGATATTCCTGATAAAACAGAACATGGTGCTGATAACATTTAATTGATTTCATTATGCTAACTGTCTCGTGAGCAGAAAACACAAGCACCTTAGGTACCTTAGATATATGTCTGCCAGAAAGTGCCCTTTGAAGTTTGAGGGCCTGCCACATCAGGAAAGTTTATAGGGGTCCAGGGGTTTGGGAAATGGCTAGATTTCCCTTCCAAAGGGAGAGACAAGTTGCTGCATCTTGTACTACACACCATGAAGAAAGAGAAACAATGTATTGGGTGCCTCTTTGGATATTGGAGTCAAAATATATCACATTTGAACATGTAGCTTTGATCCATTTACTAAATAATTGGTAGTGAGGTCTGGGTCTAGAAAATAGAAAAGATTCTTTAAAGGGCTCTGCTGCAAGCAGTGTTACTACATGGACATTATGACCTAGTAGATCCAGGTGTCTATCTTAGGTGTCAGCCAAAGATGCCATGTGATGCCTCTGGCAAGCCACAAGAAGAGAATTGCAGCTAAGAATCTTAGAATTTGGGCCTTGCTTTCCACTGCCAACAACTATTCTAACATTCAGAAAAGGAGCTTCTGGCTTGCTACGGACCTTAATAAGGACTTGAATGCCTGGTTATGATACCAGCTGATTATAGGACCCAAATGTTCATCATGAACTGGGTTATCTAACACAGAATCATGAAATTGGATCTGCATAATTGCATTCCATTAGAAACTGAAGTACTTTTCATTCCAGGCCTGAGTAGGTCCAGAAGGCATAAGTGAACTGCATGAGCAGGTAGTTCAGACTCCTTTCTATGTTAACTGTTTCTGCTGCTTCACCATCTCTCCCTCAACCTGTATGACTTAAGAGAGTGGAGGAAAAGGTGCAGGCCTAGTTCATGAAAGGATTTTATGCCGTGGATTTCACATGTATTTAACTGCCACAAAAATTTGAGGTAGCTCTTAATGCTTACTTTAGAGGGAGAAAAGGTTTGGGACCTAGCTTATAGAAAACTATTTACCATTTAAGCCCCTATTGCTCCATGTTCTGTTTTAGGTGTTGAAAATACCCCTACTGTCAATCTCAAAACAATAATACTAGATACATAGGTTTTCTTAGTTCCATTTTGCAGAAGAGGATACTAAGATTCGAAGAGGTAGCTTGCCAACTACCTAATTCCAAAGCCCATCCATGCTCTTTGTTATAATTTCCTGTCAATATTTAAACTTCGGTTAACATGAGATAAGTACTTTATGTGGCAAACTTTTGAGCCTCACATTTCCAAGGTATT
Source organism: Manis pentadactyla (assembly GCF_030020395.1). Lineage (NCBI taxonomy): Eukaryota > Metazoa > Chordata > Mammalia > Pholidota > Manidae > Manis > Manis pentadactyla. The sequence goes on along the minus strand of NC_080038.1, from coordinate 47,667,098 downwards.
ATTAAGTTCTTTCCTGGTAAGAAAACTGTGACTGAGAGGTTGGACTTGCTAATGATGGGACAGTAAACATGAAGCTAAAAATTGAACCCAGATTTGTTTAGTTCCAAATCCAGGCCCATTCCCATGAATACTATACAGTTTTACAGAGTTTTACAAAGTTCACAAGCTCTTTGCCTTCCTACAGTTGGAGGGTTTAATGTTGCAGAAAAATATAGCCAATAATGTAATCTTCACCTTTAACTGTGAATTCACTAGGGCTTTTCAGTGTTCTCTGATTCAGTATTCCTCATCAGGCATCCTGGTTAACTTTCAGACCATGACAAAGAGTCCTTCATTTTGTTTTTATTTATGTTTAGCTTATTTCCTTTATTTCTGTTGTCTCCCTTTCCAGGTAGTTTGTCTATCTGCATGCATATCCAGGTTAAAAAATGCATAGATGGATTGTTTCATTGTAAGATTTCCATTTTAATTCCAAGTGATCATCTGGCAGATTTCCACTTTTCTTAAGGAGTATATTCTGTCAACAGTTAAATTGCTGAGTGTGTTGGCTTAAGGATTCCTTTTCCCACTACTCTTCTTTGTGTCTCCCTCAAATTCCAAAATAACCTTTGTGAATGCTGTTTGTTTCTTTCAGCCTGCAGACTGCAGAGCCTTAATAGACAAACTGAAAGTTTGTAATGATGAGCAACTCCTCTTGGAACTACAGCAGATCAAAACATGGAACATTGGAAAGGTATGTGAACCCATGCTCCCAAAAGACAGGGCTCGCTAAACAAGTACATCATTTTGCATGTTCTGATACAGAAAAAGAAACCACAATATGATGACCTCATTCAACAATTAATAAGCTTCTAGTATATCTTTAGTGCAGCTCTAGACCAGTAGCTTTTAGCCTGTGAATGGTTGTTTAAAAATCTGGAAGAAACATTAAAGGAAAATTTTGCTACCTGAGGATGAGGGACATTTACATAGGTGATGGTAAAGAATCTCAGCCAAAAATTCCTTTAGTTTGGCAATATGACTTTAAGATAGTCTTAGGATTTTTTCTTTTAGTTTAAAACAGTTTTGTTTAGATAACTAAAAACGAACACTTCTGATAAAAATGGTTTCTGGCAGGGAGAGTCCTTGTGCTTGTAGACTAGGTTGTAGCCAGAATTTTCCCTCTGAAATTTTCTTTTATGGTTTCTACTGGTTTTGTGGGGTTTGTGGTGTTACCTCGTGTTAGCACATACATACTTTGATGAATATATCAATGAATTCAGGTCCGTGTGCCTGAGTATCATCTTTCTTATGGGTTTCTGTACTGGTGGGGAATTGAAGAGAAGCAAAGGTGGGAAGTGAATTTGTCTAGATGTTATGCTCAGCAGTCCATTGTAGCAAAGCTCAGCTACAAAGCACCCACATAGTAAGTACTTTTAACTTATTCTTAATATGTTCTTCTTTCTCTTCCCCTCCCCAGTGCGAGTTATATCACTGGGTGGATCTTTTGGACCGCTTCGATGGAATTCTGGCAGATGCTGGACAAACAGTGGAGCATATGTCATGGATGCTTGTGTGTGACAGGCCAGAAAGAGAACAACTGAAAATGCTTCTCTTGGCTGTGTTGAACTTCACAGCCTTGCTTATTGAGTACAGTTTTTCCCGGCATCTGTACAGTTCCATAGAGGTAGGAGAGTTCCAAGCCTGTGTGTTCTGTTACTAGTATTGTTTGTGTCCAGAAATAAGGAAATTGCTATTTTATTTCTCTCTGATAATTGTTTCTTTCCTTTTGATTATGGAACTCTGGGGTTTTCTATGTCATAGACAATGATAGGATGTTTCTTGGACATAGATAACCTTCACAGGGTTGATGGGAAGATTCTTTTCTGTCAATTTGACCCTGAATTTCAAGATACAAGAAATTAATGAGAATGTAATAATACATGTATTTAAATATTCTTGGGAATTTGTAGGAATTGATCTTTGTCTCAGATTATTAGAGCCAACCCACACCTTTTTGACAAATTACTTACTGCTCTTCTAAGTTTTAATGTGCTACTTTTCAGTCTCTTTTCCCCTCCGTAAAATGTATATTAATAGCATGTTGTGTGTTCTTAAAGAGTAAAGTGGGCATAGGAATCAGTGAGTTTTTGAACTGGTAAAAATTCGCTGTAAGAAGAACTCTTTTCCTTTAGCCTAACTTTAGACTTTTTATGACTATTGATTAAGTGCCCTGTTGTTATGTGTTAATTTTCCCAAGTCTTCAGTAAAGAAACAGCATCAGAATCAGAACAAACAAGTAGAAAGAAAGTGGCTTAGGAAAAGATATGAAAACTGAACTAAAATTTTAAGTAGGGCATAGATAAACACCTAGAGTTTTAAGTGGGCATATATAAACAGTCTGTTGAAAATTAAATAAGATTAGCTACAGAAGGAAGCCCATGGCCTTTGGGATAAAGCAACCAGAAGTACCTGGGTTCATTGCCAGCTAAATTGCATACTGATTTTAACACTGACCAAATACTTCAATACATTGGTCAATTTTGATTATATTAGAAAAACCAAAATAGCCACTCTCAGGTTACTCTTACCTACACTGTACCGTAACAGTCATAAATGCCACCAGCTGTTGTTGGTATCTCTTCCTTCTACATGAAGCACACTATTTTAATTAATCTAATTTTATATTTGTCACAAAGGATACAGAAGGAGCATAAAATTATCTTTCATGATATTTCTAGTCTCACTGGAGACAGTGTTCTTGAGTTCCACCATATATTAAAATACATTTGTGTCTTGTAATCTTTTTCTTCCTGTGGGTCACGTGTGCAGTTTGAACTGCAGTTCATAATTGTTTACTTTCATTGGACTTTTTGGCTTGCTGCCAGATTATAAGCTTCTTGGCATGTTGTTGGTGCTCAGATATTTGTAAATGTTACTTGTATTGTTAAGTTTCTTGATAACTTTGTAAGTGTTGACAAATCTATTACTACATTGGCATCTTAAGTTTTCAGGGCCTAGTGTGCCTAATACTATGAATTTGCCCTTTTTTGTCCCCTTCAGCATTTAACAACTTTATTGGCTTCTTCTGATATGCAAGTGGTCCTGGCAGTCCTTAACCTTCTGTATGTATTTAGCAAAAGATCAAACTATATCACACGCCTTGGATCTGACAAAAGAACCCCACTACTTACCCGGCTGCAACATTTGGCAGAGGTAAGTCATGGGTGAAGAGTAGGACGGGCATAAAAATTGGACTATATAGTTCCTTTTCCACAGGTGTTTCTTGCAGTTGTCAAAATAGATATGAGTTCCTAAGTTAACATTACTGGCATAATTGAGTAGAACTCTGGGAGCCCACTTAGCTATTAAGTTCCAAAAAAAAAAAAACTTAGGAAGTGTTCTCAATTTTTATGAAGTAATTTTGAGTGATTTCATGAATCTGCTCACAAACCTAGATTCTTATTTTTCAAAAATGGCAACTTGTTTTCTGGAAGGAAAGGTCAGAATCAGATTCTCCTTGGGAGGGAAGTATGGTGCGATGTAAGTTCTGGATATGAGTTCTGGCCCTGCTTATTATTAGCTCTGATACCAATGTTCTCATCTGAAAATTTAGTATAACCACCTTAAGAGTCGTTTCAGAATAAAATAAAACTTAATGCTATGCTCAGCTATTGGTTTCTGATGGTAGTAATTATAATAGAAGGCAAAAGCTCTCATATAAAAGTTCAACTCTACCAAACTTTTGTCCAGTGTTCTAGAGGCAAGTTGTTAACACATACTCAGGTTTGAGAGAGAGAGAGAGCCATTGCTAGAAAGCTTTTTTGGAAGAAAATTTGTCATGTTGACTTTTTAAATGCTGCTTAAAAGTCACCTAATAAATAATATAACTCAAGTTTCAGTCTATTTTTATGTGCATGATTACCTAAAAAATCATTTTCATATGAATTGTAAATAAAACAGGTATTTTGTGAAAGTTCTAGGACACAAAGTATAAAGTAAATATTAATCATTTGTAATTCATGCAGAGCATGTTTTCTACTTACATTTGCAAGTATATGTATAGGCATGCAACCTGTTTTAACATAGTGTAGATATTTTCTCATGTTTATTCAAAAAATTGCAAAACAGTTTAACATTGGATCCCCAAGTAACACTTAAAGGAAAAAAGAAGACATGTCAAAAAAGAAGTAGATGCTTCAAAAGCATTTGATAAAATTGAGCACATGAATAAAATTTGATGTAAACTCCTAGGAAGCTAGGAAAAGAAACTTGAAATGTATAAATTATTTACCAGAAGTCATACAGGAAAACTGAAGCATTTCCATTGAATTCAAAAGTACCGTAGAAATGCCACCTATTATTTTTGCCACTTAAATTTGTAGTATAGGTCCTAATCAATGTAACAAGAGGAAAGAAGGAAATGAAGGATACATGTTAAGAGAGAAAACTTATTATTTGTAGGTGATCGGATTGAGGTTTTTGGTTTTCTGGAAGACCGTATCAAATTATTAGAACTAATAAAAGTACAATGAGGTAGCCACTTAAATCCTCAATATACAGAAACAAATAGCTCTTTCATGTATAAGTAATAATCAGTTAGAAAATGAGGAGAAAAAAGACCTCATTCACAGTACCAACAAGTATAATGTCTTTAAAATAAGCCACTTTGGGACTCGATTCAAGATGGTGTTGTGAGAGGTGAGACAGAGAATGCCTTGCAAAACCACAGATAGTATGAAAATATAGTTAATTGCTACAACTAACCCTAAAACAGAAACAAGAAAGAAGGCTGAACCAGACTGCATACAGACCTCACGAACACACGATAATGTACAAAAGCCTTTATCTGGTGGGACCCAAGCCCTTCCCCCACCCCAGCTCACCAGCAGGAGGAAGAGAAATGGAGCTAGGGAGGGGGTGGAAACCTAGAACTGCTGAACACCAAGCTTTGGAGGTCAGCTTTGGGAGCAGAAACCTAACACTGGATGTTGGGGAGCTCAGGTGGAGTGCTTGAGAGACAGATTGTGGCCATTTGTGGAGCAGGGGATCCACACCCGGCCGCTCTGGGGCAAAGGAAAGGCCAGGCAGTTTGAGAGGCTTCCTAGCAGTGAGAGGGCTGCTGAAGGAGTGGGGTTTGCATGGAGTTTGCTGCGCTGGGAGGGGAGAGCTGGACAAGGTTGTCTGTGCATGCTCTACCCAACTTGTTGGGAACTTTGAGGAGCTTCAGGTGTCCCATTCCCCTGGCTGCCTACTCAGCTAGGAGTCCCCCACTGTGACACACAGCCTGCTGTGCCTTCCTGCTAGCCTGCTGGCAACGGTTCACAAACCAGCAATCACCATGCTGGTGTCAGGCCAGCCATGAGGAGGCTCAGCCTACAACAGGTATAGACGCTAAGCACAGAGGCTTAACACCTGTGTGCTCGGCCCAGTGGCTCTGACACTTGAGACAGGCATCACAGACATGAATCAGGAAACAGATCTTTCCTCCCTCCAGGCACCAGCTCCACTCCCACTCGCCTACGACCCCCAGCCTCACTCTAGGGGCTGAGCAGCTCCAGAGACGGGAGCTTCTGGGCACTAGTGGGCTGCACATAGAAATATGAAATGTCAAAAGAACATGGTTCAGACTGAAATCTCACAACCCCAGAAAAAAGGACCTAATGAAACTGAACTCACCAATCTGCCTGAGAGTTCAAAATAAAAATCATAAACATGCTTATGGAGGTAGAGAAAAATATTCTTCAGAACTCAGGAATGAATTTAAGTTGGAGATTCAATCATTAAATTCCATATATGAAATGAAACATAAAATGGAGGGATTTAAAAGCAGATTAAATGTAGTAGAAGAGATAGTAAATGTAATAGAAAGTAGAGAAGAAGAATACGAAGAAGCTGAGGCACAAAGAGAAAAAAGAATCTCTAAGAATGAAAGAATATTTATTGAGAGAACTGTGTGACCAATCCAAACAGAACATTATTCGTATTACAGGGGTATGAGAAGAAGAGGAGAGAAAAAGGGATAGAAAGTGTCACTGAGGTGGTGATTACTGAAAACTTCCCCAATTTGGGGAAGGAGATAGTCTCTCAAGCCATGGAGGTGCACAGATCTCCCAACACAAGGGACCCAAGGAAGACAACACCAAGACATATAATAATTAAAATGGCAAAGATCAAGAATAAAGACAGACATTTAGAAGCAGCTAGAGAGAGAAAAAAGATCACATACAAAGGAAACCCCATCAGGCTATCATCAGACTTCTCAACAGAAACCTTACAGGCCAGAAGGGAGTGGCATGATATATTTAATGCAATGAAGCAGAAGGGCCTTGAACCAAGAATACTATACCCGGCAAGATCATCATTTAAATTTTAAGGAGGGATTAAACAATTTTCAGATAAAAAGTTGAGAGAATTTGCCTCCCACAAACCACCTCTACAGTGCATTTTGGAGGGACTCCTATAGATGGAAGTATTCCTAAGGCTAAATAGATGTCATCCAAGGGATAGACAAAGAGCACAGAATATGACTCATAACATACAAAGAATGGAGGAGGAAAAAAAAGAAGAACCTTTAGGTCATGTTTGTAATAGCACACAAAGTGAGTTAAATTAGACTGTCAGATAGTAAGGGAATTACTCTTGAACCTTTGGTAACCACGAATCTAAAGCTTGCAATGGCAATAAGTACATACCTGTCAATAACCACCCTAAATGTAAATACTCTGAAAAAAATGTACCAGTCAAAAGACATAGAGTCACTGAATGGATTAAAAAACAAGACCGTCTATGTGCTGCCTACAAGAGACTCACTTCAAACCCAAAGACATACACAGACTGAAAGTAAAGGGATGGAAAAAGATATGTCATGCAACTAACAGGGATAAAAATGCCGGAGTTGCAGTACTTGTCTCAGACAAAATAGACTTTAAAACAAAGAAAGTCAACATGAGACAAAGAAGGACATTGCATAATGATAAAGGGGTCAGTCCAACAAGAGGATATAACTATTATAAATATCTATGCACCCAACACAGGATCACCACCATATGCGAAACAAATACATACAGAATTAAAGGGGTAAATAGAATGAAATGGATTCATTTCAGGAGACCTCAGCACACCACTCACTCCACAGGACAGATCAACCAGGCAGAAAATAAGTAGAGACAGACGCACTGAACAACGTATTAGAACACATGGACCTACGGACATCTACAGAACACTCCATCCAAAAGCAACAGGATACACATTCTTCTCAAGTGCACATGGAACATTTTCAAGAATAGATCATATACTAGGCCACAAAAAGAGCCTCAGTAAATTCAAAAAGATTGAAATTGTACCAACCAGTTTCTCAGATCACAAAGTTAGGAAACTAGAAATAAATTACACAAAGAAAACGAAAAAACCCACAAACACATGGAGGCTTAATAACATGCTCCTAAAAAACCAGTGGATCAATGACCAAAGAAAAACGGAGATCAAGCAATATATGGAGACGAATGACAACAGTAATTCAACAACACAAAATCTGTTGGACGCAGCGAAAGCTGTGCTAAGAGGGAAATACATTGCAGTACAGGTGTACCTCAGGAAAGATGAACAGTCTAAACTCACAATTAATGAAACTAGATAAGGAAGAGCAAATGAAGCCCAAACTCAGTACAATGAGGGATAATAAAGATTAAAGCAGAAATAAATAAAATTGAGAAGAATAAAACAATAGAATCAATGAAAGCAGGATCTGGCTCTTCGAGAAAATAAACAAAATAGACAAACCCCTAGCCAGACTAAACAAGAAGAAAAGAGAGTCTACACACATAAACAGAATCAGAAATGAGAATGGAAAAATCACCACAGACACCACAGAAAAAGAAAGAATTATTAGAGAATACTATGAAAAATTATATGGTAACAAACTGGATAACCTAGAAGAAATAGACAACTTTCTAGAAAAATACAACCTTCCAGAGCTCACTGAGGAAGAAACAGAAAATCTGAATAGACCAATTACCAGCAAAGAAATTTAATTGGTAATCAAAAAACTACCTAAGAACAAAACTCCTGGACCACATGGTTTCACTGCTGAATTTTATCAAACACTTAGTGAAGACCTTATACCCATCCTCCTTAAAGTTTTCCAAAAAGTAGAAGAAGAGGGAATACTCCCAAACTGATTCTGAGGCCAATGTCACTCTAATTCCAAAACCAGGCAAAGATACTACCAGAAAAGAAAATTACAGACCAATATCACTGATGAACGTAGATGCAAAAATACTCAACAAAATATTACCAAACCGAATTCAAAAATACATTAAAAAAATCATCCATCATGATCAAGTGGGATTCATCTCAGGAATGCAAGGATGGTACAACATTCGAAAATCCATCAACATCATCCACTACATCAACAAAAAGAAGGACAAAAACCACATGATCTCCATAGATGCTGAAAAAGCATTCGACCAAATTCAACATCCATTCATGATAAAAACTCAAAACAAAATGGGTATAGAAGACAAGTACCTAAACATAATAAAGGCCATATATGACAAACCCACAGCCAACATTATACTTAACAGTGAGAAGCTGAAAGCTTTTCACCTAAGATCTGGAACAAAACAAGGATGCCCACTCTCCCCACTTGTATTCAACATAGTTCTGGAGGTGCTAGCCACGGCAATCAGACAACACAAAGAAATAAAAGGCATCCAAATTGGCAAGGAAGAAGTTAAACTGTCACTGTTTGCGGATGACATGATATTGTACATTAAAAAACCCTAAAGAATCCATTCCAAAACTACTAGATCTAAAATCTGAATTCAGAAAAGTTGCGGGATACAAACTTAATACACAGAAATCTGTTGCATTCCTATACACTAATGATGAACTAGCAGAAAGAGAAATCAGAAAAACAATTTCATTCACAATTGCATCAAAAAGAATAAAATACCTAGGAATAAACCTAACCAAGGAAGTGAAAGACCTATACCCTGAAAACTATGGAACACTCTTAGAAGAAATTAGAGAGGTCACTAATAAATGGAAATTCATTGCATGCTCTTGGCTAGGAAGATTTAATATTGTCAAAATGGTCATACTGCTTAAAGCAATCAACAGATTCAGTGCAATCACTATGAAAATACCTACTACATCTTCCATGAACTAGAGCAAATAGTTCTAAAATTCATATGGATCCACCAAAGACCCCGAATAGCCAAAGCAATCCAGAGAAGGAAGAATAAAGCAGGGGGAATTACGCTCCCTGACTTCAAGCTCTATTAGAATGCCACAGAAATCAAGACAATTTGGTACTGGCACAAGAACAGACCCATAGACCAGTGGAACAGACTAGGGAGTCCAGATATAAACCCAAGCATATATGGTCAATTAATATATGATAAAGGAGCTATGGATATACAATGGGGAAATGACAGCCTCTTCAACAGCTCGTGTTGGCAAAACTGGACAGCTACATGTAAGAGAATGAAACTGGATTATTGTCTAACCACGTACACAAAAATAGACTCAAAATGGATCAAATACCTGAATGTAAGTCATGAAACCATAAAACTGTAAGAAAAAATTATAGGCAAAAATCCGTTGGACATAAACATGTGCAACTTCTTCATGAACATATCTCCCCGGGCAAGGGAAACCAAAGTAAAAATGAACAGGTGTTACTATATCAAAGTAAAAAGCTTCTGTCCAGCAAAGTATACCATCAGTAGAACAAGAAGACATCCTTCAGTATGGGAGAATATATTCATAAATGACAGATCCGATAAAGGATTGACATCCAAAATATACAAAGAGCTCACACACCTCAACAAACAAAAAGCAAATAATCCAATCAAAAAATGGGCACAGGATCTGAACAGACACTTCTCCATAGAAGAAATTCAGATGGCCAACAGACACATGAAAAGATGCTCCACACCACTAATCATCCGGGAAATGCAAATTAAAACCATAATGAGAAATCACCGCACACCAGTTAGGATGGCCAACATGCAAAAGACAAACAGTGACAAGTGTTGGCAAGGACATGGAGAAGGGGGAACCCTCCTACACTGCTGGTGGGAATGTAAACTAGTTCAACCATTGTGGAAAACAGTATCGAGTTTCCTCAAAAAATTCAAAATAGAAATACCATTTGACCCAGGAATTCCACTCCTAGGGGTTTACCCTAAGAATGCAGCAGCCCAGTTTGAAAAAGACATATGCAGCCCTATGTTTATCACAGCACTATTTACAATAGCCAAGAAATAGAAGCAACCTACGTATCCTTCAGTAGATAAATGGATAAAGAAGATGTGATACATATACCCAATAGACTATTATTCAGCCATAAGAAGAAAACAAATCCTACCATTTGCAACAACAGGGATGGAGCTAGAGGGTATTATGTATGCTCAGTGTAATAAGCCAGGTGGAGAAAGACAAGTGTCAAATGATTTCACTCATCTGTGGAGTATAAGCACAAAGAAAAAAGTGAAGGAACAAGACAGCAGCAGACTCACAGAACCCAAGAATGTACTAACAGTTACCAAAGGGAAAGGGACTGTGGAGGATTGATGGGAAGGGAGTGATAAGGGGGGAAACGGGGCATTACAATTAGCACACATAATGGAGGGCCGTGGGGACATGGGGAAGGCAGTATATACAGAGAAGACAAATAATGATTCTGTATCAACTTACTAAACTGATGGAGAGTGACTGTAATGTGGTATGTGTGGGGGACTTGATAATAGGGGGAGTCTAGTAACCATAATGTTCAAGTAATTGTACATTAATGATATCAAAAAAAAATTAGCCACTTTGGGTAAAACTATAAGTTTAAGAGAAGATAGTGAAGAAGTAATGTTACATTATGATCTCCTGGTGAAGAAAGAATTCTTAAAAACCCCAAAGCATTAACTATATAGCAAAAATCTGAATTTTAAAATGCAAAATTAAGACTTTGTTTTCAATGAAAAACATTGTAGTTCAGTGCTACTCCTAAGGTGCTCACAGTGGAATATAAATCACACTGCTTCCTTCAAGAAAAATGTCAGTTGAACTAAACAGTGTACCCACTGATGTGGTCGAGTAACATTTTGGTGCAGACTCATTTTGTCATGGACCAGTGACATACTCAAACTACTGATATGATAGCAGCTAGTCTGTGGACAGCATTAAGTAACAATGCCAAAGATGAGAGTTAACAAACCAGTAATAAATTGAGAGGTGTTTAGCAATGTTTTAAAACTGGCAAGGAACTATTAATGGAGAATATCCAAGGAACTCCTCCAAATCAACAAGGATAAACAGACAGGATATGGATAGGCAGTTCACACATCAGGGAATTCAGTATGTGAGTAGATGCTCAAACTCATTAGTTATTAGAGAAATACAGATAAAACAATGTACAGCTTTATAAAAGCTTTATGAAATTAGCAGAAATGAGGAAAATAATGATAAGTGCTAGCAGGCATGTGAGACAATAGGAACCCTTATTTTGCTGATAAGGGTGTAGCCTGGTACTCCTAGGCATATATCTCAAAAATGGTATCACATTATTCCATAAGGTGACATCTGTGAGAGTATTGTATCATTGTGGTGTTGAGAAGTTGGAGGCAACCCCAGGTATCCATTATTAGATTGGATAAGTAAAACATGGTGTATGCATACTATAGGATATATAGCATTTAGAAGCAGTGGACCAAATAATACACATAGCAACATTAATAGCTTTTAAAAATAGCTCTGTGGTGGGGTAGGAGTTAAAAATCTTTATTGGTCAGTACTGTTTATGGAAAATGTAAACACAAAGCAACATACAGTTTTGAGAAAACAAAAAGGGTATCAAAAGAGAGAAGTGTTGCTTTTGGCAAGGAGAAAGGAATGTGAATAGGCAATAATGGGATAGGTGGTTTATATAAATAAGAAAAAGGGAATAAACCTAACCAGCAATATTTAAGATCTGTTAGAACAAAACTAATTATAGAAGCCTTCTTTGATCAAATTAGGGCCACTCGTTTGTAAACTAATTATTTTGAATTTTGTTAAAGCAACTTAAAAAAAAGAAGTGATTAATACATACCATTTTTTAAAAACTAAATATCAGTATCTTTATCTGTCTTTCTGTAACTATAATCTGTGATTTCTTTCAAGTGGAGCAACAATGTAAAGACTTCAGTTTGTAAAGAAAACTGAATAGAGAACTAAAGGTTTTTATAACTTAATCCCTCAATCTCTTTCCCCAATTCTCCCAATTCCTGAGGAATAGTGCTCATTATATGTGAACAGCTACAAATCAGTAAAAATGTAAGTAACCCAGAAGGAATATGCAAAAGCATGTGAGCAGACTGTTCACGGAGGAAGAGGAAATATTTCTTTAAAGTCGATCAAACATGAAAAGCTTACACTATTTTAGCATCTTGCCTTTTAGTCTTTGCAAAATATTCAAATTAGTTTTAGAAAAGTAATTCCCTTTTCACTTTAAATCATTGTTTTATATAGTTTTTTAAGTTACGTAACTATAGTGTATACAATTGGCATAAATGAGTTTGTGGCCAAACACACCTGACTTGGTAGATACTGGTCTACCATTACAGATAACTGGTGAGAGCAAAATAGTGCCTGCGGCAGGCTATTACAGTCAATACGTTTTGTAGTAGGCATGGATAATGCAGTTTTCTGTGTAATCGGTCAAGTGGGTGCCCTGTTAATAGCATCAACCAGAAAGCAGAAATACACAAAAATACCTAGGTAAACACTGATAAACAATAAGGGTCATTTGCTGTACCAGATAACAAAATGTTATAAAGATAATAATTTAAATTTTTCTTAATTGGCACGGGAATAGACAAATGTGTCTACAGAATGAAATTATAAGCCTCATGTTGCTTATGACTTTTAAAGAAATGGGACAGTTGGCTCTTTGAGGGGAAAATGTGTTTACATAATTTCTAAATACTTCATTAATCTTAGAGGCATATATAAAGGTAGATACGAGCAACTTTTAACATCTTTCATGAGGAAAGATTTTCTAAGAAAGTCAAGAAACCTAGAAGCCATTTTAAAAATTGACAGCTTTCATTATGTAAAAATACTAAAACTAATAAATGAAAGACAGGTGACTTCTTAAACTGGCAAAAGTGTTTGCACTATATACACCTGAGTAATAGTGCTCATTGTATGTAAACAGCTACAAATCAATAAAAATGTGAGTAACCCAGAAGGAATATGCAAAAGCATATGAGCAGACAGTTCACAGAGGAATAGGAAGTGTTTCTTTAAAGTCGATCAAGCATGAAAAGCATACACTAGAAATAATCAGGAAATATATGTTAAAGTACATTTTTAACTATTAATTGGGAATATTATCTGGTATTGGCTAGGTTGTAGGGAAACAGGTTCTTCAAAACTGTTGGTGTATGAATGCCTTTTTGTAAGGCATTTGGGAGCATCTGTGATTTAAAAATATGTACATTTTATTTCACCAAGTAGTTTTGTTTTAGGAAATTATGTTACATATTCAAATGTGCACAAAAATGTATGTATAAGTATTCTCCTTGCACCATTGTTTGGAAAAATTTTTGGAACATCATATTGAACATGTCATAAGCCTATATATGATCCTGAAAGATCTCTTCAATGAAAAGATCTCTTAGCAAAATAAAGCTACTTGAAGATCTGCATTTATGGTTTTTTAAAAGTCCAATAGTAAAACTATATTAATAAAGTCAGAAAGTTACATATTTAATTGTAAAGTTAAAGGATTGGATTTGGGAAAAGATGATGGGTGACCTTTACTTTTTTATTCTCTCCTTGGAGTATTTTATAGCTACAGTGTGATATTTCTTTTCTAATTTAATGTCAGCATTGATAATGACACTTTGAAGATGTATTTTTAATGACTGTAATACTCCATTGTTTGTACTATGGTTTAGTTATTACCTGATTTAATACGTATTAGATGTAATCCTATTGGTACTTTGAGGGTCGGAGTTCTTACCCCTAATTTACAGATGAAGAATATGAGGTTAAGCAAGGTGAGTTGATTACTTATAATTCCCACAATAAGGAAGTGATGGAACCAGGGTTTGAAATCTGATCTCTTTGCTTATACGGAGCCATACCCTTTCCAAGGGTTGTACCATATTGGGTAGTTTTGAGTTTTCAAAACAAGCTTTACATTTAGGCATGGAAGAAGCACACTCTGTAAAGTTATTTTGGTACTTTGTGTAGAGCCACAACAGCACCTATCATATAATCTTGTCAAATCATAGCACCATACTTTCAGGCTGATCATCACACACTAATAATTTTATACTTTTAAATTAAATGTTCTGACCATTTAGAAAGTAAAAGTTGCAAACTGTACTTTTATGTGGTACACATACGCAAAGTGTGGAATTATTTTGTTTTCTTGCTGATGTTGTTTTTGGGTGGTTCAGGATTGTCTTACTCTTTTCTTCCCTTGGATCATTCTATATAGCACCAGGAAGGATTGCTTAGATGATTGTTATTAACAGTAGTTCCCCCAGCCTCTTATCCATGGGAGATATGTTCTAGGACCCCCAGTGCCTGCCTAGAGCAGGGCCAGATAATGTATACTGCTAACAAGTTTCCTAGCAATACTAGGCCTGCTGGTCCAGGGAACCACACACACTTTGTGAACCACTGGTCTAGTCTGTCCTGTTGGGTAAAGTTACAAAATCTTAACAAATTCTTAAAATTCCGTCTCAAAGAACATCAGGCCTTTTTCCTGATGTCTGAATATGTATTCTTTAGCAAATCCCATCTAGTGGGGTGGTGTCAAATATGCCTCTGTGGAGTGGTTGATAAATTTATTGGGTGTCTGCTTAATTGCCAGTATCGTGGTAGGTGAGGACAATGAGAATCAGAAATAACATTATTTGTTGAGAAAACCTATGGGTTTTTAGCCCCTGATAAACTGTGAAATATAATTGCTGTTCTGTTTTTAGGAGTTTGGGGTTGCTTGATCAGGGTTTTTATTCTAAACCTCCAAACCTAGGTATCACCCTGAGACCTGGCTCCTGAATTGACATCCAAACCTTACAGTTGAAACCATTCAGGAAGCATATAACCAACCCTGTGCTGGATGTAGCATAAAACAGGTTCTTTTCTTTAAAAAGCTCACATGGTAGTTGAGATACATGTGCATAATAAAAAGGACAAAGAACTAGTTTACTCTGAGTAGTACGAACTAATAAGTATATTAGAATCTTAAACATTCCATAGATCTATCTTGTTGACTGCAAAACAAACTTCAATATAAAAATATGTGCTTGGTATTTTTAAAAATTTGAAGTGTACAGAAGAAAATTTATCATAATTGTGTATTCTTAGCATTTTGGTATATTGGTTTTTATGCATATTTATTTACATAACAACACATGGTATGCATAATTTTATATCCTTCACTTAATGTACTAGCATTGTTGATTTTCCATATTAACTTTACATAATTTTGTAAGATATTTTTGCACTGAATATGATGGTGATGTAAATGTCACAGTATCACTGGCTTTCATGAGTCAAGGTTGGCTTCACATGGTCTTTTAAGCATCCCAGCTTACCACACTTGTCTAGTCATAAGTGCTTGATGTTTATTACATCACAAAAGATGGAATGAAAGATTTTGTGATGGTAGTAACAGAAGTAAATACTCTAAAACAATTAGTTGTAAGAACAGAAGAAACAAAATAATGGTGAAGATGTACACCTTTCAAGCTTATTCTGCCTTGCAAACTCAGATCCTTGCTTTTACTAGACTCTTCTCTGTGACGTCAGGTGTTTATATCCATTCTCGGAGGTTTCAGAAATTCCATATTTCTTAACTGGAATTCCTGGGAATAGCCAAGAAAATATTGAAAATGGAATGAGGAAATATTTTTCCTATTAGGTGTTAAACTTTTTATAAAGCTATAAAAATTAAAATACTGTGGTAATAACACTAGAATTGATCAGTCAAAAGTTTTTGGACAGATCCAACACATAAGAATTGAATTCATAGTAAAGATAGCATTTCAGGTAAGCAGAAAAAGGCTGAATTATTCAATAAATAATGTAACAGCTGGCTAGCTATTCACAAGGTAAGTAAGGTTGATCCTATCTCAGCAAAGTAAAATTGAGGTGTATTAAAAACTGAATGTTGATGATTAAAGATGGTGGCGTGAGAGGGGAGACAGAGACCTCCAAAACCACGTATAATATGAAAATATGATTAATACAACTAATCCTGAAAGAGCAACAGGAAAGAAGGCTGCACCAGACTGCATAAACCTGGGAGAAAGAGCAGACCGCACAGAACAAGGATTGGGAACTTTCACAATCTTCAGGTGCTCCATCCCCCTGGCTGGCTACACAGCTCCTGGCCCCCCACCGTGATATGCAGCCTGCTTTGCCTTTCTCCTGGCCAGCCCTACCTGGCTCGTAAACCAACAAACTCTACCCTGATGTCAGACCAGCCAGTAGTAAGCCCCATCTAGAGCAACTACAAATGCAAAGAATAGAGGCTTATACCTGTGTGCTCGACAAACGGGTTCTGGCAGTGGAGGCAGGCATAGCAGACAGGAAGCAGGAAACAGCTCTTTCCTCGCCCCAGGCACCAATACTGTCCCCTGTGACCCCTGACATTGCTTCAGGGACTGAGCAGCTCCAGAGAGTAGAGCTTCTGGGCACTGGAGATGCCATATACAAATATGAAATGCCAAAGAAACCTGGTTCAAAGTAAAATTATGAATATAACACCTGAGAAAGATTCAAATTAAATCAACCTCATGAATCTCCTGAAAGGGATTTCAAAATAAAAATCATTAACGTGTTCATAGAGGTACAGAAAAATATTCAAGAACTCAGGAATGAATTCTGGTCAGAGATCCAGTCATTGAAGAGCACAATGGAGGGTATTAAAGGCAGATCAGATATGGCTGAGGACACAAAAAGTGAAATAGAAATTAGAGAAGAGGAATACAAAGAAGCTGAGGCACAGAGAAAAAAAAAGGATCTCTGAGAATGAAAGAATATTGAGAGAACTGTGTGACCAATCAAAACTGAACAATATTCGCATTATAGGGGTACAAGAAGAAGAGAGTAAAAGGAATAGAAAGTGTCTTCGAAGAGGTAATTGCTAAAAACTTCCCCAATCTGGGGAAGCAGACAGTCTCTCAAGCCATGGATGTGCACAGATCTCCCAAAACAAGGGACCCAAGGAAGAAAACACCAAGACAAATAGTAATTAAAATGGCAAAGATCAACGATAAGGACAGACTATTAAAAGCAGTCAGAGAGAAAAATAAGATCACATACAAAGGAAAGCCCATCAGGCTATCATCAGAGTTCTCAGTAGAAACCCTACAGGCCAGAAGGCAGTGGCATGATGTATTTAATGCAATGAAGCAGAAAGGCCTTGAACCAAGAATACTATACCCAGCAAGATTATCATTTAAATTTGAAGGAGGGATTAAACTATTTCCAGATAAGCAAAACCTGAGAGCATTTTTTAAAATTAATTAATTGACTTTTATTTTTTGAAGAACATTATGTTTACTAGGCTCTCCCCTACCCCAAGTCCCCCCCACAAACCCCATTACAGTCACTGTCCATCAGCATAGTAAGATGTTGTAGAATCACTACTTGTCTTCTCTGTGTTGCAAAGCCCTACCCTTTCCCCCACCCCTCACATTATACATGCTAATCATAATACCTCCTTTCTTCCCTGCCCTTATCCCTCCCTACCCTCCCATTCTCCCCAGTCTCTTTCCCTTTGGTAACTGTTGGTCCATTCTTGGGTTCTGTGATTCTGCTGCTGTTTTGTTCCTTCAGTTTTTCTTTTGTTCTTATACTCCACAGATGAGTGAAATCATTTGGTATTTGTTTTTCTCCGCTTGGCTTATTTCACTGAGCATAATACCCTCTAGCTCCATCCATGTTGCTGCAAATGATAGGATTTGTTTTCTTCTTATGGCTGAATAATATTCCATTGTTTGTATGTACCACATCTTCTTGATCCATTCATCTACTGATGGACACTTTGGTTGCTTCCATTTCTTGGCTATTGTAAATAGTGGTGCGATAAACATAGGGGTGCATCTGTCTTTTTCAAACTGGAGTGCTGCATCCTTAGGGTAAATTCCTAGAAGTGGAATTCCTGGGTCAAATGGTAAGTCTATTTTGAGCATTTTGAGGAACCTCCACATTGCTTTCCACAATGGTTGAACTCATTTACATTCCCACCAGCAGTGTAGGAGGGTTCCCCTTTCTCCACAACCTCGCCAACATTTGTTGTTTGTCTTTTGGATGGAGGCCATCCTTACTGGTGTGAGGTGATATCTCATTGTGGTTTTAATTTGCATTTCTCTGATAACTATGAGAGAATTTACCTGTTACAAACCATCTCTCTGCATTGTATTTGGGAGGGACTCCTATAGATGGAAGTGTTCCTAAGGTTTAATGTGTGTCAGCAGAGGTAATAAAACCACAGTAAAGAAAGTAGAACAGTTAATTACTAAGCAAATGCAAAATTAAATCAACTATCCCCAAAGTCAATGAAGGGAGAGACAAAGAGTACAAAATATGATACCTAATATGTAAAGACTGGAGGAGGAAGAAAAAGGAGGAAAAAAAGGAACCTTTAGATTGTGTTTGTAATAGCATATTAAGTGACTTACGTTAGACTTTAGATAGTAAGGAACTTAACCTTAAACCTTTGGTAACCATGAATCTAAAGTGTGCAATGGCAATAAGTACATACCTATCGATAAACACCCTAAATGTAAATGGACTGAATGCACCAATCAAGCAACACAGAGTCACTGAATGGGTAAGAAAACAAGACCCATCTATATTCTGCCTACAAGAGATGCACTTTAAACACAAAGACATACACAGACTAAAAAAGTGAAGGGATGGAAAAAGATCTTTTCACACAACTAATAGGGAGAAAAAAAGCGGGACTTGCAGTACTTGTATCAGACAAAATAGACTTCAAAACAAAGAAAGTCGCAAGAGACAAAGAAGGACATTACATAATGATTAAGGGGTCGACCCAACAGGAAGATATAACCATTTTAAATATCCATGCGCCCAACACAGGAGCACCTACACATGTGAAACAAATATTAACAATTAAAAGGGGAAATAGAATGCAATGCATTCATTCTAAGGGACTGCAACACTGCACTCGCTCTGAAGGACAGATTAACCACACAGAAAATAGGTAAGGAGACAGAGACACTGAACAACACATTAGAACAGATGAACCTGTCAGACAGCTACAGAACTCTACACCCAAAAGCAGCAGAGTACACATTCTTTTCAAGTGCACATGGAACATTTTCAAGAATAGATCATATACTAGGCCACAAAAACAGCCTTGGTAAAGTCAGAAAGATTGAAATTGTACCAACCAGTTTCACAGACCTCAAAGGTATGAAACTAGAAATAAATTACACAAAGAAAGTGAAAAAGCCCACAAACACATGGAGGCCTAAGAAAATGCTCCTAAATAACTAATGGATCAATGACCAAATAAAAATAGAGATCAAGCAATATATGTAGACAAATGACAGCAATAATTCAACACCGCAAAACCTGTGGGACACAGCGAAGGTGGTGGAAAGACCAAAGTATATTGCAATACAAGCCTACCTCAGGAAAGAAGAGCAATCCCATATGAACACTGTAAACTCACAAGAGCACATGAGACCCAAAATCAGTAGAAGGAGGGATATAGTAAAGACTAGAGCAGAAATAAATAAAATCAAGACTATAACAGTAGAAACAAT
Source organism: Manis pentadactyla (assembly GCF_030020395.1). Classification (NCBI taxonomy): domain Eukaryota; kingdom Metazoa; phylum Chordata; class Mammalia; order Pholidota; family Manidae; genus Manis; species Manis pentadactyla. The sequence continues at coordinate 47,647,317 of NC_080038.1, read as the reverse complement.
CAATGAAAGCAAGAGTTGGTCCTTCGAGAAAACAAACAAAATAGATAAACCCCTAGCAAGACTTATCAAGAAAAAAAGAGTTTAAACACATAAACAGAATCAGAAATGAGAAAGGAAAAATCACTACTGACACCAGAGAAATACAAAGAATTATTAGAGAATAGTATGAAAAATTATATGCTACCAAACTGGATAACCTAGAAGAAATGGACAACTTTCTTGAATAATACAACCTTTCAAAGCTGACCCACAAAGAAACAAAATCTGAACAGACCAATTACCGGCAACAAAATTGAATTGGTAATCAAAACTCTACCTAAGAAGAAAACCCTGGACCAGATGGCTTCACCGCTGAATTTTATCGAACATTTAGTGAAGACCTAATACCCATCCTCCTTAAAGTTTTCCAAAGAGTAGAAGAAGAGGGAATATCTTCCAAACACATTCTACAACGCCAGGATCACTCTAATGCCAAAACAGGCAAAGACATCACAAAAAAAGGAAAAATACAGCCCAGTATCCCTGATGAACATAGATGCAAAAACACAACAAAATATTAGCAGAATGAATTCAAAAATAGATCAACAAGATCATCCATCATGATCAAGTAGGATTTATCCCAGGGATGCAAGGATGGTATAACATTCAAAAATCCATCTACATCATCCACCACATCAGCAAAAAAAGGACAAAAACCACATGATTATCTGAAAAGCATTTGACAAAATTCAACACCCATTCATGGTAAAAACTCAACAAAATGGGTATAGAGGGCAAGTACCTCAACATAAAAAATAAAGGCTATATATGACAAACCCACTGCCATCATAATACTTAACAGTGAGAAGACAAAAGCTTTTCCTTTAAGATCGGGAACAAGAGAAGGATGCCCACTCTACACACTTTTATTCAGCATAGTACTGGAGGTTCTAGCCACGGCAATCAGCACAAAGAAATAAAAGGGATCCTAATTGGTAAGGAAGAAGTTAAACTGTCCCTGTTTGCATATGACATGATATTGTACATAAAAAAACCTAAAGAATCCACTCCAAAACTACTAGATCGAATATCTGAATTCAGCAAAGTTGCGGGATACAAAATTAATACACAGAAATGTGTTCCATTCCTATACATTAATGATGAACTAGCAGACAGAGAAATCAGGAAAACAAGTCCATTCACAATTGCATCCAAAAGAATAAAATACCTAGGAATAAACCTAACCAAGTATGTGAAATACCTATACTCTGAAAACTCATGAGAGAAATTAAAGAAGATACCAATAAATGGAAATATATCCCATTCTCATAGATAGGCAGAATTAATTTTGTAAAAAGAGCCATCCTGCCTAAATTTAGCAATCTACAGATTCAATGCAATTCATATCAAAATACCAACAGCATTCTTCAGTGAACTAGAGCAAATAATTCTAAAACTCTTGTGGAACTACAAAAGACCCTGGACAGCAAAAGCAATCCTGAGAAGGGAGAATGAAGCTGGGGGGATTATCCTACCCAACTTCAAGCTCTACTACGAAGCCACAGTAATCGAGACAATTTGGTACTGGCACAAGAACAGAACCGTATACCAATGGAACAGACTAGAGAGCCCTGATATAAACCCAACCATATATGGTCAATTAATATATCATAACGGAGCCATGGACATACAATTGGTAAATGACAGCCTCTTCAACAGCTGGTGTTGGCAAAACTGGACAGCTACATGCAAGACAATGAAACTAGATTATTGCTTAACCCCATACCCAAAAGTAAACTCAAAATGGATCAAAAACCTGAATGTAAGTCATGAAACCATAAAACTCTTAGAAGACAACATAGGCAAAAATATCCTGTGTATAAGGATAAGCAACTTCTTCCTGAAAGCATTTCCTTGATTAAGGGAAACAAAAGCAAAAATGTACACATTGGACTACATCAAACTAAAATGTTCCTGTACAGCAAAGGAAACTATCAACAGGACAAAAAGGCATCCTACAGTATGGGAGAATATATTTGTAAATGACATATCTGACAAAGGGTTAACATCCAAAATATTTTAAGAACTCACACATCTCAACACCCAAAAAGCAAATAACCCAGTCAAAAAGTGGGCAGAGGATATGAACAGACAATTCTCCAAAGAAGAAATTCAGATTGCCAACAGGCATGTGAAAAGATGTTCTACATCTCTAATCATCAGGGAAATGCAAATTAAAACCACAATGACATATCACCTCACAGCAATAAAGATGGCCAGCATCGAAAAGACTAAGAACAGCAAATGCTGACAAGAATGTGGAGAAAGGGGAGCCCTCCTACACTGCTGGTGGGTATGTAAACTAGTTTAACCTTTGTGGAAAGTAGTATGGAGGTTCCTCAAAAAACTCAAAATAGAAGTACCGTTTTACCCAGGAATCCCACTCCTTGGAATTTACCCAAGGAATACAACTTCTCAGACTCAAAAAGACATATGCACCCCTATGTTTATTTAGCACTCTTTACAGTAGTCAAGATATGGAAGCAACCTAAGTGTCCATCAGTAGATGAATGGATTTAAAAAAAGTGGTACATATATACAATGGACTACTGCTCAGCTATATGAAAAAAAAATCCTACCATTTGCAACAACATAGATGGAGCTGGAGGATATTATTGTCAGTGAAATAAGCCAGGTGGAGAAAGACTACTACCAAATGCTTTCCCTCATTTGCGGAGTCTAACAAAGAAGCAAAACTGAAGGAACAAAATAGCTACAGACTCCAAGAAGGGACTAGAAGTTACCAAATGCGATGGGTGTGGGAAAGCGGGTGCTGAGGGAGGGAGAAGGGGATTGAGGGGTGTTATGTTTAGTACACATGGTTTGGGGGATCATCTGGAAAACAGTGTAGCACAGAGAAGGCAAACTGAATCTGTGGCATCTTACTACACTGATGGACAGAGACTGCATTGGGGTATGTGGGGGGTCTTCATAATACGGGTAAATGTAGCAACCACACTGTTTTCTCATGTGAAACCTTCATTAAAGTGAATACCAGTCATACCTTAATTTTAAAAAAAAGGTAGCCAGGCAGAGAAATAAGATCACATACAAAGGAAAACCCATAAGGCTATCATCAGACTTCTCAGCAGAAACCTCACAGGCCAGAATGGAGTATCATGTTATATTTAATGCAATGAAGCAGAAGGGCCTCAAACCAAAAATCTATCTGGCAAGATTATCATTTAAATTTGAAGGAGGAATTAAACAATTTCCAGATAAGCAAAAGTTGAGAGTATTTAGCTCCCTCAAACCATCTCTACAGTGTATTTTGGAGGGACTGGTATAGAGTAAAGTGTTCCTAAGGTTAAATAGCTGTCACCAGAGGTTATAAAAATGGATAGACAAAGAGTACAGAATATACCGAATATATAAAGAATGGAGGAAGAAAGAAAGAAGGAGGTATAAAAAGAACCTATAGATTGCGTTTGTAATAGCATACTAAGTGAGTTAAGTTAGACTCTTACATAGTATGGAAGCTAACCTTGAACCTTTGGTAACCACAAATCTAAAGCCTGCAATGGCAATAAATACATACCTATCAATAATCACCCTAAATGTAAATGGTCTGAATGTACCAATCAAAAGACATAGTGTCACTGAGTGGATAAACAAACTATACCCAAACTATATGCTGCCTACAAAAGACTCACTTCAAATACAGAGACATACACACACTAAAAGTGAAGGGATGGAAAAAGATATTTCATGCAACTAATAGAAAAAGCAGGTTTTGCAGTACTTCGACAAAAATAGACTTTAAAACAAAGTCACAAGAGACAAAGAAGGACATTACATATTGATAAAGGGGTCAGTACAACAAGAGGATATAACTATTATAAACATCTATGCACCCAACAGAGGTGCACCTACATATGAGAAACTAATACGGAATTAAAAGAGGAAATAGAATGTAATGCATAAAAATTTTAGGAGACTTCAACACTCCAGTCACTCCAAAGGACAGATCAACCAGACAGAAAATAAGGATACAGAGGCACTGAACAACACATTAGAACAGATAGAGCTAACAGACATCTACACAACTCTACAACCAAAAGCAGCAGAATACACATTCTTTTCAAGTGCACATGGAACATTTTCAAGAGTAGATCATATACTAGGCCACAAAAAGAGCCTTAGTAAATTCAGAAAGATTGAAATTTTACCAAGCAACTTCTCAGACCACAAAGATATGAAACTAGAAATAAATAACACAAAGAAAACTAAAAAGCCCACAAAAACATGGAGGGTTAACAACATGCTCCTAAATAATTACTACATCAATGATCAAATAAAAAGAGTTCAAGCAATATATGGAGACAAATGACAACAATAACAACACTGCAAAATCTGGGGTGCAGTGAAGGCAGTGATAAGAGGGAAGTATATTGCAATACAGGCCTACCTCAGGAAAGAAGAGCAATCGCATATGAACGGTCTAAACTCACAATTAACAAAACTAGAAAAAGAAGAACAGGTGAGGCCGAAAGTCAGTAGAAGGATGGACATAATAAAGATTAGGGCAGAAATAAATAAAGTCTAGAAGAATAAAACAATATAAACAATCAATGAAAACAGGAGCTGGCTCTTTGAGAAAATGAACAAAATAGATAAACTGCAAACCAGGTTTATCAAAAAAAAAAGAGAGTCTACACACATAAACAGAATCAGAAATGTGAAAGGAATAATCACTATGGACACCACAGAAATACAAAGAATTATTAGAGAATACTATGAAAAATTATACACTAACAAACTTGGTAACCTAGAAGAAATGGGCAACTTTCTTGAAAAATAAAACATTCCAAGGCTGACCCACAAAAAAAACAAAAAATCTGAAGAGACCAAGTAGTAACAACAAAATTGAATTGGTAATCAAAAAACTACCTAAGATAAAAAACTCCTGTACCCGATGGCCTCACTGCTGAATTTTATCAAACATTTAGTGAACACCTAATACCCATCCTCCTTAAAGTTTCCGAAAAAGTAGAATTGGAGGAAATACTTCCAAACTCAATTCTGTGAGGCCAGCATCACCCTAATACCAAAACCAGGGAAAGACACCACAAAAAAGAAAATTACAGACCAATATCCCTGATGAACATAGATGCAAAAATACTCAACAATAATATTAGCAAACCATATTCAAAAATACATCGGCAAGGTCATCCATCATGATCAAATAGGATTTATTCCAGGGATGCAAGGATGGTAAAATATTTGAAAATCCATCACCATCATACACCACATCAGCAAAAAGAAGGGAAGAAACCACATAATCATCTCTAGATGCTGAAAAAACATTCGACAAAATTCAGCATCCATTCATGATAAAAACTCAACGAAATGGGTATAGAGGGCAAGTATCTCAACATAATAAAAGCTATATAGGACAGACCCACAGCCAGCATCATACTTAACAGTGAGAAGCTGAAACCTTTTCCTCTAGTATCAGGAACAAGACAAGGATGCCCACTCTCCCCGCTTTTATTCAACATAGTACTGTAGGTCCTAGCCACAACAATCAAACAACACAAAGATATAACAGGAATCCAGATTGGTAAAGAAGAAGTCAAACTGTAACTGTTTGTAGATGACATGATATTGTACATAAAGACCCTAAAGAATCCACTCCAGAACTACTAGAGCTAATATCTGAATTCAGCAAAGTTGCCGGATACAAAATTAATACACAGAAATCTGTTGCATTCCTATTCACTAATGATGAACTAACAGAAAGAGAAATCAGGAAAACAATTCCATTCACAGTTGCATCAAAACGAGTAAAATACCTAGGAATAAACCTAACCAAGAAAGTGAAAGACCTATACTCTGAAAACTACAAGACACTCATGAGAGAAATTAAAGAAGATACCAATAAATGGAAACACATCCCGTGCTCATGGATAGGAAGAATTAATATTGTCAAAATGGCCATCCTGCCTAAAGCAATCTAGAGATTCAATGCAATCCCTATCAAAATACCAACAGCATTCTTCAATGAAGTAGAGCAAATAGTTATAAAATTCATGTGGAACGACAAAAGACGCAGAATAGCCATGGCAATCCTGACGAGGATGAATAAATCTGGGGGGATTACCCTCCCTGACTTCTAGCTCTACTAAATGCCACAGTAATCAAGACAGTTTGGTATGGTCACAAGCAGAGACCCACAGGTCAATGGAACAGACTAGAGAGCCCAGATATAAACCCAACCATGTATGGTCAATTAATATATGATAAAGGAGCCATGGACATACAATGGGGAAATGACAGCCTCTTCAACAACTGGTGGTGGCAAAACTGGATAGCTGCATGCAGGAGAATGAAACTGGATTATTATCTGTCCCCATACACAAAAGGAAATTTGAAGTGGATCAAAGACCTGAATGTAAGTCATGAAACCATTAAACTCTTAGAAGATAACACAAGCAAAAATCTCTTGAGTATATACATGAGCAACTTTGTTCTGAATGCATCTCCTCGAGCAAGGGAAACAAAAGCAAAAATGAACACATAGAACTATATCAAACTAAAAACCTTCTGTACAGCAAAGGGCACCATCAACAGAACAAAAAGGCATCTTACACTGTGGGAGAATATATTTGTAAATGACATATCCAAGCAGGGTTTAAAATCCAAAATATATAAAGAACTCACACACCTCACTACCAAAAAAGCAAATAACCTGATTAAAAAATGGGCATAGGATATGAACGGACAGTTTTCCAAAGAAGAAATTCAGATGGCCAGCAGGCACATGAAAGATGCCCAAATCACTAATTATCTAGGAAATGCAAATTAAAACCACAATGAGATATCTCCTCACACCAGTTAAGATGGCCAGTATCAAAAAGAGTGAGAACAACAAATGCTGTTGAGAATGTGGAGAAAGGGGACCCTCCTACACTGCTGGTGGGAATGTAAGCTAATTCAACCATTGTGGAAAGCAATATGGAGCTTCCTCAAAAAACCAAAAATAGAAATACCATTTGACCTGGGAATTCTTCTCCTAGGAATCACCCAAAGAACATAATTTCTCAGATTTAAAAAGACATATGCATCCGTATGTTTATCACAGCACTTTTTACAATAGCCAAGATATGGAAGAACCTAAGTGTCCATCAGTAGATGAATTGATAAAGAAGACGTGGTGCATATTCACAATGGAATACTATTCAGCCATAAGAAAGAAACATATCCTACCATTTGGCACAACATGGATGGAGCTGAAGGATACTATGCTCAGTGAAATAAGCCAGGCAGAGAAAGACAACTACCAAATGATTTCCCTCATTTGTGGAGTATAACAATGAAACAACACTGAAGGAGCAAAACAGCAAGAGACCCACAGACTCCAGGAAGGGGCTAGATTTTGCAAACGGAGAGGAGTGGGGGAGGGAGGGAGAAGGACATTGAGGGGTATTATAATTGGTACACATGGTGTGGGGGCATTCATGGGGAATACTAGCATGGAGAAGGCCAATAGTGACTGACATTTTACTATACTGTTGGGCAGTGACTGCAATAAGATATGGGGAGACACGATAACATGGTTTAATGTACTAACCACATTGTTTTTTCTTGTGAAACCTTCATAAGGGTGTATATCAATATTACTTTAATAAAAAAATGAATGTTATGTATTTTAAGCTAAAAGCATTGAAAAATAGTATAAGTATATATTTTTTGTTGTTTTGGATGGGCATGGTATTTTTCAGTAATGAAACACCATCAAAGAAGAATTTGATATTAAAATAAGATTTTATGCCTTCTGTATGTGAACATTTTAAATAATGTCAAATAATGCCATCATATTATCTTAGTTTATGTAATATTTCTTATACTGTTTGGGTTAAGTTCTTAATAAATGTTGGACCCTGTACTTTACATATTCTTATCTCATATAACATCTTCAGAAAGGTACTGTAAACATCATTTACTTAACCTTTATAGGTAAGTTCAATTTTGAGGTAAAGATTAGAGAATTCAAGTAACTTGTTCTGGACGTCATTGAATATGAACCATAATAGCCAGCTGTCTTAAGTCTTTCCCTTTTCACTGGTTCCTTCTTTCTATGTGTATGTTTAAAAAGAAAGAACAAGAGAAAGTAACAAAATAGTTTTTTTTTTCTTGGCCATGCTAGCTAAAGGTTTGTCCTTTTTTGTTTGATCTTTTCAAAGAATCAAATTGGTTTCATTGATCTGTTTTTCTGTTTTCTGTTTTTTTTATCTCTGCTCTAATTTCTACCATTTCCTTTCTGTTTGCTTTGGGTTTAGTTTGCTGTTCTTTTTCTAGTTCCTTACAGTGGAAGATTATTGATTTGGAATACCTCTTTTTTAAAATGTAGGCAATTACAGCTGTAAATTTCCCTCTAAGCAATGTTTTTGGTGTATCTCATGAGTTTGGATATGTTGTATTTTCATTCATCTCAAGGATTTTCTAATTTCTCTTGTGATTTCTTCTTTTACCCATTGTTTATTAAGAGTGTGTTGCTTAACTTCCATGTATTTGAATTTTCCAGATTTCCTTCTGGTGTGGATTTTTTATTTTTTACACTATTGTTGAAGGTACTTTGTATGATTTTATTCTTCCTAAATTTCTTGAAGTTTATTTTGTGGCTTAACATGGTCTATCCAGAAAAATGTCTTACATGTACTAGAGAAGAAAGAGTATACTGCTGTTGTGTGTGTGTGTGTGTGTTCCAGTTGATTTAGTGTCCAAGACTTCTATTGTGTATCTTTTGTCTAGTTACTAATGTTTGCCCTGTGGATTACAGCTGACATCTTAATTAGTGAGAAGTTAGTTTGAATCAATAACAACTTCATTTTAATGGTACACAAAATCTTTCTCCTATTCCCCCCATTTTACGCTGTTGCCACAAATTACATCTCTTTTTACATTTTGAGCCCATCAGCATAAGTGTGTAATTATTGTTTTATGTAATTGTCTTTTAAAACACACAGAAAAAGAATACAATAATACTGACTTTTCTGTTTATCCTGTATTATTACCATACAGTTCTTTATTTCTTCATATGGAGTCAAGTTACTGTCTCATGCCCTTTCAATTTCAGCCTGAAGGACTTTAGCATTTCTTATAGGTAGGTCTAGTAGCAAAAAACTCCCTCAAGTGTTAATCTGTGAATGTCTTAATTTCCCCTACATTTTTTGAAAGATAATTGTGCCAGATAGAGAATTTTTAATTGGCCGTTCCTTTAGCAATTTGAATATGTCTTCCCACTGCATTCTGGCCTCCATCATGAGAAGACAGGAAATCAGCTGTTGATCTCATTGAGGATCCTTTGTACATGACAAGTCACTTTGCTCTTGTTGCTTTCAAGATTCTCTTTTGGCCTTTAACAGTATTACTGTAATGTGCCTTTGTGTGGGTCTCTGGTTTTATACTATTGGCTTTCATTGGGCTGCTTATTTCTTAGATTTGTAGGTTCATGTCTTCTGTGAAATTTGAGACTTTTTTGGCCATTAGTTCTTTTAATAATTTCTTTGCCCCTTTTTCTCTCTCCTCTCTTCTAGGACTCCCATTATGCATGTTGGTACACTTGATAGCGTCCCACAGATATCTTAGACACTGCTTACTTCTCTCTCTCTTTTTTTATTACTCTTCAGACTTTCTAACCTATCTTCAGATTCATTGATTCTTTTTGTTTTACCCTTCCATATTTATTTTCAAATGTACTTGTCTCAGAATTTTTACAAAACCAATACATGTTCAGTGTCAAATATTAAGGGTATAGAAAACTGTCAGAAAATTAACAGTATTCCTCAACCACCACATTTAGAAAAAATAACTGTTAACATTGTCTTTCATGTTCTGCTTTTTTTGCCTCGGAAATAACCTATAGTGAGTATTTTATCACAGCATTACATATTCTTCAAAAACATTTTTAAAGACTGGACAATGGTCTTGGCTTCCAAACCACCCTCCTGGTTCTTCTAAGTCTCCATGGCTGACCTTCTATGTCTGCTTGGCTGGTGCCTCCCTTCTCCTCAGATTGTGAGTGTTAGAAAGGCTCAGGGCTCCGTTCCTAGCTCTTTTCTTTCTAGGTGATCTCATCCAGTATCTTGGTTTTAAGGACCATTGACTCCCCAGATTGTGTCTATTTTCCTTGAACCTCAAACTCATGTATTTACTGCCTTCTCAAAAATCTGTACTGGATATCTAATAAACACCTCAGTTATGATGTGCATAAAATCAAACTTCTGACGTTACTTCTCATTTCTTGTCCCCAGGCTCAGTCCATTCCGGGTATCTGGCCCCATACCTTTCCTGGATAGTGCCATGTATACTGTTGCCGCAGGGCCTCTGCACAGCTGCATCCCCAGTGTCTCTGTGGCTTGCTTCATCATCTTCTTTAAGTCTTAAGTGCTACCATCTCAGCAAGGTCTTCCCTAATACCTTACTTTAAAATTGAAACACCCTTTATACTCCCTATTGCCCCTGCTGCTTTATTTTTATCTGTAAATACACATTGCCATCTAATATTGTTTATATTTAGCTAGGTTCATTGATTCATTCTTCTCTTTGCTTACATTTTCTGTTGAACCACTCTAGTGAAATTTTCATTTCTGTTATTGTGCTTTTCAGCCAGAATTTCTATTTGCTTTCTGTTTTTAAATCTCTAATTCTTTGTTTATATTCTTTATTTTATGAGACATCATTCTTGTGGTTTCTTTTAATTCTTTGTATATGATTTCTTAGCTCTTTGAGCATATTTTATATGTTGGTTTAAAGTCTTTGCCTAATAAGTCCAATGTCTGGACTTTCTTAGGAACAGTTTTATCAATTTCTTTCCAGCTTTTTTGAGATATTACATATTGACATATTACATGGTGTGAGTTTTAAGGTGTACAACATAATGATTTCATAACACTTTTCTATTAATGAAGTAATTACCATAATAGGGTTAATTAACAGCTGTATCACCTCACATAATTACCATTTTCTTTTTGTGGTGAAAACATTTAAGATGAACTCTCAGCAAGTTTGAAGTATATAATATGGTATTTTTGTTAACTGTAGCCACCATGCTGTACATTAGATCCCCAGATCTTATTTATCATATAACGAAATTTGTACCTTTTAGCAAGCATCTTTCACAACGCCTGGCAACCACCATTCTACTCTCAGTTTCTATTAGTTCAGCTTTTTAGATTCCACATGTGAGTGATAACAATACAGCAGTTGTCTTTATCTGACTTGACTTTACTTAGTAGAATGCCCTCAAGGTCCATCCATGTTGTTGCAAAAGGTAGGATTTCCTTCTTTCTCATGGCTGAATAATACTCCAGTGTGTGTATGCATGCGTGCACACCCACATACCACATCTTTTTTATTGATCATAGACAGACACCTTTGGTTGTTTCCATATGTTGGTTAGTGTGAATAGTGTTGCAGTAAATATGGGAGTGCAAATATCTCTTCAGTGTCTTGATTTTATTTCCTTTGGATATATACCTGAAACTGAAATTCCTGAATCACATGTTAGTTCTGTTTTTAATTTTTAAAGGAACCTCCATACTGTTTTCCATAGTATCTATACCAGCATTCCTACCAACAGTGCAAAAGGGTCCCCTTTTCACCAGATCTTCTCCAGTACTTCTTATCTCTTGTCTTTTTGGTAATAATCATACTAACAGGTGTGAGGTGATACCTCATTGTAATTATGATTTGCATTTCCTTATGATTAGTGATACTGAGCACCATTTCATGTACTTGTTGGCTGAGTGTGTAGATCTTTTACCTCATTGGGCTGAATTTATTTCTATTTCACTGAATTTATTTACATTAATTTACATAATAAAATTTATTTGGGAAAATGTTCAGTTCCTCTGCTCTCTTTAAAATCACATATTTGTGTATGTGTGTGTATTATTGAGTTGTATGTGTTCTTATAATTTTGGATAGTCTTTCCTTAGGAGATACATGGTTTTTAAGTATTTTCCCCTATTCCATAAGTTGCCTTTTCATTTTGTTGATTTTTTTTTTCTTTGGCTGTGAAGCTTTTTAGTGTGCTGTTTTCTCATTTATTTTTGCCTTTGTTACTTGGGCTTTTGTGTCATATTAAAAAATCATTACCCAGAGTAATGCCAAGGAGCTGGTACCCTGTTTTCTTTAAAGAGTTTTATGGTTTCGGGCCTAAGGGTCTAATTTGATTTTTCTGCATGTGGTTATCCAGTTTTCCCACCACCATTTATCAGAGAGACCATGCTTTCCACATTGATTATTCTGGGCTCCATTTCAGATATTAGTCGACCACATATGAGGATTTATTTCAGGGTTCTTGACTTTATTCTGTTGGTCTGTGTGTTTTTATACCAGTACCATACTGTTTTGAGTACTGTAGCTTTGTAATAATGTTTGAATCAGGAAATGTGATACCTCTTGGTTTGTTCTTTCTCAGGATTGCTTTAGCTATTCAAGGTCTAACATAGTTCCATACAATTTGAAGAATTTTTTCTATTTGGAAAATGTCATTGGAATTTTGATAGCAATTATATTGAATCTATGGATGGCATTGGGTAGTATGGACATTTTCACAGTATTAGTATTTGACCCATGGACATGGGATGTCTTTCCATTTGTTTGTCTTTAATTTCTTTCATCAGTGTTTTTATAGTTTTCAGTGTGTATAGATCTTTTGCGTCCTTGGGCTAAATTTATTTCTATTTCACTGTTTATTTACATTTGTTTAAATTTACATGGTATGATTTTTGTCTTTCATTCTCTTAATGCCATGTATCACATGAATTGATTTTCATGTGCTGACCCACCTTGCATCCTAAGAATAAATCCTATTTGGTAAATGGTGTATTGTGATGTGCTGTTTAATTCAGTTTGCTAGTATTTTGCTGATGGTTTTTGCACCTATGTTCATCAGAGATACTGGCCTGTAGTTTTGTTTTCTTCTAGTGTCCTTACCTGGCTTTGGTATCAGGGTAATTCTTGTCTCATTAAATGAGTTTGGAAGTCTTCCCTCCTCCTCATGTTTTTGGTAAGAATTTGAAAAGGATTGGTGTTCTTTTTTAAATCTTTGGTGACATTCACCAGGGAAACTATCTGGTTCTGGGATTTTTCTTTGTTGGGTGTTTTTTGGTTACTGATTCAATCTCCTTATTCATTATTTGTTTATATTTTCTAGTTCTTCATGATTCAGTCTCTGTACCATATGTTTCTAGGAATTTATATCCAATTCTTCTAGGTTATCCAGTTTGTGTTACCAATTTGTTGGCAATTTGTTCATCATAGTCTGTTATGATCCTTTGTATCTCTGTAGTATCAATCATGTCTTTTCATTTACAATTTTGAGTGTTCATTCTTTTTTTCTGTATCTAGCTGAAGTTTTGTCTTTTTTCTTTTCAAACCAGCTCATATTTTAATTGTATCTCTGTAGTATCATTCATAATGTCTTTTCACTTACAATTTTATTTGAGTCTTCATTCTTTTTTTACTGTGTCTCGCTGAGGTTTTGTCTATTTTTTCTTTCCAAACAAACCAGCTCTTATTTTAGTTGATCTTTTCTATTGTTTTTCTGGTCTCTTTCATTTATTTCTGCTCTGATTATTGTTATTTCCTTTCTTCTACTAATTTTGGGCTTAGTTCATTCTTATTTTTCTAGTTCCTTGAGGTATAAAGTTAGGTTGTTTAATTTGAGATCTCTCATTTCTTAATTGTATGTGTTTATCCTTATAAACTTTGTTTTTAGGACTGCTTTTGGTGTATCCCCTAAATTTTGATAATGTGTTTCCATTTTCATTTGTGTCAAGATGTTTTTAAGTTTCCCCTTTGATTTCTTCTTTCAACCCATTGGTTCTTCAGAAGTATGAAGTATATTGTTTAATTTCACTTATCTGTGAAATTTCCAGTTTTCTTCCTGTTACTGATTTCTGGTTTCCTACTACTGTGATCAAGAAAGATACTTGGAATGATTTCAGTCCTCTTAAATTTGCAAAGACTTGTTTTGTGACTGTCACACAATCTTTCTGAGAATGTTCCATGTTCAGTTGAGAAGAGTGTGTATTCTGGTGCTGTTGGATGGAATGTTCTGTATGTGCCTTTGTAGGTCCATTGGTGTCAGAAGTATAGTTCAAGTCCAATGTTTCCATATTGATAATCTGTCAGAACAATATCTATTCTTGAATTGGGGGTATTGACATCCCCTAGTATTACTGTATTGTCTATTTCTCCTTTCAGATCTGTTAGTATTGCTTAATATATTTAGTTGCTCCAATATTGTGTGTATATAATTTACAATTCTTACATTCTTTTTGAATTGATCCTTTATTATCAATATATAATGACCTTTTTAGTCTCTTGTTGAACACATTGAGTTTATCAGTTTTGGCTGAACTCACTATAGCTACTCTCTTTTGTGTTCTACTTAAAAAGAATATCTTTTTCCATCTCTTAACTTTGAGCCTTTGTGTGTCCTTAAAGCTAAAGTACATCTTTTGTAGACAGCAGAGAAGTTGGATCTAGTTTTTTATCCTGTCAGCCATTCTGTGACTTCTGATTGGAAAATGAGATCTACATTTAAAGTAATCATCAATAGGCAAGGACTTAGTAATGCACTCTTATAATTGTTTTCTGGCTGTTTAGTATCTTCCTTGTCCTTTATTCCTCTCTTGCTACTTTCCTTTATGAATTGTTGGCTTTCCATAGTAATATGCTTTGATTCTCTCCTGCTTATTTTTTGTGTATCTCATCTAGGTTTTTGACTTGTGTTTATTACCATGAACCTTACATAAAACATCTTACAGCTCTAGCAGTCTATTTTAAGCTGATAACAGCTTTGGTCACATACAAAAACTACCCTTTACTTCCACCCTTACTTTGTTTTTGATGTCACAATTTTCCTCTTCTTATGTTGTGTATTCATTAATAAAATTATTTTAGCTGTTATATTTTTAGTACTTTTGACCTTTGTTCTTTATCATGGGTGACCATTATGACAGTGTTTTCTTGGAGCTCTATAACAGCTGCTGAGAGAGGCTGAACCTGGGTCCCTTGATGTATGGGGCTGGATTTCCCAGCTGCCACAAAGGCACTATTGACTGTAGATGGATGCCAAATTTGTTGTGGAGTTGTGGGTGGCACTGAGGGCAAGAGAAGTCTTATTTGGCTATTTTGTTGATATTACTCCTTGTGTTGCTACAATTCTTTCCTGTATATGTTTCATAGTGTCTTGTTTCTTTGCTTACCTCATAATTTATTTTTCCAGTGATGGACAGTTTGATAAAGTGGCAACTCTGGTAATCAGATTTTCTCCCCTCCCCAGGGTTTGTTGTTATGATTTGTTGTTTGTTTAGACATTTTTAAATTGATTTTGTAATTCTTTGGTTTGTGTGGCCACTGAAGTCTCTTTTGTTAGCTTAATGTTCAGCTAGTGATTTGCCTTAAAGTCTTAGAGCAATAACAAAAATCTAGTATTTGCAGCTGGATTCTGCATGTATGTTAGTATGTTCAGTGTCAGTATTCAATATCTTTGATGACAATCAACCAGAAAGTTTACAACTCTGCCTTAGCCTTCGCTTCTGGCTTGCATGGAGCCTGATGGTCAGTCGGAGGTTTGGAAACTTAGGACCTTCTCAGGTCTTTTCTGAGAATGTGCCCAGCCTTGGGCATACACATGGCCTTCTAGATTCCCAGGATTATATGGAGTTTTTCAAAGCCCTTATTCCATAAAGTATCTCATACCAGTCTTTCTTTCCAAGCTTTTCAGTTTGTTATTTAACCCAGCTGTATGCCTTGTCCCAGAAAACATTTACTGGTTGAGTGCATTTACTCTAGAATATTTTCAATAAATGTCCACCCCAACCCTGGGAAAGTTCTGAATTTGGCAAAAATGCTTAATATCTTAAATGCAGTTAAAAATGCAGGCTAGTTATTAAGCAAGATTGTATGGCTAGTGTTTCAAACGTAGAAGCCAGTAATAGTGCACAATGGAACCATTCTCACCTATTATTTTAGAGGCTAGTACTTGATGAGTTTTTTAACTTTGTGGTAGAAGAGTATGCTAGTAGTAATCAGTACAGAATCTTCTGCTTTGCAGCTTGGTTCATGTCAAAAAGTGAGAGACTGGAGAGCATGTGATTCCTCTGTAGTAAGGGAGGTGAACAAGCTGAGTATGGAAAGTGTAGTACAGTACTAACGTCTAGATTGAACAAGACTGACCTGTTAGCAAGCATGTGGAACTCAGTCATTTGCAATAGTTACTTATGTAAAAGTAGCATCCTCACAGAACAGTGAAATTGATATCTTTGGATAAATCACCTTAAGGCCATCCATCTTGCCTTGATTCTTAAATCCTTGCTTCTGTTTGCTCCCTCTTTTTATCACATTGGATGTTTTCAGTGTTGAGAAGCCACATTCTTAAAGTACTCTATAGGCAAAGCTACCTTAAGCACTGTTTAACTTTTTTTTTTCCTTTTCTAAGAGCTGGGGTGGAAAAGAGAATGGCTTTGGACTTGCAGAATGTTGCAGAGACTTACATATGGTGGTAAGTAACTCTTTGGGATACAGATGTCTTTTGGCTGAGCTCTGTGTGGTCTCTTTTTGAGTCTTACTTTACAGTGAAATACATGCTGTATAAAGTTACCACATCACATCAGGACCTTAGCAGAACCTGAGATCATTTGAGACATAAGCACACCTTGTCAAGAAATGCTTGGCCCTCTGCTGATGGTAGATGAAGAATCTCAGAAACACTATATATTTATACCCAGCTCTTGAGTAGGAAGCTGCATTTAGTGAATTGGTTTGGAAATGATGAAACATCCTAAAATGTGCATTTGCTTGCATTCTCTCAAGGGCATTATTGGAACTCTGGGCAGTCCGGCATGACTTAAGAAGGGATGCTTAAAGAACAATTCTGCTGTTAGGGTTATTAAGAACTTATACTGTTCTAAGTTCTGTCCCATGTTTATCGCTCATGCCCTGTCCTCCTCAGACCTTTCACTCATGCTGAAATTATGAGATCAGGTCATCTGTGCCTCTGCTTTGATACCATTGCTGTGGAACCACAAGGCACAATTGGATTTGTTTTAACAATTCTTTGCCAAGAAGCAACTGTATTTTCCAGCAGATGTGCGGCTGCTTTTGTCAGTTTGTCATATATAAGATAGTTGGCTGAAATGAAATTTAATGAATTTATCTTAGCAAGCCTTTTTCTTCCAGGAGACTAGCTCTTTTTCTGGTCACAGAAAACTATAAAATAGAACAAATTACTTTACCACCTTAGCTGGTATACTTTGTTTAGTGTGCATTATATGAATGGATATTGGGTCATATGGGAGGTAATGGTTGTCTGTGTACTTATCAAAGCTATGTAAATCTTAAAGGGTATTCGATTTGGAATTCTGAAAAAATAATTTTTCATCTAAGTTTAGATGGTTAATTCTGAGCCTCCTTATATGTATTAAGCTTGTTCTTTGCCCCTTGGGCAAAACAGTATGATACACTCTACTAGGCTTGCATGTTTGTTACCTATTATGGTCCCAGCCTGTGTTAAGAAATCACACACCTTTTATTTTTTGATGTTTGGCATGTCATGAGATTGATGCATATTTTAAAAGCAACTAATAGATGTTCATTTTTTTAAATTCTAAGAGTATAATGGAGTATACAGTAATTATCTTTCCTGGATGCAACCACTGCTACTGGTTTCTTTTAAGGATACATTTTAATGGGTATGCTGATATCTTATTTTTTCATATCACTTCCCTAAACTTAAAGAGGATTTGTTGTCAGGGCTTGGTTCATACTGCCTTGGTTGAATATCTTAAATGCTGTAGTATGGTATGGAAAGGAGTCTTTGAAAAATTGTGAAGGTAAACCCATGAGGCATAATTTAAGTAAAATACCTCAGAAGGTGATGATATACACTAAGGTTTCTATAAAAATGTTCTTTTCCATTCTCAAGCTGGTACCTATATCCTTGTATTTGTCTTCCATCTTTTCTTGGATTCTTAATTCATTATTGCTTGACAGACTTGTCCCTCTTTTCCCTCTTGAGAATAGCTACAGTCAAAATTGGTCTCCTGAAAAAAGGGCAACTGGTAACAAACAAGTAAGAAATATGAAAGCTGTTGGAGCTCAGTGCTCCATGCTCCTAATTCTTACTACAAGATGTCTGAGCTCTCAAGTAGTGAAGGCTTTGTAGCTACTGACTATATTGCTCATTCTACCACCACAGTGGGTTGATCAAGTGGCTAGGACTTTGAAGGAAGATTTGAGAGAAGATGATATCTGATTGTTTCGTGTGCTTTATACACAGAAATACCCACCCAGTGCAACTACACTACACTTTGAATTCTATGCAGATCCTGGGGCTGAGGTCAAAATCGAGAAAAGGGTGAGTTTTATTCAGACTTGTTCTGATAGTCTATGATGTACTGTAACTTTTCTAGGATTCCTCAGTTAAATGAGAGAATGGTTTTGAGCTACATTGCTGCCTTGCCAAGCTATGTATACCTAGAAGCTTCTCAGGAATAAGTGTTCATTGTATGCCCAGCTCTCTTAGGTTTGGATCTTACTAATATTGGAGCTGCCAAAAGAGAGGATTCCTTTTATGAGGCTCATATTTTTCTGAGTCTCAGTTGAGAATTCCAACAAGCAGTGTAATAATCTGAATAATGATGGCTTGCCTTCATCTACTTAAGACAGTGTGCAAGAAGTCGATATAATTGCTTATAGGGTCCTGCTTCAATTATCTGGTCAACCATATTCTTTGAGGAGATAATAAAATTAAGTTTGGTTTAGAAGTGGCCTAGTGAAGAAGATCTTTTTTTTCTTCTACATATACAGTATTTGATTAATTAATTAATCTTCCTTGATTAATGCCACCTTGAAAGTAGCTCTAATGTATTTACAGAGAAATTCTTTTTGTGGATTCAGTTGTTGCTATGAATACAGATGCTGTGGGGATTAAGGCAATAAAGGTTAAAAAGAGGCAAAGAAAAAAATATGAAATGTGTCTGACTGTGTATATTATATTTTGTTACTGCTAGTTTCAAAAAGCTTTCCTGAGAATATTCTGTATATAAAATAGTTATTTGGGGGAATTCTAAAGTCACCTTGATTTTTCAGAGCATTCAGTTAGGTTTCAACCTAGGGTGACATCTTGGTTTTCAGACAGCTCTTGCAGTCTTATAGAAGGAAAGCTAAGGTATAACAGTGACTCCTAACAACTGTTCTTCTTAATTTCAGACAACTAGTAACACACTACATTATATTCATATAGAGCAACTTGACAAGGTAAGAACAATCTTTGACTGTTGGTTAGTTTCTTAATATTTGGTTCACTCTTTGTTCCTAACTATTTTTTTTTCTAATGTAGATTTCAGAAAGCCCTTCTGAAATCATGGAATCTCTTACCAAAATGTACAGCATTCCTAAGGATAAGCAGGTATGCTGTCTCCTAAAAA
The DNA here is from genome assembly GCF_030020395.1 of Manis pentadactyla. Lineage (NCBI taxonomy): Eukaryota > Metazoa > Chordata > Mammalia > Pholidota > Manidae > Manis > Manis pentadactyla. The sequence goes on along the minus strand of NC_080038.1, from coordinate 47,627,830 downwards.
TACCTAAGAATGTGGTTGTTATCCATAGATTAATGGTATGTGCTGGACTGAGAGATAGCATAACAGAAAGAAAGGAGTCAGACCATGGGTATATTAGTTAGCCTCAGTGAGCCTTAGTTTCCTTAGTCTTTGATGAGGCCAACACTTACTAACTTAACTTACTAGGTCATCGTGAGAGTTTGAGGAAAACATAAGCTGCCTTACTCATCATGGATACCAAAGGAGTAAACATTAATTGTGTTACCTTTTTCTGCTTATTGTGATGGTGATCAAATATTTAATTTGATTAATAACACTCATTACTCTTGCCAGATGTCTCCAGTTTGTTGCCTATCAGTATAGTTGATAGTTCTTGGCTTATGTTGGGATAATTGGATGCTTAATTATGTAGTTGCCTAGGTAGCAAGTTAAATTTTAAGATAGCCAGCATTTCTGGTGTTCACTATATTCATCATTCTTGAGCTTCTTAATGTTGACTCAGAAAGAAGATGCTTATGTGAGCCCCTGTTCTGTCACTCCCATTTTGTCAGCTAACCCCAGAGTGTTCTGTTTGATACCTTAACAAATAGCAATAGTAAACCATTTTACCAAATAGCCTGACAGGTAAGAATTATCCATTACCTTTTCCACTGATTTCCTAATTTAGATCATATGTCTCTACAGATGCTGTTATTTACACACATAAGGCTGGCCCATGGCTTTTCGAATCACAGGAAGCGATTGCAAGCTGTTCAGGCCAGGCTGCATGCAATATCTATATTAGGTAAGAGAACAACAGTCTGTAATTAACAGGCCCAGATTAGTCAGTTTAAACATGATTTCTTTTGAACTTCATATATCTTTGTTGCTATGAGGCTTATTGTAGTTACCTACATGGCAGTTAAATTGTAAAATTGCCATCATTTCTAGTGTTCACCACTCTTTCATTCTTGAGCTTAAGGTTGGGTCAGAAAAAGGATATGATGGTGATTGATATATCACAAGTTTTGATTTTGGTCCTTTTTTGAATGGGTGTTCAGGTAGTCATCACCTTCTTGCCATTTCAGAATGTCTTCCTCTTCTATCCTTCAGTAGTACAATTTTTTTTCATGTTTTATCAATAGCTTGTTCTTTTTCATTGCAATAAAGAATTCCTCTCTGAATGTACTACAACTTAGCAGTATATTATTCTGTCATTGATAGATGTTTAGATTTGTTTCCAGTTTTGGACTCTTACAAATAATGCTGCTATAGACATTCTGTGCACTTTTGTTGAGCATCCTTCAGTAGTACAGTTTTGACATAAGTCAGAAAGTGTTCACTAAGTAGTCAAACTGTGCATTTTACTTTTACTGAAGGGTAGTAGAGTGGAAAGCACCCTGGTTTTGAAATCAGTACTGGTCTGTCACACTGACTGCATATTATTAACCACAAGTTTATCCTTTTGGTCTCAGTTTCCTTATTTAATATTGGGACTATACTTATTTTATAGGCTGATCTGAGATTTGAGTGAAAACCTGTAAAGTACCCAGTATAGGCCAGGCGCATAGAAAGTATTAAATGGTAGCTGCTGTCAATATTACCAGCCTCCATTTTATTACTTGTTTGCTCTTTTAAACTATGCATTCTTTGAAGTGAAATTCCTAGTCTTCTCTTTGTACTCATGCCTAGCATAACTTCTGGCATGTTGGTGGGTACTCAGGGAAATGTTTGTTGAAAAACTAGATGAATGTGCTCATATCCCATTTGTTTGCACTTCTGGAGACTATGTCCAGTATTACCTCTGTGTGGGATTATATACATTCTCAAGTTTTAACTCCAGTGTCATACGAGTTTCTGACTTAGTCTGCAGTAGTTCATAAATTCTGTCCTTTACAGCTTGTATAAGTGTTTCCAGTGAAAAACAATCACATGAAGAGACTGAAATGGAAGTCTGTGTCCAAGGCATAATAGAGTAACCAAGTAGTGATATTTGTCACAAATAGTGACAAAAAATGAACTCTTCACTCTTTTCATACTTCCATTCTCAAAACTCCTTGCTCAAGACAACTGAACCATTAATAAGAGAATCTGTCCATTTGGTGGGTATTTAGAATTTGTATCACCATATTTGATCTGGTCTCTAGAATTCAGTGACTCTGCCCTCCAGTGCTAGTTGGAAGGGAGTTCTTCCCCAAAACCAGTAGGTGCCAAAATGTTTGTTATTGGGCAGTGGCTTGACCACTGCCTTCTTGCCTAAAGTGTTTATTTCTCCTTTTGCAGTGTATTCCAATGCCTTGCAGGAGTCAGCAAACAGTATCTTGTATAATGGGTTGATAGAGGAGTTGGTAGATGTCCTTCAGATAACAGATAAGCAGCTTATGGTGAGTGAGTATTAATGGATATCACACTCATATGTATTTATTTGCCTTTTGGTTTTTCCCAGGGGGTTAGAATGAACCCTAAGAGAGAAACTTAGTCTTCTTATTTCCTCATTGGATATTTAGCTGTACAGTTAAGATATGCTAGAATTTCAATGTTATTGTCAACAGACCTCTGTTTCCCCCAAACAATTACCAATAGAATGACTTAAGTTACATAGTTTTGGATATTAACAACTTGGTTCAGTCTTCTACTTCTGATTTAACACATCTCATGTTTTACCTTCTGTTCTCCTAGGAGATTAAAGCTGCTTCTTTACGAACATTAACATCAATTGTCCACTTGGAGAGAACTCCCAAACTTAGCAGTATTATTGACTGTACTGGAACTGCTTCCTACCATGGGTTTTTGCCTGTACTTGTACGGAACTGTATCCAGGCCATGATTGGTAAGTTGTTTTGATGGTTATTATCCTAGGCAACAAGAGGAACACTATCTTTGCCTGTTTGCCTTTGTTTAACATCCTGCCAGCTTAACACCAAATTCTGAGGTTGCTCTCTCTCTCTCTCTCTCTCAACCTCTCTTGTAGATCCTTCCATGGATCCATACCCTCACCAGTTTGCCACTGCTCTCTTCTCTTTTTTATACCATCTGGCCAGCTATGATGCTGGTGGTGAAGCCTTGGTGTCCTGTGGAATGATGGAAGCCTTATTGAAGGTACTTAAATTTTTTTTTAATACATTTGTGGGGAAAACTAAGGGTATAGAGTTGCAAGTTTAGAGTGGCTCACATTGAGAGCAGATAGCATAAGAAAGCTTACTCAGAAAATGCTATACTAGTTTGGCCTTTTAGTTATCTCATTAACTATTTTAAAAATAGACATAAAGATACTTTGTAAACTATGCTATTATGGTAATAGGCTTTACTATCTCCTGGGCTCTGGCCATAAGCTTTTTTCTGCCTGAATATTTTATATAATCCTGAAAAATAATTTATGTTCCTGTTACCTCAGGAGGTTGAGTCCCAGAGGTGATAGATAGAGCTATCATTTGACAGGTACTAAAAACCAAACACATGTGGGTTTTTGTGTCCTATACTGTACTCTCTCTGAGACCCAAGCTGCATGTTTCCAAAAAAGTACATTATTTACAGCTTTGTGTCTTTTCATCTGATGGATTTTGCCTCTTTTTCTTTCCCTATTAGGTCATAAAGTTTCTTGGCGATGAACAGGACCAGATAACATTTGTCACCAGAGCTGTCAGAGTGGTTGACCTCATCACCAACCTGGACATGGCAGCTTTTCAATCCCATAGTGGACTTTCTATCTTCATTTATAGACTTGAGGTATTATACAAGGAACACTTTGCATAGACTTAGTCCCCAGTGAGAGCTCAGCCTAGGAACTATCCAAATAACCCTTAAAGAGCCTTCTTATCACTCTTCTGTTTTTAGAAACCAATTCTGTAATCTGCTTGCAGCATTCTTTGACTATAATTATATTTAATCCCTGTCATATATGTAGTATATTTTTACTACTTTTCCTTGTTTATAGCATGAAGTAGATTTGTGCCGAAAAGAATGTCCATTTGTGATCAAGCCAAAGATCCAGAGACCCAGTACTACCCAAGAAGGAGAAGAAATGGAAACTGATATGGATGGTAATAACGGTTACTAAGTCAGTATTTTTGTGCTTGATGTTTTCTGTCATCCAACTCCAATTTTCATTGTTTCTCATAAATTCTAAAGTGCATAACTGACTTGAGTGCATATGTTCAGCAAAAAAACCCCAGTTTTTTTCTTTGTTAAGTTACCTGCACATTGTTTTTCATGATGATAATTAGAAAAGGGAGGAGGCACACACGTTGTTGGAAATAGAGCTAGAAGGTGAAGTAGATGTCAGAGCTGCAGTAGAGCCCCACAGTCACTCTATGAGGTTAATCTATTTTATTTCAAGACTTAATAGCTGTTTTCTTTAAGTATTGGTTCATTATTTCCTTAGTCTCACTAAAATGTCACCTCCATGAGATCAGGATACTATTTTGTTCACTGCTGTTCTCCAGCTGTGCCTGATGCATCATAGGTATTTAAATATGTGTTTAGGAAAGATAAGAATGTAGATAAGAAGGTCCTAAAATGGGACCTTCTGAAATTATCTGGGTATTTTGAGAAAGGAGAAGAGAGGTGAAAAAGTTGTTGGATAGGGAATTATTTTTAAATCATAAAACCTGAAAGGTAGAAGATCAGATATTCTTAATCTTTGGGTGCATCATGAGTGTCCTTTTTTTTTAAATCTCTCTGCCCTCCACCCCATGCATAGGTCATAATAATAGTACCAAATTTTTTTTTAAAAAACAGCTTTCTTGGAATTTATGCTTATCTTGATGACTCAGGATGTCATTTTATGTATGTTACCTTGTTTATAATAAAAGTCTTAGAATTTATAATGCTCGGTATTAGAATTTTGTAATGCTTTCATTTATAGCTTGCTGGTCTCTTTTTTTTTTAACATGATTATCTATGTGGATTATTGTCCCTAGAAGACTCTTTACCCAATTTCTATGTCTAGTCTGTTGTGGGCAGGCTGACATTTGAGTTAATGGGTGAGATCCTTAAAGGTTGATTAAGATGTGACATCTACTAAATAAAGTGGTACAGAAGACTACTTGAAGACTCACACTGTTCATTACAAATCAGTGGTTGTCAAACTTGAGTAAGCAGAAGAATAAATTAAAGTGCTTGCTAAAGATTTCAACCCTGCCCATAATGCTTGATTCAGTAAGTTTTCAAGTGAAGACCAGGAAATCTGCATTTTTAACAGCCAGTCTAAGTGGTTCTGATGTATTCATAGAGAAAATTTTACATTGCTTGAAAAGCAGGTTAGAAAACTGAGTTTGGGTTTCCTGTATCTAAGTAGGCACATGTATGTATGCTTGTATATGTATTAAAAAGACTAGAGGAAAATATTTCTTTTTTTTATTAAGGTATTATTGATATACACTCTTATGAAGGTTTCACATGAAAAAACAATGTGGTTACTACATTCACCCCTGTTATCGTGTCCCCCTCATACCACATTGCAGTCACTGCCCATCAGTGTACTTAAGATGCCACAGAGTCACTATTTGCCTTCTCTGTGCTACACTGTCTTCCCCCTGATCCCTACAATACCATGTGTACCAACATAATACTCCTGAATCCCCTTTTCCCTCTCTCCCCACCTGCC